>NC_141245.1:5415714-5960714 GCF_054856555.1 Leptonotus elevatus
AGGAATGGATTAGAATAATAAAATTAAAAATTAAAAACCTAAATTCGATCTTTATTTTTATTGGATTTAATGATCCATGGAATTTGTGTATTTGAGCTTTTTCTTAATAAAGGTTTTGCTCAACATTTTATTATGTTTTGAAATATGTGTCTCTGAATTGTGCTTGGACAAGGACAAATTCAAACTAAGCTGTTTTACATACCCTGCATTATCCTGTGTATTGTGTTATGACTTTGACTGTCTCTCTTGTAGCCACCATATACCATTACATAAAAGAAAAATAGGTGCTTAGTTCTTCACGATCCAGTTATGTGTGTGTGTGGGGCTGGGGGTGTGCGTGTGTGTGTGTAAGAGGCAAGATTACAATCAGACTTATGTCATCAGTGAATTATTGGAATGATGGTGGAATAGAGCAAGAAGATGAGAGTCAATGATCTCCGAGGAGCTAATGATTTCCATCTAATTGCTCCCCTTGTACTCACAGGCGGTTGATATGGGTGAAAAGGACAAGAGTGGGAAAAAGAGAGAAAAAGAAACAAAGAGCACAAGTAATGATAAACCATTCTGCCGCTTCCTCTTTCTTTGAATAATGATGGTTTTGTCAGGCCTCTAAACACCCAACACTTTGCCCTCTGTCTCTCTATCCTCAGACCCTCCTCCTCAATAGTCTCCTCTTCAACCAAAACTGACTTCTTTAAACCACTTACAAGACACAATAGAAAAAAATATTGGCAACTCTGAGATACAGTTATTAACATTATTTATTAATAGGTGAAGGATCTTTTTCAAAATAACTGATATTTTGCTTGAGTGCATTATTTTTGCTATAGACTAAAAGCATTGACATCAACAAAAGAGCTTTTACTTCCAGGAGAAAGATGAGGAGGAGGAGGAGAAGAAGAAGGGGGAGAAGAAGAAAGAGATTTTTTTGATTTTGAAAAATGACATTTATTTGCCGCACTTATTTACATTCTTTTCATAACACACAGCTCGGCAAGCGCAATTAAATAAATAGATAAAAAAAATAAAAATAAAAATAAAATGCTTTTACATCAGAACATCACTAAAACATAGCGCCTCCTCATTCACATCGCACAGTGCCCCGTTAACAGTCCACATCTCACAAAAACTATCCAAATCTCCTGCTCTCTTGTAAAAAAAGAAGAAAAAGAAAAAAACTCATCAGAATGTGTGATGTATCCCTTGATTCTAGAAGATTCTACCTTTGACCACAATGCAACGCAGAATTCTAGTTAAGTTAAGCCATTTTAAAAGAAAAAGAAAAACGTTTAAAAGGTGAACTCGTTTGCTGCTGTCAACACAGGGTATATTTGGAAATTCACTCCAATGTACTCATACCACTCTGCGAGTGTGTGTGCTCGGAGAGAAAGATCATGCTTCCTTCCCACTAACTTCTAATAATAATACTAATAATAAAAATGCATGACGCTTTACTATGGAATGGATACATTATTTATGCACTCACACATTCACACTGTGGTGGCGGTAAGCTACTTCAGTAGCCACAGCTGCCGTGGGGCATGCTGACGGAAGCGTGGCAGCCAGTGTGCCCCTACGGCCCCTCCGACCACCAAACATTTGCACTTTCCATACACCGGTGTGAGTAGCACTGGAGGCAATGTGTGTGAAGTGACTTCCCCAAGGACACAACGACACATGACTTGGGGAGAGCGGAGATCGAAGAGCCTACCTTCTGGTTACTGAACGACTGTCTCTACACCCTGAGCCACGGCCGCCACACCTAGCCTGTATTAAACCTACCCTGTACTATTTCTCTCAATATAAAAAAAATAGGAAAAGAAAAAAAAACTAGCTTGTATTATAAATCAATCAGCACCCGTTGCTTGAACTGTTTTGGGACACTCTGAATGAGCGAACGGCACAATAAAACGTTATATATATAAATAAAAAGTTTCTGAGCGGTTAGTTAAAGCAGTGTGCCTTCGCAGTGTGTTTCCGAACACACACAAGATTAGGGAATGTTATTTTGGGTGCGAGTCCGAGTCTTGTTTTTTTGTCAAATACATTTCCCCCCCAAAAAATGTGACTTTCTTCTGCATTTTTTTGACTGGTGCGACTATTCATAGTCCGAAAAATATGCTAGTACATTTTAGGTAAAAAAAAAAAGAAAAACTTTTTAAAATACACTATTACACATAATTGAATATTCACATCGAACCATTTTAAAAACCTTGGAAACGGACTACCACCCTCCCACAGCTGCTTTGGTTTCCGTGCATTTATTTAAGGCTTTGTTTGATGGTTGTAATGTAATGTAATTTTCTGTCATGTTTGTAAATGTTACTGTACACAGTGAATACTGCACTGAAACTTGATTTGAAGAATTTGTAATGTGCGGTGGCTGATCGGCCATGGATGGCGCAGCGGCACAGCAAAAACGAACTCTTATTAAAAAGAAACAAAAAAAAACAGTGGGCTAAGAGTGGGCTAGGCACCACCGCACGTTTCAATAATCGTGCCTCCCCGGCGTCATTTAGAGCCAAAGACGAAAATAAACATGCCCACAAAAACAAAGAGGTGCCACCCCGTGGCACGGTGCCACACTGCGGATTGTTACATACTTCATGAATTGAAATGGAAAAACCTGTCACAAAAAAAATCACAATTATTTTCCTAAAATTGTTTAGCCCTACAGTGGACTTCTGCGTTCATTTTGCTGCTGCCATCATGTTGCTCATCAATGAAGACTAGTGAGTCTATCCCTCTTGCCCAGCAATGGTTACACACCAATAGTATTCTTCACTTACTTGTACAAGGAACCAGGAAATAAGCACAGAGACCCAGGGGTTGCCACTGTTGGATGTCTTCTTAGCAGGGGACAACACTTTACCTAAAGGAAGAAAAGCAAAACAATGGGGGGGAAATCATCATGTATTTTTTTTAAATACTTTGTAAGTTTATAGAAGGTCAAATTAATTATAACTACTAAATGTTATAGTGCATTTTAGGTTCATAAATTGTACTTTTATGAGTAGTGTCAGTGTATAAATCAAATGCCAATTACTTTGGACCGACGGACTGATAGATACAGACACACAGATACAACCCAAAAAGAAAGAAACTCATGCTCATGAGCTACAGACCTCAGACAGCCATTAAGTAGAAAAGTATTCAAATTTGAATATTAACTAATATGTTTGAACTAATATTATGGATCAAAATATTTTTGACTAGCACTTCTGCCTTATTGTGAGAGGATCTGGTTTCAAATATCAGATTGGGTATTTTTGTTTGAAATGCGTATGCTTGCATGGATTTATTACAACATTCTTAATTCCAAGAACATGCAGGTTCAATGAGTGGAAGACTGAATCGGCCATATGTGTGAATGTGAACAGTTGTCTGCCAAAATGTGCCCTGTCAATAATTGGTGACCTGGCCAGTCCCTACCCTGCCTCTCACCCAAAGTCAGCTGAGATGGGCTCCCGCTCACCAGGGACACTGAACAGGACAACCAGGTTGGGAAACAGTTGGAGTCCTTATTTTTTATTTCTAAATGGCAAATGTCATATTTTTGGAAAACTTTCTCAAATAAAACTAACATCTACATTTTAAATATTTTTTTAAATACAATATACATTGTGGCGGCCGTGGCTCGGGGTGTAGAGATGGTCGTTCAGTAACCAGAAGGTCGGCTGTTCGATCCCCGCTCTCCCAGAGTCATGTGTCGTTGTGTCCTTGGGCAAGTCACTTCACACACATTGCCTTCAGTGTTAATCACACTAGTGTATGGAAGGTGTTGAATGTTTGGTGGTGGTCAGAGCGGCCGTAGGCGCAAACCGGCAGCCACGCTTCTGTCAGCCTGTCCCAGGGCAACTGTGGCTACTTAAATAGCTTACCGCCACCACAGTGTGAATGTGTGAATGCGTGAATAATGTATCCATTCCATTGTAAAGCGTCTTTTAGTGTCTAGAAAAGTGCTATATAAATCTGATGCATTATTATTATTATTATTATTAATATCACAAAAATATCATCATCTTCCAAACACAGTAAGTTTTGACCAAACTGTAAAAGCAAAAATAAATACATCAAAATGTTCCTTTCCTACATTCTGCTTCTGAAATGGACTGCAGAAAAAACAGTGTTTGGCTGACATGCACATTCTACAGATGGTTAGTTTCAAGAGTCAAATTAATATAGAACAAAATATATATTACCAGAAATGTATGAATCTGCATGCTTTATAGTGTATTATTACTACTGCTTTGTCAGTACATTGAATGTTATTAATTAATCTCTTCTTAAATCTTAAATCCATTATTTACTTTGCATAGAGCAGAACAATAAATAAAAATCATAAAATGTGATGTCTTATAAAATACGAGTAATTTCCAAGTGAATGTACTGTATAACCATAAAGGAAATACGTACCAAACAAGTCATCTCTGGCCAATGCATAGAGGATGCGTGACGCTCCAATGAGATTGCTCATGGCTGCCGAAAGTGTGGAGGAGTAAACTCCAATGGTGACAAAGGGGTTCCAGACATTGATGTCTCGCAGAAAGCTGTAATCCTTTTGAAGCAGCACCCTGGTTGAAAAACAAATAGCAATCATCTGTATATCACCAAGAACCCTTGATTTCACATTTTTATTTGCACATTTGCCACACTTAAATGTTTTTTTCTATCTGTTCTGTTTAGCTTCATGATGATGCAGAATGGTGAATCTGTATGCCTTTTTATGCTAACAGTATTTCTGTGAAACAGGAGACTTTGAAATACGTTTGCTGCGGCTGTTTATTTTGTGATATTTATTGGGAATGCAGGAAACTTAATTGTTTGAGATCTTGAAATTAATTTTAATATCTGAAGACAACCCAAGTCAGTGGCTCTTAATCTGGGTTCGATCGAACCCCTGGGGTTCAGTGAGCGTGTCTCAGGAGATATGCCCCACTTGGCCATCATTGGCTGCAGGTGGTCACGCTACATTGCTTGGCCCATCTGTGCTGCAGGGGATTTGGGGCATTCTGTAGTTGACTTGTGGCTGCATCGCGTGATTTCTTATTATTGTAATCCCTTCATACTTTGTTGAGCAAAAAGAAAAAGAAAAGAAAATGGTCAGTCAAATATTTGCAATATGAATTCACATGGATAATGTAATGTAGTTGCGTGATGGGAGTCAGTTTCCAAACTGCATGACTTGCAATTCTATTGATTGATTTGATTGAGCAATTCTAGCCCAGCATAAAGGAAAACTGATGCATGGGGATGGGGAATACAAGAACACACTTTCTGAATTCAAGGTCAAGAGAGTCAGATTTGATGAAAAGGTGACTCCCCTGTTCATTTTGTTCACTTGTAAACCCTATACCTATGTCTTGAATTTGGGAAAAATATATACTAGGGGTCACCAAATGGTGGACGGCAGTCCAGATCCGGACCCCGAGACCCTTTTATCCAGACCTTTAAGAATATATTCATTTTTACCGATAGACAATTTTTGAATAGGCATGCGAGAGAGCAGCTATGCTGGAGCCGGGGTCATTTGACAGATCTCGGGTCCAGTAAACTCACATACCTTTTTTTTTGTTTTTTGGGGTACACACATTCTCACGACAAACGTGATAAAGTATGACATTGTCAAAAGTCAGAAAAGTAGACACTGAAAAGTGAAAGGACTGAAGCGTATGATTTAATTTTACTGGCATTGAGCGCTACGAGCCCCGTTTATCTGCCTACGAGTGCTCACTACGCGTGAAGTAGATTTTGGGCGCAACACAAAAATCCTTTTACTGACTCCGGAACGGTCAGGGAATGTTTGGAAGCAATGGCAGACACGCTATTTGAAGAGAAAAGAAATTTCTAATTCCCTTGTCCTCCATAACAACAAGAAGAAGAGCAGAGCTGCTCTCGGAGGATGTGTGCACCCCCAGATGGACAGCGCCATCCAAAGTGCCCTGTGTATTGTGTTGGCTGCGGATGAATAAACTGATGTAAATGACAATTCTCAGCTTTGATGCATGTCCGATTTTATCACGAGGAGACTAAAACATTTATAGAGAACATTTTGGGTATCACAGCTTTGAAAACACATACGAGAGGAGAGGACATATATTTGGCCACAAAGGAAATGCTGAAATTGAAAGGAAATAATCTGGAAATTGTTGTATTCATAACTAGTGATGGGGACCCTTCCTTGAAAGATTTAACAATTGAATATTTGCACAAAAAAAGAAGAAGAAATTAATAGACTAAAAATAAGTTGAATTATTTAAGTAATTGAAGTTTTGTTAATTGACATGTTTACAATTGAATAAAAAAACTGAAAATTTAATTATTGCGGTTGGGTGTTTTATCAAGAAGGGTTCGTTTAATATGCATAGGAAACTGGTATGGCTCAATACCTCCAACAAGGTTAAGAATCACTGACACAAGTCTTTCGGATTACCGTATAGGATAAATATCAAAATGCCCCAAAAATATGATACCACAAAGTGGACACATACTTTGTCACAACACTTTATATGTAATTTATAAGATTTCAAGGTCTTCAATCTATAAAAACAATTCAATTTCAATGCAGAAACAGAGGGGGCAATCCACCAGTCATTGAAATTCCAAGTTCAATTTATCTTGGATTTGCTTGGCAACACACACACACACGCGCACACACACACGCACACACTTGCGCGTCTGTGACACATATAAGTTATAAAAATGCTGATTTGCCACATTTGATAATTTGTTTTGTACTTTCTAATGGCAAATGGCACTATGTTTATGTATAGTGATATGAGATTTGACTGTATGAGTGATTTTATTTTTTTTGTATCAGTGGATTGGCAGGAGCACTTGTCAACAGTAACAGCAGGACTGGCAGGGGAGAAAATGAGAAGCATACTGTCAATTGCTAATGTATTGAACTGTCTTTCATAGAATGGTATGAAACATATCCATTTTTTCTAGGCATAAAAAGAGATTATGAATTCATTATCTTTACATCAAAATCAGGTGGTCTAAAAGGTGGTGTGTGATTTTAAACTCATTTATTGTAGGGACAAAATGGTTTTCAATGAAAATGTTGAGAGCAAAGTGATTGTTCTGCCAAGGTGCCTAATGATGAGCTCCTGGAAGAGACTCACTGCTGAGAGAGCGACTGTGAGTAAGCGTGCATGTGTGCGACTGTGCTTGCGCGTATTAGCACACAAGATGCTGCACTCAACATGGAGGCAGTGAGATCAGAGATGAAAAAACACAGCAGGGTGTGCATGATTACCGCTGGCTCCCCACCTCCTTCCAATACAACACAGCCAGAGAGCGGAATTACAGTGCCAAGCATTTCTCACTCTCTCCTGATCCCTTTCAATCTCTTGTGGTGTTTCAAAACATGCACTGACACACGCACACACACACACACACACACACAGATTTACCTGTATTCTGACTTTCACCAACAACAAAAAAAAGAGTTTCTTTTCATCATAGGTCATTTGTTCCGTCCATAAAGGGGCTGCGTAATCAAATGTATGTATGTTTGTGTAACGCTTGGCACACACTCACAAACACAAGTCATCCATTTCCTTCCAACATGAGCCTCATCAGCATGGTTTCAAAACATGTTCACTGTTGTTGCTCTGACTGATCTTTTTGGCAATCCTTTCTTCATTCATATGTAGAGTTCACAGTTAAAGCAGCGTTCATTCTCTCAGTCTTGTTCTTTCTTGCCTACTTTCTACGGTAATTAAGAGGCTCATCACGTCAACTTTAAGGTCCACTGATTTTAATACTTGCCATCATGGCCCTATTAGGTATTGTTCACTCCACTCGAAGAACGAAGCTCACTATTATTATACATGGAGTCCAAGTGGCACACACAAATTAGTATGCGCATGTTCACACATACACGACAATGTTCTACTGTGGTTGAAAATATATCAAAATAAATGTACTAACAGAGATTAATTGTGAAAAACTGGAACCTCTAGATTTGAATTAAAAAATAATTATTGGAAGCATTTAGACTTTTTGTGATTTAGAAACAATTTTTCCTAATAGAAATATTTTTTGTTTGGTGTTTGCAATTGTAGTAGTCCAAGTCTGTCCTTTTAATCTTAGCATCACATTTACAGTACTGCTCTGACAGTTGAGCATATTTAAATGCTTGTAATGTTTGTTCAAAAGTTGTCACTCGATGAAACACAAAATTAAGGTGGTATTTGTAAATTAGGGTAAAATAATAATAATAATAATAATAATAATAATAATAATAATAATAATAATAATAATAATAATAATAATGATAATAGATTTGCACTGACGAGTGAAGTGCCTTTTGGTCAAATATGAACGTTATAATCCAGCGGGGTGTTTAAAATTGGGGCCAGGGGGCCATTTGTAGCCCGCCATCCAATTTTCAGCGGCCCGCGGCATAAACCAAAAACGACTCTATAATAATATAATATAATTTAATATAATATAATATAACGATTCACAAGGAACTGTTTTAAAATATTGTGGTGATGGCATTTGGTCTTTGTTTATTGCAGGTGAGGATTTATTCTAGTGAGATACTAGATACTAAACGAATTGCCTTATCACCTTTAACACAAAGCTGTTATTGAGCTTTTTTTTTTATTAACTAGAAAATATAAATAATAAATAATTGCTTTGTTTAAAGATTTCAGTGTTTTTAATACATTAAAGTCAAAGAATTGGAAAAAGTGGCATCTTTATCGTTCTGTTTTTCTGTATGTGGCCCTTAATTTAAAAGTTTGGACACCCCTGTCATAACCCAAGTCTTGGTGCGCAAGAATCTGATTGAGAACGAATTGATCTCTATCTGCTTGCAAGCAAATTTAGTTGCGATTCGGGTCAGTTTAGCAAGTGTGTGTGTTGGTATGAACTCTTTAAGTGATAATAACGAGGACCAGTGAAATATATAACAATCGGCATCAGAGTCTGAAAGGCTTTGATGTGGCATGGCATATCTCCATCTCAAAGTAATTCCATAGTCTTTGGAGAGTTCATTTTAGAAGCTCTTCATGACATTTTAGCAGGAAAAAATACCACAATAAGTATGTGTAATCTAGTAGTTCACATTACTGCTTCAAAGGTTTGAGTTTTGTCATACAAATACATCAAAAACAATGTCAAATCAGGGTGCAGTAGTAATAGAGATGCTTTTTAACTCATTCGCTGCCATTGACGGCTATAGACGTAAAAAAAATATTTTGAATTATTTCTGTTTAACATTTTTCCCACTTTTGTTAACAAAAGTATGACAACCTAGATTATTTTTTATTGTACATTTAGAACAGATATAAAATTTGCAAATAATCGTGAGTTAACTATTGAAGTCCTGCGATTAATTACAATTTAAAACATTTAATCGCCTGACACGATTAAAAAAATATATATATAAAAAATTAGGGGCGTCAGGCGATTACATTTTCTTATCGTAATTAATTGCATGGCTTCACTAGTTAACTCACGATTAATCACAAATTTTATATTTGTTCTAAATGTACAATTAAAAAAGTTCTAGGTTTTCATACTCTTGTTAACAAAAATGTTAAACTAATAGAAATAGTTCAAATGAATTTTTGACATCTATAGCCATCAATGGCAGTGAATGAGTTAATGTGCACTGTCAGGACCGGTAAAAATGGTAGCGGGGAAAAAGATCAAATGAATAATTCAGTGTTTAGTCCGGACCAGAGTCCCAACAAAGTGAACACCACTTACGTGTCAGCCATGATAAAGAATTAAGGGTCTGTGTTAATGGCCCACAGGGGTGCGATGTTTGGGTTCAAACTGATGGCCTCATTATTGGTTTATCTGATGTGCATTCAGGGCCAAATAAATCTTGACAAGCTTGAGATTTGCAAACTGGCTATCTAATAAAAGCTTGTAGCATGGGTGACAGAGACGACGAATGGTCTGTTTGGGTGAATGACAAATGAGATGAGAGAGGGATGAAGCTGGAGTTGCAGTACATGGTGCGTGTGTTAGGTGGCGATAGTACAATATGCCATTTGTATGGTTGCTGCAGTATGTTTGATAATTTTGTGTATTGGTATTACTTATGACTGTGAGGGCCTGGGTAGTAAGTATTGATCCAAACATCGGTATGAAATGAGCTATGACATCCAAATAAAGGGGGGAATTAAGGCGCGGGAGAAAGAGTGACAGATTAAAGGAGCTTGCTTAGGGTAGAGAGGAAATAAAGCGAAACGACTCAAAAGGAGCGACAGAGATTGTACTCCTGATTGTTCTAATTTTTTTTGGCTTCTACTTCCTTCAATTCTTTTGTTTACCATTTATTTTTCATACCCCCATTTGCTCAGTCATGTATATCAATTTTTTTCATCCATCATTTAATATGTTTGTGCTTTTGATAAGGCATTCACAACTAAGGGCTGGAGGTAATTCACAGCCTGTTTTTAGTATATTAGAATATCAGCCATGCTCATTCTTCTGTAACTTCTTCTGTGGTCTCGAGTCATTCGAGTGCGGCCAATCATCAGAAAAACTAACATAATGATTCAGGATCATCTAGTTTAACCGACAAAGAGAAAAAGGCTTCAGAATCTCCGATAAATGCTGAAATGAGATGGGAGCTTGTTACAGAGATGGCTCCATCTTATGGCTAACATCACTGAAATGCTCATTATCTGACCAATTGTGTCTCTACAAAATGAAAATGATGGTCCTGTAAATCAATAAACCCATCTTGTGAAAGATGCAAGGACAAATCTCGCTTGCTAATGTCTTTGGGTGCCTTCACACACAAAGATAATTTTCCTGCGGGCTTCACACACCTCTGGACATGCCCGCGGCCACCCGGTTGGGATGCTTTGTGAGTCTGTGAATAAAGAAGGGCTGTCACTAACGAATTGTTTTAGAATTGATTATTCCATCGAATAATTTTGCAATCCCTGCCCTATCCACACCCGCTTCCACACAATGGATATAGGAGATCAATTTTCAAATTCTAATGATAGTCTAGGCAAGACCCTTAACGCTATATGCTGATTCCAAGCTAATACCGGTCCAATATCCAGACAAAAAGGGTTGGGTCGTGTCAGAAAGGGCATCCGGTGTAAAAATTGTGTCAAAACAACACTGTGGCGAACCCCGACAAGGTTCATCATTGCTTGACTGTAGTATCAACTTTCCACCAACAGAGGTTCTCTCTTTTCCCAATTAACAAGGGGTCATAAGGCTAATGTTTTTTTGATTTCTCAAGTGCTTTTAACACCATCCGGTTGCAGATTCTTATTCTTTAGATTCAGACTGAACTGGTTGGAACATGCAAACGCTGCATACAAGAATAAACAGAACAGACTCCTCTTTCTCAGAAAATTTAAATATTTTGATGTCTGTGAGTCTGTTGTTTCCAGTGCCGTAATTTTTGCTGCGGTGTGCTGGGGGAACAGCTGCTGTTCAACAGCATGATGGGCAGGGAGCAGAACCATCTTGACAAAGTGGTTAAGAAGTGTGTGTCAGTGATAGGGAGAAAGGTGGGACTCTATAGGGCAACTGGTCGAGAGCGGAATTAGGAGGAGGATGAAGTCCATCCTCAGTAACACCAGCCATCCACAGAATCCTCTCTGTGCAATACAGGACTGAGAGGTCATTAGATTGTCAAACAAATCTTGTTAATATGCATTTTAATACTATTGTCATTTATTTGTAACTTATTTTATGTTATGTTTTGGGTCTTTACTTGCTGATTTTGTGTATGATGTACGAATGTTCTTTTTGCTACCGGACACCTTGAATTTTCACTTTGGTACGTACCTACCTACCTACCTACCTAATAGACTGTGAAAGGGTCATGACTAGTTTGAATGCAGTACAATGGTGTTTATGTACTGTAGACTGGAAAGGTCAGTGTTGATGCTGGCACGTGGTGCCGGCGAAGCTTCAAGGCAAAAATGTTTCAACCTTTTTTGTGCTCCACTTATATAACTTAATTGACTTGATAGCACATGCTGAATAACTGAGAAGTGTTTGGCTGCAACAATAAATAGCTATCCAAGTGTCCAGAACCAAATGGATACTGGGTAGCAGGCCAGCGATATGAAAAATGGTATGTATAAATTGCAAATACCTAAACTATAGGTTTCAAATGAAATTGTATTCCATGATTTGTCCCCACAAATGGCTGCAGAATGCTGACCACTTTTATACAATCAAGTTATAAAGAAACAAAGTTAATTGTATCTGTCCCAGACATTCTTTTTACAGTCAAGATAATAGTTTAACATCAGTACAGAAAATCTCAATTTAAATGTTAATTTAGAGCATTATGAGCATATGACGACAAATGTATTTGTAACATGAAGCAACCAGTAGCAAAGGGGTCAAAAATAATAATATTTCAAGTTAGTATCTGGGACAGTGTCCTATATTATTTCAGGCCTTCAAGTCACCACAGAGTCAATTGCATGGAAACAAAAGCACTAGCACCAAACTTAAATCCCTTACTGCTGGGATTTAATGTCCGTCTTTAACCCCACTTTACCGTGACCTTGTAGGTACTTAAAGAGTATAGCTGAGGTACACCGGGAGCAAGAAAGAGATACAGACAGATAAACCAGAGGCAGAGCGTAAAAGGGAGGCAAGGGGAGAATTGTAGGAGGCAGGGAGAAAGAGCGAAAGTGAAAGATAAGTGCTCTCAAGGGAGTTGACTGTGGTTAAGGATTATTAAATGGAATCAATAACTAACAAGGCCTCTGTGGGTACACACACATGCATCCACATTTGCACACACATTTTCATATTCAACATGAGCATTTGCTTTCTCTTCCCAAACCATTCACATGCATTCTGGACATTTGAAGCATCAACTGTGGTTTCAGCAACGTGTATCTACCTCTCCTACAAACAAGCTCAACACTGTTGGTACCCTTCCATTAAAGAAAGAAAAACAAGAAAAAACATGTTGAAATCAATGGGTTTACAAATTCTATCTGAACTTAGTGGAAAGCTATGGACAAAGCTCAAACATTCAGTCAAGAGAAAGAAGGTTCAAAACAGAGACAAAAAGAACAGTTTGTTTACAAGGAGTGGGTTACCAATCCTGATCAACAGATGCAGGGATGTTGTTCAGAGTTTCAGAAGAAATTTGGTGATTGCCTCAAAAGATTGTGTAACAAAATTATTAAGTTAAGGTAATTTTTGTCTTGGCAGGTTTCAAGTGTTCTGTTTTTTTCCCAAATAAATCTGGACCATAGAAATAAAGATGTATGTATTTATTTATTTAATCAATCACAACTTTCTGGCCGATCACCGATCTTCGATCTTTTAAAAAGTCTGACCTGCCAATTCCAATTTCGATTTTTTCCACAAGCAGCATACACCTTCACAGTTCCAATCTTATTTAATTGGAAAACATCTAACAAGATCTGTGAAATAATACAAACGGGTTGTTTCAACTGCAAAGTAAGTAGTTCTCTGAAATAAAAATGAACAGCCCATTACTCATCTCAGCAGAAGAGGACAGTGGCTGACTTTTTCAGACGTCCGAGGAGGGAGATGAAATCGGTGGAAAAGATACGGTTGATATATAAGGGATCGGCCGGTCGATCGATCGGTGCACCCCTAATTTTTTTTATTTTTTATTATTATATCAGTGACCATTGTAAAATTTTCAGTCTTTGATAAAGGCAGAGGCCACAAGTTTAAACCTCACCATTAAAGTGTACCTGTGGTGCTCAGAAGGAGAAATAATACTGTATATATGGTTTCTCAAGAAAAACTGTGTTCAAACGTGTTTTTTGTTACACTGCTTGTATTAAAGCGAACGTGTAATAGCTCCCAGAACATATTTGTCGAGACGCCATAACAGCTACTGCTCGCAGCCAAATTCACCGGCAATGAGCGAAGCCATTGACATCACCACGTTGAATGCCATCTCGGCTCAACCAACGGCAACGACTAGACACTGCATTTTTTTTATGAATCCAAGTCATTCTCGCAACTGTCCAGAGTCAATACTCACGGAGAGTCCAACAATCTGTGACTTGCGACGCCCGTTTGCTGCCGTGTATTTAAGTATTCTCCCGTTGTATGAAAGCCGTTAGCTGAACCACATTATATATTTTCCATTTAAAAACATAAATAATTGAGTCTGTATGACAGACTTACATCCATAAGTAAGCGATCTGGCGTCTCACCCAATGTCAACAATTTTCTTTACAATAACACGACAATCTGATTACAGTTTTTTACGATTGCATAAACACTAAAAACAAAATAATTCTATAATTATCAACACCTTACACTGAAGGAGCAAAACACTGGACCGGATTTTCACCACAATAAACACGAAGTCAGCCTCACACTGTTTTCAGAACAACCCACACAATGATTTGAGAAACACTGAACACACTTTTATACATTAGACACAGCAATATGTCATAATGTCACTTCCTTGCAATTCCAAAGCATTGACTGACAAATCACCACACTCATGAGCCAGTTGATTAAACACACGCACATTAACTGTTTCTACACATGAGTGCTTTATTGTAGACAAACCGATCAGGTTTGAACACTACAAAAATGCAGCAGGTATGTTCACCTGCTTTCAGCCAAAATGGAAGAAATCAGAGGAAGAAAAGTTAGGGTGAGAGGGAGAATCCGTGGAGGACGAGCAGGAGGTAGAAGCTGAGGAAGAACTGAAATAGGAGAACATCCTCAAAGAAGAGGACCACATTTGTCAAATAAAATTTGTCTCTATAAATTAGAATGAGAAATTAATTTTATTTCAGTTTAAGGGAAATTTATTTTATAGATTAACTACACACAGAGTGAGATTTTGTAATTGTATTTTTGTACTTTTAATACAAAAATATTTATATAGCTTTTAGTTAACTAAAACTAAATTAAAAAATTTAATACACGAATATAAGAAACATGTCATCAATAAAACTGTATCTGAGTTTTACATTTTGAATTGAACTACCGAAATACAACAGTGAATTTATTAAGATGCATCATCCTATACATTTGTCAAATAATTTTGCCATAAAGGGCAAGTATATATATATTTTTTTCATATATATATATATATATATATATATTTAATACTGTGTCCCCAAAAAATAAACAAAATGTTATGTTATGAGATATAATGAAGATTTTTTTTTTTTTTATGTAGATGAATCTTATCTTCAGAATAATGACAACATACTGTATTTTATGCCTTGGTGTATGTACATGAAAAGACAGCAGTTTTTTGTTGAACCATATGATAGATTGTTGGATTAAAATTCACATTTAGCACTTGCCATGGATAGAATATGAGGTACTCATCAATCACTGTGAACATAAAATCATATAAAATGTATTCATGGAAAACAATGACCAATGGGCTGGCTCCCCATTTTTAAAGGCCAACATCTCCAACTGTCACCAAATCCTTCTTTTGAAAGTTCTCCTTTCTGACCGCTGCACTTTAATCACATCAGCTCATTGTCTGACTCGGTATGCTTTTATTTCAGACAGGACGTTACTGAAAGGCTTGGCCATTGCTCGGGCCATGGTAGGACTCCTTTGTCAGAAAAGAAGATGAGAAAAAAAAAGAAAAAAAAGGCATAATTGGTGACAATCTACTTACTGTATGTTGTGGCGAAATAGGGGTAAATAATAAAAGGAGGTAAGAGGACTGAGATGGAGGGGAAAAATATGAAAGATAAGAACAGAAATGATGTGGAGACATAGAGAGGAGCCAACAATATCACCGTTTGGTGAAAGTGCAATTTTGAAAAGCTGTAAAATTTAGAATAGAAGGGGAAAGACTGTGAATAATACGCATATTTAAATCAAATCTAGAATCGATTTTGCCAGAAAATACCACAAAGAAGCAACTTTACCCATTTTGTGTTGATTTATTTTCCCAGCTCACAATGTCACAGAACTGCATTGAGACACAACCTCTGCTTTACTACCTGAGCCAAGATGCCAGATTATAATCAAAGACATTCATTTTCCAATACACTCACTACAGTCAGAATACATTATGGTGATTACTTTTGCATCGTATTTCTTTACTAGGATGCTATTGGCATGCAGCAAAGACAACACCATACCTTACCCACTATGTAAAATGCTAATTCTTATTTAGGACAAGTGAGTGGTGGTGAGCAGGTTGTAGCAATGGTGTGCAAATAATGAGAGAGAGAAAGGTACTGAAAACAATGTTACTCAGCCAAAGTTAAAGGATTGTAAATGTTCCCACTACAGAGCATCACACAACTGATGATAATGAAATGGTGGTTCAGGGTTAGGGTTAGAAAAGGGGAAAACAACACGGCTAATTGAATAGAAATAATCACATTGGCATGCTTCAGCATGTGTTTTAGCTCTTTTAGTTACGTCACAAAATTTAAAATCCTTTGAATTGAGGGGGCTCTCTTTAATAAAATGAACACATGGCAATGTTAAGTCTAGATGTATGCAAATATTAAACTGGAGAATTAACTTGATCCATCCAGCAAAAAAAGAAAAAGAAAAGTGAAACCAGAATGAATAAAGCATTAAAGGTAAAGCCAATAGAATTCATACAGAAGAAGCAAAATGGAATGCAAAAAAAATAAAGTGGAAAAAAAAGATGCAGTGTGTGTATGTGTGAGTGTGTCATTATTTTTAGCAGATGAAAGACAATTCAAGGGATATGTGGGCTGAACAAACATCCACCAGGCTGCATGTCGGAGATAGTGCAACAAAAGAAAGCCCAGCAGATTCAAACTAATATAATTATCAACTAATTTATTAATAGAAAAGCTTCTGTAGAACTGGGCGGATTAGCCCACAGGTCACTGATGCACAACATTGTGCAGCAGGAAACACTTATGCATATTGTTTGCACTCACCAAATACACACTTTGAATAAAACGGAGGGAGGGGGGGGGGTAGGATTAGCAGAGGACAAATAAATAAAAACTAAAAGATTTGGGAAAAAATATGCCAGCCAAAGAGTTCCACAACATAACAGTTGCTTCTAATGATGGAAGCTAATCATAAATATGTCATTATAATCCAATGAAAATGTATTTAAAATGCAACTGTTTCTTTTACTGGTGAAACACACACGCACACACACGTTTCATAAAATGAGACATCGCAATCTGTCATGCCTGGCTAGCTGGTCACAGGAGGTTAATAGATTTTCCATATCTCATATTGGCTAAGTCGTCATCGTCACCATCACTGTCCCTTTCACCAATCTGGCATATCACTTATGGTTATCTAAAAAGTGACTAAATATGAGAACATTCTACAAAGTGACCTGAAAACCAATTGCACAGTGCTGTAAATGAGTTTCATTTAGTTTCCAATGAACTACATTTTCTTCTCGTGTTAATGAGAGTGAAGTATTGATAGTGATTGGGATGATAAAACCATTGTATGTTTGAAAAGAAATCGGGGACTGTAAGTCATTTCATTGCTCAAATGTCAGTATCATGAAGGTGATGTTAACCAAACCAAAAGATGGCCGATGAAACTCAGGCCTGCTGCTACAAAAGAAAAGTAACGCTTGCTATCTACATGTTTTGTACTGATACAAATTGCCGGTATACAATTCCATTTTTATGACTACAGTACAGAAAGTGGGACTTACTGGTTGTTGCAGTCGAGGACAAAGAAAATAACAACTCTTTCTCTCCAGTATATACCAAATCTAATGGAAAGTGATTGATATAACGTATCTTTGGCTGGCATAGCTAGCATCAATACATCATGTTAGCGGTGTGTGCTTCCAGCTGTTGGGCTGAATGTAACTAGGCTGTGTTCATGTGTCGGCATGCTCATATTTCACACGAATCAGCATGCTGGTCTTTTCTTGTATTCCTGTTGGCTTGATCCTTTCAGTGAAAAAAGATTATGCCATTAGGCATCTTTTGTTAACATAAAATATTTAATATTCGTATAATGGGGAGGACCCATGACCTAGTAAAAAGTACTCATTCATTTTTAGATTATTAACCAAGAAATGTGTTAAAATATTCTACACTTACAAATTGATATTTTACAACACAGGAAGATGTGTAGGGAACTGACAACCAATTTGCACAACTTTTTCCAACAACTAAAAGCCAAAAAAGACTATTTGTGTTCAAGGAGTTTAAAGATTAGTGGGAGGTTGAGATAATGGTATGGTGCCAGTGATTGAGAGTCTTTATCGGCTTGTGCTGCAAAACCTGCTTCTTACAGCGAGCGCTGACATTATTCACCTCTGCTGCTACCATGGATGCTGAGATATTGTCACTTCCCACAAACATGAGTGGGCAATTATTATTTTTAAGAAGAGTACCATTGTTATACACAGCAATCATCTTCAATAGCTATTATCAAAGTTAGTTTGTTACTAAATGTTCCTCTCGAGTGAATCAGAGCAGATATGCTAGAAAGCATGACTGCCACCATTTGGACAACTTGTACAATTGCAGTGGAGGCGGCCAACTCAAACATGTCATTCCACAGATATTTGATGTATTATGTATTCATATTGTTCAAAGCACAAACAGAACACATGCTATGAATGGCATATTTTTAACTTATAGTCTACTTTGTCATTAGAAATTATTTTTATTTTAAATTCTCAGAGAATGTTAATGGAACAGAATTTCTTGCATAATTTTGTTGCTGAAAGCTTGACTTGAAAAAGGCAGCACTGTAATCACTGATGTCAGAGGCCATGATGCCTGCTAAAATAATTGGGCAAATTAGCTAAATAAGTAGTTAGCAACTTTAAGCAGTAAAACGTACTGTATTGTATTTCAAACACACATTAAAAAAGTAAAATATATTTGAATATAAATGTTTCTGAATATTATAACAGAAATGTGATCGAGTTTGTGTTGTTTAAACATTGCCTGAGCCAGAGCTTTTCAATTATTTCCACCAATAAATATTAACTTTGTTATAACCTTAATATTTTTGGGTGGAAATAATTGAAAAGCTGCAGTATAAGTCATGCTGCAAGCACAACTAAGCCATGTCTGCCATCTCGTGGTGAATGGAGATATAACAACTATTCGTGGGCTGGCCTTTATTGCTCATCCGCCGCAAAAATATGCATATTTTTTACGTCAATTAAAATGCATTGGGGGGGAAAAATAAGAAATACATTTCGTAAACCCAAAACAATCTACTAAAAACAACAACACTGCTACAAAGAGTACATTAGCGGCTATGTTTATTTTTTTTGCTATAAGAACAAAAGCACATGAACAGAACTCGGTCGAGTGTTAAGATCCATCTTTCCTATAGCACGTGAAGGCAGGGTAAGAGCTAATATTCCCTGATATTTCTGACTCTGAATGAGCGCTACTGCCACCTACTGTCATGGATATGTAATTGTACTTCATTCTATTAAAAGCAAAAAAGCACGCTCCCCCCGGCATTACTTCCTCTTACTATTTGAGTAAGACAATTGCATTAGATATTTTAAATTCAATTACTAGATATACATTTGTGAAACAGATGCTTAATGAGTCCAAACCTGCTCAATGTGTAAAGTTCCCTGAGACCATTGCTGATATTATTTAGCACTAAATACTGTAAATTACATTACGTTATATTTAATTGAATTAGCATTTGTACTTTTGGAAAGGCTTGTTTTCAAACATTTATTTAGGTACATATTTCTTTTTTATTTAATTTATGTATTTGTGTAATACATTGTATTTGTGTCATTAAGTACAGTTTTCTAACACTTCTATATTTCAACGGAGTGTTGATGTTCAAACAAAAGCATTAAACTTAACAATACAACCTGTGCCTCCTTTTTTAAAAGTGCTTAGGCCTACTACGCTACTGTATTTTAATTTATGTTGTTATGGTGGTACTTGGAGACTCAAGCTTTATCAGAGCTTATATTCAGTGCAGAAAGTTTAAGAAACACTTTGATTGTTTTATGTATGCACAAGAGAAAGCATGAGTGAAGTATTATGAATTCTTATAATTCTTGAGAAATCATTATGGGTCCACCTTTGATAAAGTCAACTATCAGTTCTCATTCAATGAGTACATTCTTCTGAGTTATGTGTCAAATATTATCTCATGACTTTATTTCATCATAGTGCACAACAGACCATTGTGTGAATGAAGTGCCATTCAATGCACACGTGAAACTATCACATGGAAAATCTGGAAAACTGCATTTCACAAAAAGAAAATGTAGAAATCTGTTCACCAAACACTTAAAGGTAAAAATAGTTTTTCTTTTTAACCACCACTATCCAACAGTCCAATTTGATCAACCAGATATATAGCACATGTGGGTAAATATTAGCAAGAATAAGGAAATTCCCTCTTTGTAATAGTGCTACTGTGAAATTTGTATACAGTACATCTTAGCGAAGTTGGTGATTATTATCAGTGCAGTTAAGGCCAGATCCAACAAACTGCCACAAGTTAACTAAGGACAAGACGGAACAGGGTTTTAAAATTAAAAAGAAAATCATTTTCCACGTTTGTCTTATCAAGGCTCTAGATTGAGTTATTAATTATTATTATTTTAGGTGCACCAGCACAAAAGTGAGGTGCACCCACTTTTTTGCCTGTACCACATTCTACATCGCATGTGTACAGGTTCACTTTTTTTTCTTTTTTTTTTTTTTATAAATACCAGTAGTTGCTAATATTGACTGGTAAATGATTAACTAACAATCTGGTCAGCATAAAGCACAATTTGTATGTTAGTTATGACTTTTGAACAAAGAAGTTGTCAATCTACAGTGTTTTTTCATCTTCCACCGCTATTTCTATTCTAAATCTGATGGTCGTAGGCCACTACCTAACCCTGTTACAATAACACGTTTTAGGACAATATATTTTCCGTCGGAAAACTTAGCTTTGAATCTACTAAATCTTTTTGTTCCCTTTGAGTGAATGCAACTTTCCACACTGTGACTGAGCATGTGTGCATGTTTGTGTAACTTGCTCGCTGTGGGAGCTCTGCCTCCCACAACGGGCAAGTTGACTGAGTCTGACTGCAGCACACACATTTTCAAATTTGTAGACACCCGCACGCACGCGCACCAACTCACCCACACGAACATATGTGATTATCTGGGCCAATCAGCGATGGGGTCCAACCCGTTCTGCCCATCCCAACCGTCTCTTCACTATCTCTGATTGGTTTAGATCACAATGGGCCTGATGTGTGTTTGTATAACCAAATGAAGGCTTTCATAGTCAAGGAGACCCCCCCCCCCCCAAAAAGTGCACTAATGCTACTTTTTTTTCCTTTTTTTTTTGTCACACCGTTGAGAATTTAGGTCACATGTGCAACCAAACTGGTCACAATCTAAAGTTCTGTCTAACATCAACCCACATTCATGTGAAATCAAAAGTAGCCAAGTGCTGAGCATCAGATAACGTTCCTTCAAAGTAATAACGTTAAACACACAATTACCTGAAATATTAGATTTCCAGAAAAGAGAGACCACAGCAAATACAATATATACACTTTTAGTCAGTCATTTCGAGACCAAATTCTATTCATTTGAAATTGTTTTGTGTTGCTTTATAGTTTACACATGATGGGAGAGAAGTACTGTACTTTTTTGGGGGTTATGTAATGAGGGCTTCTTTTTATATGACGATCATAGTACACCTCCGGGTGGACAGTGAGGTCAGATTATCTTTGGAGCAATTCCAGTATACGTCCAGTGGCTTCAAAGTATGTACTTGTAGTTCAACAGTAAAGCAGCCAACTTTCCGGCTTTCCAGTGGAGCATTCCACATCTTACGTGTTAACCTTTGATGCAAAATTTATTTGCAGATTGATATTAAAATTGTCCAGCAGTGAGAGGAATTCAATGGCCCATGTTCAATCTCTCCCTGGCCGAGGCAGCCAGCCAGCTTTGCCTAAAATCAGCAACATTTATCTCCATACCAAAAAATCTCCCATCACCAGTCAGAATGATTATCACCCGTGGCCCTCACTCCAGTAATTGTGAAGTGCTTTGAGAGACTAGTTCTTCAGCACATCAAAGACAATCTCCCCCTGGACTTCGACCCCACCAGTTCGCTTACGGTGAAAACAGATCCACAGAGGATGCCATTGCTGTAGTTCTTCACACAGCACTGATTACCTGGAGCAGCAGCAGACCTAGGTTCGCTTGGATAAAGAACTTTCTTACAAACCGACCCCAGACCGTGAAACTTGCAACCCACACCTCCTCCACTCGCTCGCGGAGCATCGGTTCCCCACTGGGCTGTGTGCTGAGTCCGCTCCTGTACTGCCTCTACACCCATGACCAGCCCACGACAACAACCTTATTGTTAAGTTTGCCGACGACACTACAGTGGTTGGACTTATCTCCAGGGGTGATGAGGCTGCTTACAGGGAGGAGGTCGTAAAGCTGGCAACCCGGTCTTCAGACAATAACCTTGATCTCAACACCAGGAAAACCAGGGAGATCATCATTGACTTCAGGAAGCACAACACAGATCCAGCCCCCCTTTACATCAATGGCGAGCATGTGGAGAGGGTCAACACCTTCCTCAGCATCGCCACCTCCGCTGACGTCTCCTCGACAAATTACATCACTTTAACCATCAAGAAGGCCCAGCAGAGGCTGCGCTTCCTGCGAGTCCTCAGGAAGCACAACTTTTCCACCGACCTTCTGCGGACTTTCTACTACTCATCTTTTGAAAGCCAGCTGACCTACTGCATTACAAAATGTGACGGCAGCGGCACCGTTGCAGACAAGGAGAGACTGCAGAGGGTGCTCAGGACAGCAGAGAGGATCATTGGCTGCCCTCTACCCTCCCTAATGGACATCTACACCTCCCGCTGCCTCGGCAGAGCCACTTCGATTACCAAAGACAGTTCACACCCTGACTTTGACCTGTTACAACTTCTGCCCTCTGGGAGGCGCTGCAGGTGCATAAAGTCAAAAACAAACAGACTCAAAAACAGCTTTTTCCCCAAAGCCATAACGCTCCTCAACTCCCATAAACACTGACTGTATGCAATCTGTGCAATCGTGCAATATACCATTTATCATGCAAATGTGCAATATGTGTGTGCAATACCAGTAACATGTAATTTACCATTATTCCTACCTTTGTGTACATTGTTTATACTGTAGATAGCTAGATATTTTATCATATGCTATTTTATTTTTTAAGATGTGTTTTTAGGGGAAAGGGGAAACGTCCACAATTTCGTTGTACCTGTGTATAATGACAATAAAGGCATCCTATCCTATCCTATCCTACAGTTATTTGAGTCGACTTGAATGTTAAAATCACCAAGCAAAAAAGCTTTGGAGTTTGGTCGATGAATATAATTAGAAGAGGGGTAGATCAACCGGGTTTTCCAATGAAGTGTTCTGGCAGCTTTTTAAGTTAAAACGTTCAGCTAAATAGTGAATCACAGCCAAGTCAACTAGAACCAGTTGTGGCTTTGTGTAGTGTGTTTGAGGGTTCAAAGCAAGTTTGTATTGGGTTGCTTCTTGATCATAGCAAGGACAATGGAGTTCAAGGGATTCAATGTTGGCTCGGCAATTGGAATCTGAGCGACAGCCCATATTCCAGAGATAGGATATGAAAAGAGCAGCAGAAAGAATGGCACTAGCTAATTGCTGGCCAGCTTGACAGGGGGACAGCAGTGGAATGGAAGACTCCTGACAGGCAGGCGCAGTGTCTTGTTGAGCTGATTCCAGACAAAGCTGAGTAGTAAAATTCTTAAGATGATGTGCAGAGTATAGTCTATGTAGCAATTGTCAGTGGTGGAAGCTAAAGGCAGGTAAAATAAATAAATAAATAAATCCAAATTTAGTATTCCTCCCCAGGGGCCCTGTTTGCTCTCTAGTCTCACTCATTAGAAGTAGTAGCTAATCTGAATCTAATTTAAGTGGAAATCATTGGTAAAGAATGTAGATTTGAAACAAGTGTTACTATACTTGTAGTGCAGGACTAATTTATCAGACCACATTGCATAACAGTAGTGGTGGAAGCTTCTTTAACATGTAGTATGAGGCGATTCAAGAGGCACGGTAGGAGAAAGCCACAAACAACTGACATTTTATTGAGGAAGAAGGTGTGAATTTGGAGAGCAAACGGGGGCGTATCTCACTTCAAGTGCTCTGACACTACCTAATCATCATCCTAAAGGCTTCCGCAATGGCATGAATTACTTTTGTACAATGGAAGTGTTGGCAGAGATACACCAAAATACCAACAAGCCCTTTAAGACCTCGAATACACCAATCAGATGTCGGAGGTCGGGAAGTGTCCGGGTGTCGGTATGCGCTGTCAGATTAATGTATAAAATCACCGTTGTAACCGTCGGAGAACGTCTGGGGGGCGTTTTCGGTGTATTCAACATGAGTCGGACTGTCGGGACATTTGCTAACTAATTGGGTATTAGATAGTAAATCAGCGCACGGGGCAAAAACAGTAAATGACAAATGTGAGCCAACCAATTAATCCTCAAGTGGCAATACGTCAGCTTGGTTATCACTGTCATACAAGTCTATTAGAAAGCTTCCTGGATCCTGAGTGGACACCCAAGGATGCTTGCAGGGGTTGGATACGAGGTAGGATTTACTTTTACATTACACGGTACTCTGTAATGAGCCTGAGGGTGTGCTTTGCATAGCAATACATCTTGAGTGAAAAGTATAGCGGTATGCATTGTTTACGTTTTTATATCCTGCCCCGTAAAGAGCATTCTAGTTGCCCTTTTTAACAATGAGGAATAGTGACTACCACCGCCGATAGTACGGAGGGGTATTACTTCTCACACATGTGCAGAAGGTACTAAATAGTCGGGGTTGGTGTCTGTTGCAGTATGTTTTTCCGTCATTTTTACAACGGTGAGGCCAACACCACAGGCGGTAGGCGTCGGTCACATTTGGCTGATGCTCGATTGGAGTATAGAGGCCTTTTCACATTGAATCACATCATGTGATAGACATAGTGTCTGTGTTGTGACATTTGAATATAGCCAAGAGCTACAGTGGTCCTTGTTTAAAGCAGTTATTCTTCATCCATACGTACACTTTATACTTTTGGTGCCAAATCCACAAAAAATACACTACGTACGCTGATAACGCCACTAATTACAATTTATCGTCCTATTCACAAAGGATATTGCGCGAATGATATTCCAGCATTAGTGCACGGGTGGCGGAATTTAGGATGTCATGTCTTGTACATGTCGGAGAGTTCCCTCACATTGGTCAGATGTCGAAAATCGCAGACACCTTATTGATAGCCAGTGTTGCCATGGCGAATGCCACCCGACGCACAATGCGTGATTTGCGTATACGGAGGAGCAGCTCTGCCTAGCATGCACAATGCCTTCTCCATGCAACAATCGCTACTATCATGATCAGGCTTCCACTTTATTTGCGTCACTCAAACTGCACAAGGCAATCAGCGCTGGTGTTACTGAATTAGACTCTGTGTACCAATGAGAATCCTTTCTATAGAGGTGGGCAATTTCTCTGCCAAATATCTGTATATTAACTAATTTAAATATGTGCAAATAGTATAGGCGTCGAAGCACATTCTTCTTGGAAGCGCAGGTAGTGAGGCATTGAATGACGCATTGAATTGAGTGAATTAGACGATCTCTAATTGCTCAATGTGCAAAAGCCACGCAAAATTTTTGTGAATTTCGCCATTGGTGTACTGTTTACAATATAAAGGATAGATTTCTCAAGATATTTTATGGGGGTGTCTTGTTTAAAACGAAATAAAAACTTCCTGTAAATGTTGAAATAAGCTAAAGATAAAGAGACGTCCAGAGGGGCTGATAAGAAACTTTGTCTCGATTCAGTGAGTGTGTGTAGTATGCAGGCAGATACTGAGTAAATGATGGCCGCATTGATCTCTATTGCTGTTAGTGTTTAATAGCCTGGTCATGTCAATTTAGCACCTCAGGAACACTTGCTCTCAAGCTAATCAATAGTGAACTCTGGCACTCAGCAATAGATACGTAGAAAGAGAAAACTAGGTGGGTGAGAAAGGGTGTATAAAGAGAGAGCAAGAGGCGATGTGAGGATTCCGCCAGACCCCACTGACAGTCAGTGTCTGACCCTTAGAATAACAATAAATGAAAACACAATCAACAAATAACATTACCTTATGTGCTTTGAGCTACAATAAACACAACAGGCGGGATTTAAACAAAAACACAAGCCACAGTCAATCCATCCATTTGAATCGCTTATTCCTCACAAGGGTCGCAGGTCAACTAAAACAAATTAATTATTTTCGTAGTGTATAGTTAAAGCATCGCTTTGATTCTCGCGCTGTCGCTTAGGGCATTTTTTTTTCATACTCTCAATGCACTGTAGTCTATACCAACCGTTTGAGTGAGCATCGATATTCACTACGTTTCAAAGTGCATTGTGGGTAATTTTGAATGTACTACATTGTTTTCTTCTGGACACTCGGACATCCCTACAAAATAGCGTGAGCCCTGAATCAGTGCCGCTACCCCTGTGGGTGCCGTGCCCTAAGCTTAAAAGTGTGATGGTGCCCCCGAATTATTATTTTTTTTTTCCGGGAGGTGTGGGGCATGCAACGATAATAGTTTGCATTACAGACCCAACCCCAACCTTTTATTGCGCCACGGACTGGTTCAAACAAGTTTTCGCAGACCAGCAATCATTCGCAATTCACACGGGTTGACACAATTGATTGCTGCTTTGGTCTGGTGGCTGCACGACTACTTAGTAGCGGCTTAACTGCTAATGGTACGTCGGCAACCTGTGAATGCTTCCCACATGTTGCTCCACTAGATTATTCTAATGATTCAACAGGAATACTTACGTTGCAGAACGTCTTCATTTACTTCACGAGATACCACCATAAAAACGACGGGGAAGAATGATCAAAACCGTTTCATCTTGGGAAGATGGCGCCAAGTCATGGCTTGTTTAGCTGCGCGTTCAGTCATTGTTTACTTCTTGTTTCTCTTATTTTCTGTTTATATCTTCAACTTGCAAACCGCAGAAGAGAAGGAAAACCTGCTCTGATTGGCTGATGTCACGCACATTTCCATCGTATCTGATCACTCGCTGATGCTTCCAGCTCCATGTCATTGTGATATCACAATTCTTAATCATGTAGCACAGAGCCCTATATAGTCCTTTGGAAAGTAATCGATAGAGTGTGGGATATTTTGAAGCTGGTGTGTATGTTTCGGGGAAAAAATCTGAGCTTTATGAAAAATTAAGGTTGCCGTGAGGCTGTTCTGATTTTGGTGCGTCTATGACAGAGATTTTATATGAAAGAGTACCCCCTGCAATGTGCTCATGTCGTATTTATTTCTGTTTGATACATCATTTTTTTCTATTTTTCTTTCAAAACCTTGTTTATGTAACTAACAATCACAATACATGGGTTCTTCGTGTTTTTAAATGAAATGTCTTTGTTTATTTATTGAATGTTTGAGTCATCGGGATGATAGTATATATTGATTGAAAATATTAAACTTTGGGGGGGGGGGTCATGGTGTTCCATAATGGACGAGCAATAAAACAACATCAGTATGAGGCGTGGTTCTTTACCAAAGCAGATACAGAACGTGCTTTTTATATTGCAAAATGTTTTGGGTGCCTGCCATTTTAAAACCCAAAAAAAGTACCCTGAAAAAAAAAAACATCTGGTCGATTTACATTTAAAAGAAAAAGTGTGGACATTGTTTGCACGCATATTAGGGTATATTTCGGCTTTCCAAGGAGGTCACTATGTGTAATTATTTGTTACGGCCAATCCAAGAAATGCTATATACACAGCTGATTTTGACTAACTTGTGAAGAATAATGTTTGAGAGTTACTGACCGGTCACAGGTGCAGGCCACAAGAACGCTGAGCAGATTGTAGATGATGAAGGTGAAGATGACAGCTGTGATAGTACCACGTGGAATGGAGTAGCTTGGATTCTTCAGGTCACCTTGGAGATGGGTCAAGTATGTTCACGAGGTCAGTCTGTATACAGATTGATAAACTGACTAACTGTTGCACATGCAGCTCAAATACCTGACATATTGGACCCCGCCATGATGCCGGTGCAACCATTAAACATCACAGCAAAAACAGTGGCAAAGGTCATCAGATTTCCGGTTGTGTAATCCACAGTGTAGTCGGCTGTGTAAAGAGACTAGAAGTTGTTGAAGCCGTTTCTAAGGCTTCCATCTTCAATCAGCAAGGTCAACGATATCTATTGACAAATTCTCACAATGCAGGATGTACTTTTAAAGTGAAAGATACCGTTGTGAGGTGAGAAGGAACCTCATAGACTCCTCCAATTTTTTGATGACAACAATATTCAACAGACTAACATTTTGAGTGAAAATAATCTTTTCACAATGGCTATTCACATTCTTGTTGGGAACTTTGAGATGCTCCACCAGTATTAAAACACTCAGTAAAGATCAGACAGTCTGAACATACATACACAAAAAATGCTACTTCAAGTCAAATTTGTTACAAGCAACTGAAAGTATAAATTTGATTTTTCATGCCAATTTAAATCACTGCAAAATTCCCAGTCCGGATGAGATCTAGTTGAGCCCTTACTACTGCTCACACACAGAGATTATATTTGTACAAGCCTTCCAAATCACTAACCAATGAAAAATGGACTCGCTATAAAATATTTCTAATAGAGATGAGCGAGTACCGATACCAGAGATCGGTATCCGGCAGACACCAGCCGGTGTTTCAAGGTATCGATACTTTCGACTTCTTGTGGCCATTTTACAATCAGGAACCAGAAAATAGAAGTTAAAGGAATAAAAAATATCCATGAATTTCGTGCAATTTAAGGAAAATGCTATATTGTGATATATGGGTCATTCTTTATTACTATAAATTATAAATTATTTGTCTTGGGGGGGGGGGGGGGTTATGTATCAAAAGTACTAATGGTATTGATTCTAATTTCCTCAATCAATTAAATTTCGGTTCACAAGAGTTCAGTACGATTCAATTTTGATTATTTTATTTATTTTTTGGGCCCGATTCGATTTGATTCACTTCAATTCAATCCGATATTGATTAATTATGGAACATCAATTCTTCTTAAATGTCAAGGACATGATAAAAACCCCACAAACATTCAATTCCAAATTGAATTTTGCAAAAACACTCACATCAGCAAGGATGAGATGAAAATATTTTCATAATTTTAATTCAATAATTGTAAATATAAATTAAAAATATTCTGAATTGTCAAGTCGAATTCTGAAAAGTCAGGTCTTTCATAAATGCAAGAAAATAATTTTAAATTGATGTGAACAGTACAGTAATTTCTGGACTATAAGCCGCTACTTGTTTCACTTACATTTGACCCTGCGGCTAATACAAAGGTGCAACTTATCCATCAGATCACAAGGGGGCGCACTATAAAGGAAGCGCAAGAGCGTCAGGCAGAGCAAAACAAACCAAGTGAGCCAAAATACAGTAGGAGAGACAGAACGCGAGTGAGGCAATTTGCACCCTCGTTATGGAAAAGAAAGTAGTGGGAACCCGGTGCGGCAACATTAAAACACCTGCGGTTTATACTCAGGTGTGCCTTATAGTCCAGAAATTACTGTAAATTTCAAGAAAACAGTAAGATACAAAAAAGGAAAAAGATTATGGGGATAAAGAGATATTAAAATAATAAATTTATGGTTTTATGAATCGATATCAGGCTCAAAAGGAAATTAGATTTGATATCAATTATTACATTTTTAAAACCCAGCCCCTACTAGTAGTATTGATACTGATTGGTATCAGTGAATTCTCACTTTAAAGTCAGAATTCTGACTATAATCTCAGAATTCTGACTTTAAAGTGAGCATTCTGACTTTAAACTTTTTTTTCTTTCTTCACTCGCCCTAATCCTCTTCCATAGTACGAAAAGAGGATTAGGGCCGGTGAAGAGAAGGAAAAAAAGGGTTGGCAGGATTCTCACTATATTCTCAGAATCCTGACTTGTATAAAACGACTGATTTAACAGCATAAAATATGACCGCTGTTGAAATATTTCTGCCTTACCCCACAGGTTCCCTAGAAGGGTTTCCAACTTGAAGCCGGTAAAGTTTGCTGTGGTGGGGCCTGTTCCATTTACCATAGGGTTGGAGTCAGCAGAACTCGGCAGACTGATGGTGCGAGGACGTACAGCAAAAAAGCTGATGAAGATCGTGCCGAGGACAAACATGACCACTATGAAGATTAGGAAGGTGGCCTTGGCATAGATGTGAGCACCGACCATGCACACTAGCAAACATAGTATGGCGATGGCCGTAGCGTAAAGCAGAGACCACCAGTAGCCTGATGGCAGAACCTGATAGGAAGATGTGGCTAGTGCTCCATCTAAGGAAGGATCAGATGTGAGAGAGAGGCCATTTTTTAAAGTTGAATAGGCATTGACACAATGACTAATAATACACACACTGCAGTTTAAAAAATAATGCAACCATGATCATTTCACACAAATGTCCTTTGCAATGTGTTATGTTGTACATTAGATGTCATCTCTTTATCGTTACTGTAAATTTAGATGTCAATAAGAAGAAAACTTTTTCAAATGGACAGAATTTTAGTACGTAGTTACGTTGAAACTTACCCTCTGGCACACCAAAGGTGGCAATAATGGCTTCAACTAAACCCAGCACATAAAGAGCACAAGCACACACATTAGCCAAGAAGAACATAATCCCAATGCTACCACCAAATTCTGGGCCCAACGCTCGGCTGATCATGTCTGAGGAATGTTAAGGAAAGGTAATTTGGGAAACTTTTTAAGTGCGTAGCCTATTGACAGTGATTAAGAGAAAATTGTATTTTGAACAAATCAAACTCCAATTATGGTTTTCCCCATGCCCCGTAAGTGTCTGGCTCATGCAGGGGAACTGTTGATGCTCTTAAACCTGCTGCATATGAAGTTTTTCAAGATTAATAAACTGTGTGATACAAATTAAAATAGACATGCAATTAAGTCACTTGGATATTGTATAATTCATGGGACAGAAAGAGGTGTACATTTGTGCAAGAGGATACAGTAGGCCCCCCCAGCATCAAGGGCTCCATTGGTGGAGACGGCACATACTGACAACACAGTCATGCAGATAATGAAGTAGGCCACAATAAACATGGCGATTCCTTGGTAAAGTCCAGACTGGCCAACCAAAAAACCTGCAGGGAAAAAAACAACACACCAATTATGAGATGGTCAATGACGGCTCATTACTGACTTATTTGAAAGGCAGTTTGGCTGGTGTGAATAAAATAAAATAAATGGAATATTGTCTTATTATCAAAATATCCATTGAGAAATGACTGCAATCTTGATACATTCATTTTAAAATTAAATTTGAAATTAATTTTAAAAAATTACCATTATTTTCATGCGATTTTTTGGGGGGAAATGCTAGACTGAGATATATAGGTCTTTCTTTAAAATAATATGTTATTGTTTTGAGGTAAAACATTTTATGCATCAAAAGTGCTAGTGGTATCTTGCACTTGGTATCGGTATTGGTGACTACTCAACCGTACTTGTACTGGTATTGGTCTGAAAGAAAAGTAGTATCGAACATCCTTAATGTAATTAGTGTACAGAATGATTATTTGTAATGCTCAACCTTCTCTAATTGTACAACAGGAATCAGCAAGTTAAAATGATTCCTGACAAAGTACAGTTTAAAGAATTTCTCAAAATGTAATTTGGTATCGACTAAAAAGCAATTGTATTGTCCTGTATTGTACTGGTTCAACGATTCTAGCGTTCCAGACGTGTAGCTCATTTTGAGTCTTTCTGTCTTTATCATTCAACTGGCAAGAGGAAGGATTACATTATCTAGACAACATGACAAGGTTGGCCACCCATTTCTGTGGCTTGGACATGAGAGAGTCATCTGCAGATAACCAGACAGAAGGGTACCAACACGGGCGGGCAGGGACTTGGAGCCAAAACGTCACTTCAAAACAATACATCATCATCTTTGTACAGCTGCCTGTAAAATATAATTAATACAGTATTATTGCTTCAAGCAGCTTCACAAAGTTAAAATACATTAAGTTGCAATTGATATTGTCTCTTGGATAGCATTTTAGAGTCTAGATTAGACTGTACCATTTGCATTCTGGGCTTGGGGGATTTCTTGTTTTTTTGTAGTGCAACATGTTTACAAGTGTTTTATTCCTCTGTGTAGTGTGTATCAATATTTGCTCTGTACTTGATACATAAAGTCTCACAGAAATCAGAGGTGTATTTTGGTGTAAAAATACCACTCGCCTTTGTGCTTTTTCTTTTTGTAGTGGAGATAATAACAAATGTGGCTATTGATCATCATCATCATTACAGCTGTAGATACACAGTAGTAGAGAGATCCACAAGAGCATAATGTTTGAAATTCAAACACTGTAGGTATATTATGACTTTCAGTCCAACAATAAAACCATTGTTAATTCCTGTCGAGGTCATGAGCATGTTAGTGTGAGTGAATAGTCTTAAGTCGTACACAGGCGCTACTGTGTGAATGCGTGCGCAGGCATGTGTGTGCACTCCACAGCAGCTGACATCTCACGAGACTTAGGGTGGGGGTAAGAAAATAACATGGTAGTAGAACTAAGAGACTTGACACGGTCGATCAACACTCGCATGGCCTGTCTAGAGATCCAATGAAAGTCAAGGAGTAACATGAATGTGACGCTCTGTCCGAGTGCTTCATGAATTGTCTTCGCTTTTTTATGCTTTTGTAGCAATGATGTGAAACCTTCAACTGCATGTCATTTCATTATTTCCTGCTTCACACTAACAACAGTGTTTGTTTTACTCAGGGTATGAACATACCGTTGACGAAAATTTAACTATAAAGGTCCCCATTATCACTTTTTTTCATTTTTATAACCTGGGTATCCTTTTATCAGGTTTGCAAGATAATTTAGGATCGAAATGAGAAGGATGCTCTTTTTCCAAGCTTTTTTTTGTTCCGTCCAAATAACTGTGATTTTGAAGTATTTTTTCTTGTCAACATCAAAAAGTATTCAAGTTATTTATTTTTGGTTAAAGTGGCCACTAGTCTAAACATGGCATTCTGATTCATATTGGGTTGGTGGAATAAGAATTCAACAGATTAATCTAGCCGTATTGAGCCATCCGAGGAGTCTGACATTTTATGCAACATGTCCCGGGGCTCACGTCTTTTCTGGTTTTGGGCACGTGACATTTGCAATGGTTTAGAAACTACTAAATGTAGTGAACACATACCTGAATAATGAGGCACGATCCTACATCACAACGGTGCCCCCCACCTTTTATCCACCATTACATTCAATTCACAAAACACATAGATGCCCCACTTAAATGTCCGTTATACATAAAACTGGGAAAAAAACTGAATAATGATGGAAGGGCACCATAACTCACAGCCCAGGCCTTTACCAGCAAGCATTTGACCCTAAACCTGCTAAACCTTTTTAGCCAACTTGTTTAGGCTAAATGTGTTGGTGTAATTTTACTAATCAAAACTTGTATTAAGTGGTGAAATTGCAAAGTGTAATATCACACTTAATATCCTTTTTTTTTTCTCTAACGCTTGTCCTCATCAGGGTCATGGGTGAGCTGGATGGGCATACAGTATAATACAGTATATAAAAACAAACAACAACCATCCAAAACTCACCTTCACTCGCCAATTTAAAGCAGGGAGCTCGATACCACTTTTTTCTGACCGATACCAGTACAAGTATGCAAATCTTGAGCAGTCATCAATACGATACCAAGTAGCGATACCACTAGCACTTTTCATAAGCCTACATAAAATGCCCCCCACACCCAAAAAAACAATGCCAGATCATTTTTTAAAGAAAATCTATAAATCCCAATATAACATTTCTCCTTAAAATTGCATGAAATTAATGGCAGTTTTCTAATATACTAATTTTAATTACTAGTTCTAATAGTAAAATGTCCACAAGGGGGTGAGCGGTGGTATCAGCCGCCATCACAAGCATTGATACCTTAAAATAAACTCACCCATCCCTAATTTAAAGTATGAATTTAATGAATCTAGCATGTATGGGAAGCTGGAATAGTGGGCGAAAACCTAAGCAAGCATTGGAAGAACATGAGAACTCCACACAATTTCCACTCGTATTAAGTATTCAAGACTGAGGATGGTGGACTGGGAGGTGAGTGGTTAGCACATCTGCCTAGCAGTTCTGAGGTTGAGGGTTTGAATCTGGGCGCTGGCCTTCCTTTGTGAAGTTTGCATGTTCCCTCCATGTGTGTGTGAGTTTTCCAGGTACTGACGATAAGCGGTATAGAAAATGGATGGTTGATTGGAAAGGTCAAAAAACAAGGTTGTGTCTGTTGTGATATTCGCAAAGACACAGCTAAACAGCTAAAATGTGAAAAAGAAATCTTCTTTATAATAGTGTAAAAAAATAAAATAAAATAAAAATAGAATCGGCATGTCGGTTTTGATTTGATGAACCGAATCAAATTGTTACATTTGTAAATTGTTGCATTATTAAATCGAATCACAAATGTAATGAGAAACTTTTCAAATTGTCTTTTACGAGAGACGTACATTAGCTATAAATTGTTTTGAAGTTGCTGATTAATTACATTTAATTAACTTAGATAGTTTGGGCATTGGAGAGTGTTTACATTTTGTTGCATATTAACAAACTTGAAAAAGCTACAGCCTAACTATGTTGAATCAAATCAAAATCCCACTGAATCAAACCGAATCAGAAGTTATATTTTAGAATAATGTTACATCCTTGAATCGTATCATTCGCCATGTCTCGACATTCGAATCGTGGTTTGGGGAGTGAGAAACACCCTTACTAGTTTACATATTAAACCCCCACCACCACCACTAATATATGACCCAACTTGTAAGAGGAAGTACAGGTGTAATGTTAGTTCCCATTCATATCTTCTACTTACATTTGTGAACAGTGAACAACTAGAATTTGTGCATGCTACAAAAATTATACAGTTTGATCACATTAATATTATTGCATTAACGTTTAGATAGACATCTATCTTATTAAACCTGTTTGTGAATCAAAGTAAAACACATAAACTTCATATAAGAGCGTGCACATTTCAAGTAATATCCGCTATAATTACATTTACTGGATTCCATCAAGACTCACCGATTCTCAGAAATAAAACCACGCTGAACATTGATAGCAGGGTTGGAATGACCACACCGAAGAATGTGGACAATTTCCTTGGTTGACTCGAGTGGGCGAACCGATGCCGGGGAGTGACCGGGTGCTCCTCCGGCACCTGGCCGGTCGGAGGTGCCCGCAGCTCGGATTCATTGACGCTGGTGGAGAGGCGGTAGTGGAGGAGAGGAGTCCGCTCTGTCATCTTCGAACTCCACTAGCTCCACAACCCCACGTTCTGTTTTGTTTTTTCTTGTGTAGCCTATATCCCACGAACAGCACGTCAATAAACTTTAGATCAGCAAAGTTAATCAGTGACATGTCCTGGATAGCGAATCGGAAAAATGTTTCTTGGCTAACAACATAGCAACGCAGAAAATAAGTGTCTGATGTGGGCAAAACAAAAATCAAATGTTTTGCCAAGTTGAACGAACGTATCAAAAAGTTTTAAAAGTCGGGTACAAGTCCATCAACGGATTCCATGTTGGTTAATTTCTCTGCAAATCCACTTGTGGGCTATCATGTGATGCACAAACATCAAGCTTCAATGTTTGCTTGTACTTCCGGTTCTGCTATTCAAATAAAAGAGCACATCTACTCATAGGGTAATCATTTCACTTGATTGTGCGACAATGCATTCAACAGTAACTCTAAACTCTCATTCATTGTCTACGTTCTATACTGCTTTATGTTAATTAACAGCGTGATTATTTAGTAGAACAAATAAATTAAAACATGCCAATTTCCGGTATTAATGCTATACTGTAAATATCACACTTGACGAGAGAGTTTCATTCATTCGTTGATTAGAATCGCATGGTCTGTTCTGTTCATATACAATGATTTTGTGTATTTTGCCAAGGCCAGCTTCCTGGTATGAATAAAAATAAAAAATAAAAAAAATAAAAAATACATAAAGATAAAGTATACAATGCAGTGGTTATTTTGCACTGATGGCAAGTAAGGTAGTAATCCATCAGATCCAGCAGATGACCCAGTAGAAGATATAAACTTTTTATTTCCAGCAGATACAGTATATTTAGTACGGTACCCTACTTACGAATAAGTTACTTTACAGAACGCTGTTTGTATCTTAAAGTGTTTGTAAGCCTTTTTGTGAGAGAATGTTCCTTGGCTTTGTAGATCTGGACAGTGATTTAATTACAAAAAAATAAAATAAAATTAAGAAATGCTACAAGCAAATGTGACTACAACAATTAGATTTCATGCAAGTACATTTGTGTTATTCCCCAATCACATGTACATAGCAGACTGCTTTCCATTTCCCTCCACCCCTCCACCCCTCCACCCCCTAGATGCTTTCTGCATTCCTCCATCACATGCACAGATGATTACTGGAATCCTCGACCACACTTTTGAGCCCAGGGCACACGCCTACTGCAAAATTGTATGTATTGTAAAATATTTTGAAATTAATTTCAGTTGTTTAGCTGGTGTAATTATTTATACATTACATTAGTATTTTCACAAGATGGTATCTTCTCCTACATACATTATCCTATGCAAGGAGACAGTGGACACACGCAAATGTAAAAAAATTAAATAATGTATCAGATAACCTCTCATCAGCTCATGGCCCCTCTGGCTTCAGAAGTTTCTTTGATAGATGAACCTTGCCAGAGATATGCAGATAAGCGTTTTACTTGTGCAGTCTATGCTATAGGCTCACCCCACTGTGTACTGGAAGAGGTTTTCCAATGTGTTTCAACCAGCAAACAACCCCTCAATCAGACATGAGTTTTCAACTAATTTGGTGGATGAAAAGTTTGCCAGAGTAGCAGACAGAGGTGAAGCAAACCATTCTCACCATTAAGCTGACTGTCATCATTGACATTGGACCAGAGGAGGTTTTTGAATTTGAATTTGATTTATTTAAAAGTAGACAGTGCTATTTAATAAATCACATAGAAATGCATGAGTTAAAAAAGCCAGAATTAGCCAGAAGGCTATTTTCCATCTGTAGTCTCCTGGCCATGATGTTAAGAAAAGCAATTAAACACAAAAATTGAAGTACAGAGTAGACACACAATTGTTAAAAAACACATAATTGGACTAAACAGGTCCTGACACACTAAGAAGACAACGCAACTTTGCTGTTAAGAATAGAAACAATACAGTATATTACAAATACACATAACAATTTTTGAACTTGTGATAATGCACAGTTGCACAAACATGACATTTGCTTGGGCACATGTGGAGGAGACCTTCCTTCAAACATTGGCTGCGCTGCCCATACTTGTAAATCTGTCATAGCAATAGGGAAATAAACAACAGTTTGACACTGAAGCGTATCAGAATCACATAATGGTGTAGCATCATCACCGTCATCATGTATGACATTATTTTCGGTGGAAGGCCGTCTCTGCAAGAGAAAATCATATCCCAGACTGCAAACACCCCAAGTGACATCGAGAAAGTCATGTCAGATGATCTTCTGAGAAAGCACGTCTTGCAGTCTGACAATCCTTAAGTCAAACCGATTGCAGCAGCAGTAGCCAAACTGGAGAGTGATGGGCGGTACCATCTTATCAGATGCCCAGTGTCTTTTTTCAGTTCTCAAACAAGAAGTCCACATGTCGTGCACACGTGCTGCTATTCAATGTACCCCCACTAGACTAAACATGGTTTGCTGATTAATATTGCATTTGTGGAATATAAGTTAAGCAGCAAAATCACCCTTTTTTTTATCCATTGTGCACTTGCTCAGAGCTCAGTAAACGACCAATCACAGCTCAACTGCTTTTTGAAGCTCTCATTTTTTACGAGATGAACTGAAAGATCTCAAACTTCTTCCACATACACAATATCACCATTTCTCTCAAATATTGTTCACAAAGCAGTGTAATGAGCTCTGCACATGGGAGACGACGTCGCTCGCTCTCAATTCATTTCCTATTGAAGCAGGGCAACAAGGCGAAAATCGCCTCCCCCCCTCCCCCTGGGCGACACGCGAAATTCGTGCATGTGAAATTTCGCGCTCGTCGTACATGTAGACGTGCACACGTATGCTTGCGACATGATACTAAAAAGTTGAAACATGTTCAACCTTAGAGTGCCCACAATCAAAGGCTACTCTGAAAAGTGCAGTTTTGTTTTATTGGGGGGATGGGTCTGGGGACACTGACTGGTTTTCTGAGACTAGAAATAAAACCAGTAAGTACTGACTAGTTTTCTGGGTCACCTTGACAATGTAAGCAATGTGCAAAAGAACACTGATAAAATAAGGAAATCCATTTTTCCTGCCTACATTAAAATAGTGTAACTTCCTCTGTAATGTTCTTGTTTCTCTACCTAACTGTCTGGTCTGTTTCCTCAGTCTCTACATGGAGGTGGAGTCCCCAGCGATGCACCTGCTGGTGGTTAGAGTCAGACGGGTATTTAAGAACCTCTTAAGCAGCGAGAGGGCGCTGGAGTATTGTATGTTGCTTGCCTCAATTACCTTTCAAGAATTCTGACCTGTAGTGTTCCTGGTTTTCTCTATTAGTTAGTTGGTGTCTTTCATACTTTTCAGCAACAAAAAAATTATATTTCTAATCTTGTGTAGGTTTGCACCCATTTGGCATGTCTGTTTCGGGTATTTTATTGTGACTCGTCCACCACTTCGGCTTAGTTTGGGGTATTCACTATAAATTCATCCCCATGTCAATATTTTATCAATGTCAATATTTTATCAATGTCACTTTCCATCAAAACATCATCAGGAAGTGTGCCTGAAATCCAAAGTTTTTATCAGTTATTGTTCCCATTAATATTCCAATTAATGACCAGCAAGTCTGTGGGGATGTGGAAATTGGATTATGTGACGGTACTTGTGATTTCCAGCATTACAGCAGGCACAAATAAGAATTGGAATGAATTTATATCGTACGAATAGCAGGATCACACACTTTTTCAACGCCAGCAATAAAAGTCTGAATCTATGTGCCATTCATTTAATGTTGTCTTGTATGAGGAGTGTGTGTGTGAACACTGCATGTTTTGGCTGGCCTCTTTAGTATAACTTGGGGGAAAATCCATTGCATTTTAAATAGATGAGCACACACACACCAATTTTATTCACATAGGAGATCTTTCCAGCACATAATCTTGTGTGGCTGTGCTTCTCTATGGAAAGGGCTGTTACCGTAGCAACACCAAGCAGTAAGTGCCTTTTCAAAGGCTGGGCTACTCTGTCACGGCCACCCCCTTTTTCTCTTTTATCAGCTCTCAACCTATTCTACATAATGCAGCCACACCAGTCATTTGGGACACAACAGAGTTAGCACAACACGGGGATTTCGTCTTTTTTATCCTCCAGGCTCTCTGTGTGCTTTTGGTCTTTCAGAGAAGAGCGAATTTTGTCATTTTTACTGCAGCAGGATATCTCTAAACAGCACAGCATCTGCATTTAGGCGGATGTCTTCTTAACAAAAGGATGGGAAGCTCTTCACCGAAGCCTGAGGCCTTGCCTTCTGAAGAGCATAATTGGATACAGACAGTCACGCTTTCACAAAGTAAAAGGAATTGTTGTATTTTTGTTATGTAATTGTTTTTTTTACTCATAAATTCAAAGTAAAACCCAAATGACAAACATCAGATGTGAGGCAACAATTTCATTCCGGCACTTGACAGAAGAAGAAATGAGGCCGTCTGAAAGGATGGTGAAACATTTGTTCAAGAATCAAAATGTCAGGGCTGACCTTTGGTCCCAGAGACAACAAACTAATTGAAAGGGATGAAAAGCATGCTGAGCCATTTCAGGAGTTCTCCAAATGCCCTGCGTGCAAAAGAAACAATGAGGAGCTTCTAATCCTGCCATGTTCTCATGCCATGTGTATTCACTGTATAACAAGGGAAGGGGAGAAGAGGTCAGGTTCATCTCCCCGCTATGATCTGAGCCCACTTGTCTGCTTAGTGTTGTGTCCATTATGTCTGTATGATGTGGAGCTGCCCTGTAGGACATGGTCAACTGCTCTATCCTGTCTCCCAAAATATCCCAAGCCTGACTGCGTCAGATGCGAGGAAGCATCTAAACCACACCCACCATCGCCACCATCACATATACAAGTAAGAGTTGTCACTTTGGTGAATTTATTGAAGCACTTGTAATATACTTACTGTCAAACTTTTTTCACTTTTACTGTGAAATTCAGGGGTCCTCCAATCCTGTGGCTGTGTATGAAGAAACAGCACAATGTGAGTTGATTTATAATTGTGTCTTATTTAATGAGATCCAATGCAAGAACTTCCTCAGAAAGCCTCCTTTGCCGTGCACAGTTCGATTGACTGGGGGATTAGCTAACTATTTGTTAAGTGCTTTTTAGAGTGTTGTATAACTGCACAAGGTGATAACAAGCAATTTTTCTTATGGAATAGGTTTAAGAATGTTTTTATATTCGATTGAACCTCTGAAGTTGGATGAACCTGAAGTCATGCAAATAAAAACAACATTTTGGGAAAATGCCTCTAAAATGGCACAACAAAATAAACAACGTTTTTTAAAATTGTGTGACTGTTGAGAGGAAAAGGTGATCATTTGACGAATTCATTACACCTGGGTCATTATAGGTGAGAGAAGAGTATGGTGGTTAAATTGTTTTTACTAGGGGTGTCAGGCGAATATTTTTGTAATCATAATTAATCAAATTAATTCAATAGTTAACTCACAATTAATTGCTAAATTATATCTGTTCTAAATGTACAATAAAATGTACAAAAATTATTTCCCTAAGTTTTCGTACTCTTGTTAACATAAAAGTGGAAAAAAATGTAATTAATAAAAATATGGACGCATTTTGTACTCATTGAAATTAAAATGCATTTTTCTGCCACTAGATGGAATAATTGCATAAGACGATGATTATTTTCATATTAAGAGCTATCTAATCTGTAACATGAAGTAATTTGTGAAATTCTGCACATTTTTAAAATTGTAAAATACAACTTGACCCCAGTCTCCACAAATATGTGCATTATTATTACATTTATGACGGCTAAATTTTGACGTAGCCGTGTCTGCTGAGTTGCGACTGGAATTCCTCCAGTACAGGCGTTCCAAGTCATGGGCAGTCAATAGTGGCACTAAAGGAACTTTACGTTAACTCGTATGTTCAATGCCTATACAATGAATGATGTCTTATGCTGATAACAGTTTGACCGTGGAACGGATTTTTTTTCCAATTCCATTATTTACTCTTGTTTTTGTTTTTTTATATGTTTGAGACCATCGAAGGCCAATAGGCCAGGTTCCATTTTACTGCAAAGATGCAACAGGTCCCAATATGTTGAGCCAGCTTTGCATTAACAGTAGGGCAAGGCCACCGCACATCCAGAAGATGGTGCTGTTCTCTCTTTTCAATGTGTATTCTCGATGCTGCAACACACATCACCCATTCATTTAGTAGACCAAAGGCATTACCGTAATTACAAATTAGTTTTGTCGTATATTCAATTTATGATCACAAATTTTGATGACAGAGGCAACTCTATCAAGATGTCTGAATTGGCCAGCACCACCAAGAGCAGAATGTAGGTTACGTAGCAGTTGTAACATCAATAGAAGTACAGAATAAAATTTTAATAGTAATGTAATTTATTGACTGTCATCCAATCCAGGGTGTACCCCGCTTCTCACCCAATCAGCTGAGCACAAATTCTATAGAAACTGTATTGATAGCAAATTAACTGCTCAACAACGCAATATGTACGTAATATTATTACAATTCCTGATAATGATGATGATTTAGTGGATGAATACAGTATCTCTGCAAAACAGTTACTGATGTTTAATACAAAGTATTTTACCAGGGATTTAAATCATGTGCCAACATGGCGAATTAGCACATCTGCATCAAAGCTCTGAGGTCCGGGGTTCAAATCTTGACTCCTAATGTGGAGGTTGCATTCTCTCCCCTTGCATGCGAGATTTTTTTCCCCCAGGCCCTCTAATACCCTAAAAGCATGCACCTTGTGTTAATTGAAGGGATCCTCACCTGCTCACCTGTGACCGTAATGAGGTCAAGCCATGTAGAGGATGGATGGATGGATGGATGGATGGATGGATGGATGGATGGATGGATGGATGGATGGATGGATGGATGGATGTTTTTGCCGTTGTGGAAACAGCTCATATCCTGTTGATATTAAATGCAGGTTCCAGTGCTTGCAGTTTCACTGTATCACCAGCTGAGGGCAATGTAGAACTACAGGAGGAGGCGATGGAGCAATCTGTTTTTGGTAAGCAATCATGCTTCAGATTTCTAAACGTATACAGGATCTTGTGGACGGTCAGCATGTTCTATTTTTTTTTTTAAACTGCTACGTTTTCTACTTTTTTTCCTTTTTAGGTTTACATTTTTCTCTGGACCCAGTTACAACACCCCCTTCACTCCATCTGTCCAACTCATCCCTCACTGTGACTTACCAAGAAGCAATCTCTCTTGTTTCACTCCCTAACAATGCCAAGAGGCTAATGATGACCTCTGACCCTGATGCGATGGCTTACATCCCTCAAGTTTGTGCTGATGTTATCATTGCACAGGGACAATATTACTGGGAAGTGGAGGTCTGCAACAGTTCAATCTACAAAATTGGTAAGAAGGTTTTGTCATTAATATTGATTCCGCTCTACTTCACATTCTTTTTTTTAATACTTGAATGTAATTATTTAAAATATTGATCATTAAGTAATAGTGTATGGATTATCTCAAACACATACATGTATCTGCTTGATATTATTTACACAATAGACCACTCACTTTTACCCATTCTTGTGCTTGGCAATGGTTGGAAATCAGTGCATGGCATAAAAGGTTATTGGTTGACCCCCAGAAAAAAAATCATATTGAGTTTCCTTAATTTCACAATAACCCAGGTGCAGTTACACTTGACGTCACAATCTGATGGCCGAACATTCTCCCTCAGGATTTTTTGGGTAAAGAGCAGAATTCATGGCTACATCAAAGAAGCCCCAGACCATTCCAAAAAGTTCAGCTTTCATCTCATCATCCACCCAATATTATCCTCAAAGAATTAAAAAATCATTTAGGCTTTTAAGCCTTTATGCTTTTTTTTTTCTTTTTTTTTTGTCAGCAGTGGTTTCCCCTTGTAACTCTGCCACGGATGTCATTTTTACCTAGTCTCTAACTTATTGTTGAGTCATGTACAATTATCTTAATTACAGCTATGGAGGCCTGCAGTACTTTAGTGTTACCCTAGGTTCCTTTCTGACCTCCTGGATGAGTTGTCTATGTAGTCTTGGAATAATTTCCTTAGGCGAGCTGCAGAGGTGTAGTGGTCTCCTGGTGAAGTGGGTATTCTCTCAAGTTTACCCCCCCCCCCCTTTTTTTTAATTTATTTGCCAGTAGTCCAAAAGATTTTCCTGTTATGGAAACGGTGACATGTAAGATAAATCAGTCATTTTTACTTGCTCACAAAAATACAATTATTGTGACTTGATTAGGAGCAGTTTGTAGTTATTAATGGTAACACAAGCAGCCTGAGTGAATGTAAAATGTATTTATTATTTGACAAACAACTTGGGGGTGCTGAAGAATATGTTATAAAACAATAATTAGGGTACCATCCATCCATCGATTTTCTTACTCCTCACAAGGGTCGCGCCAATCCCAGCTGGTTTCGTGCAGTAGGCGGGATACACCCTGAACTGGTTGCCAGCCAATCGCAGGGCACACAGAGACGAACAACCATCCACACTCACAATCACACCTAGGGACAATTTCGAGTGTTCAATTAACCTGCCATGCATGTCTTTGGAATGTGGGAGGAAACTGGAGTACCCAGAGAAAACTCACGCAAGCACGGGGAGAACACGCAAACTCCACCCAGGAAGGCCGAAGCCAGACTCTCTCAGCAAGCCGCAGGAGGCGGACATGCTAACCAGTCATCCACCGTGCCAATAATTAGGGTACGATGAACAAAAATTGTGAAAAACAGTCTGGTTAGACTTCAATATTGTTTAATCTACTAAGGCCTAAAGCGCTTGCCAAAACATGCCTCTAAAACCTGTAGGTGACTTTAGAGTCCCTCCCGAAAACCTGAAGTTTTCCTGGAAATTCAACAATATTGTCAATGCCTACTAAATAATCTCAGCTCCTGAAGCAGATAGTAACATAATTTATTATTATAATCCTTCAATATATTTTTTTCAAATCAACAAATAACTGTCTGCGGATATATTTACCTTCAACACTAGCGCCATTCCGTTACAAAGCCATTGACATTTTCAACATCCTTATTGTCTACAAACATATTTATTAACAATGTCACTGTTGACTGTTACACTGATACGAATTACTCTCGTGTCGTCGTAAATCGCGCGCAATTTATTTCATAACTCAAGCGTATCTGCGTCTGCCATAAATGCTCAAAAAAAATTCCAGGACATGCTACGAGGCCCACGTCACCCTCTCGTGCACATTCTGATGCATTTCATCGGCTAAGAGACCAAGAATTGGTCAAAACAAAATAAAATGATCTCACCGCGGTTCGCTTGTACTCTATCACTTCAAAATACAGCACTGTAATGCTGCAAATTTCCTGATTGTGTGTTTATTTTGACTGGCGGAAGATGAATCACATTGATTGGAAGATGTATCACATTGATTATATCATATATGTTATCATACAACATCATGTTTGGCGCTGGTGTGTGCGCTCAAGCATGAGCAATTGTGCTCATACCCACCTCATCCACTCGTCCTGGGACCATGGAAGTGTACTAGGGCAGACTACAAACTGGATTGGACCAGTCAACCCTGGGGTGATCATCACTAAGAAGATGCCATGGTTGTCTTGAACCAAATGGTATCGCGACCAAGGCCAAACAATCCACTAAATAGACAGACAGTATAGTACAAAGTGACAGAACCTCTTAAGAATTGTAAAATGTATGTTAGCTTTGTTAAGGCTTCAGTTACTTACTACACACTTGTTGTTTCAGGTGTGAGCTCTCTGGATGGTCATGAAAGCTGGTTGCTGGAAAGACAGAGCTTATCATTTTTTACAGTTTATGATGGAAGAAGGGAATCGCTCAACACTGTCCCACCTCAGGTCAAAACCATTGGAGTGTTTCTCAATATTGGAGGAGGTGCTCTTAGCTTCCATAACCCCGTGACCCAGGAGCACCTCGTTACTCTGCCTACCCGCTTTAATCCGTTAGGAGTGTTGCCAACTCTGGGCCTTGGTCAGGGTTGGCTACGACTGCGTTGTGGCCTCCCCCCTCCTCTCTATATTTTCCTCAGTAAAAACTCAGCCTATAGAGCGCCCTGTGGATCCAGTAGAGGCCGGGTGCAGAGGGATATTCCCTTCCGGTCTGTGCGTAAAGTTATACAGAAGTTTGAGAAGTTGTCAGGATCAAACTTTGCTTTGAAGGCTAGATCAACCTGCTCCTGAGGATTCTGTGGGACAAAGGGGGCCAAGGCTGATGAAGACAATCCTACTCCACAAAGGAGACATCCACTGACAGACCCACATATACTCAGAAAGGCTTGATCTATAAGTGCTATTTGAAAGGCAAATGCTCCATCCTGAAGGACTTTCAGATGCCTCCTTCCATTCTCTGTGTGAACCCAGAACTATCATTGACTCACTCCCCAGGACGTAGTTCTTTCCCTCAATCAAACACCCCCGCTGCTCTCGCCATGGTCCAGAATGAGTCCTCAATATTGTGAAGTGTAAGGAAAGGCTGGGCTTTTACCAGTGTGACTTCTTAATTTGTCTATGTGTGACTGTAGGGGTCCTTTCACTCGCGACACATCCCTGTACACTTGGGCGCGAGCTCTACTACTGTAAGTGTGTGCTTTCGCCCTGTTGCTCTTACATTGCTGGTATGTAAACAAGCGGAAATAATGTGTAAGCAGTGCGAGGTGAGAAGGAGAGGTGTAAGTACAGTGACACCAGCGGTGTCAACCCAGAGCGGCAAGGACAGGTGGTACCACACATTTATCCCACGCTCTGCCTTCGATCAGACAGTAGGCTGCCCTTTCTTGACCCTTTGAAAGCCACAGGACTCCCGAAAACTTCAAAAGGGACAGCAGAGCGCAAGAGAACAGGGGGGGGGGGGGGGGGGGGAGAACAGCATGCATGAATTAAAGACAGCAGGTGACGGTAAAAGAAATGAGCTGAGGGAGGATTTCCCAACAGCTTTCAAGCCAAGAATCCCTGAAACGATCAAATGTTTTTGCCTGAGAATTCTTTTAAAACTAGCACTGAGTTGCGTTGGCCACCAAATTACATTAGAAGTGCGGTCAGAGCTGTCAATGCTTCAACTTTCCATTTGTCTGATTGAGTTCACAAATACATTTAAAATGTGGATAATAATTATATAATCTTTTTGTACATTTGCTCACTTACAAATAAATGATCAGTCGCCAACTGTTACAGTTGGTTTTTAAAATTAGTAATAGACAAGAGTATCAGTCAAAACTGCATAAAAACACACAACAATAAAGTTAAAAAATTTGCATTTAATATAGTATAGTATTATATTACAAAAATTAAATATAAAATGCTAGATGATAAGAAGTTACATTAGAGTAGCTATTTCAACAGGTGACGTAACCTGTTGATTCTAGGGATCGTTCTTTAAAATTGTTACCAATCCTGCAGATATGTTATATCACATAGTGTTAAACATTCTATGGGTTTATAGCCATGAATGTGTATAGGTTAAATGCTGATCTGATTGGATGGTAAAGCCAGGGGCCGAGCACAAGTGGAAGGAAAGCAACTACCTTGTTGAATGGGACATGGCAAGTCCTAAAATTACGGGCCCGAGTTGTGACTCCAGTCCCTCACCTCTGGCAATTAGGACATCTGTCCCACTTAGGGGTGAACATTTGCGAAGGTAGCAAATGTTGATTTCCCGTCAGAGTTCTTTAAATAACTCAACTATGCTTGAAACGCTCGCATTGTCCAACAGTCTTAATTCTTAATGGGTTTTTCTTGTCGGAATGAAATTTTGAACTGTTCAAAATTCGCAAATTCGTAAATGTTCGCCCCTCAGTGAGATGCGTGCTAAACAAACGTGAATTATTCATGGTCAAGTGGATAACATATATCTGCGTATGCTCAAAAGAACACCCAGGGCTTAAAGTACTCTGGCACCGTGACGGCTTTCCGTCATAAAAGCCACTAGCCAATCAGAAGCAAGCAGAGTAGGGCTGGCCTTGTATTGAAACGATGGCAATGACAAATCCAGCGAAGTAAACCGTTTACATTGTGGGGAATATTTGACACGTCTGGCAAAACACCGCCAATGCGGAGAGAAGGCCAACTTCAAAATAAACCTTCCCATACCAAGTAATACGTGGAGTGCAATGCCAAGGAACACTTTTATTTTGAAGTTTTTCCCAGGAGCCTTTTGCCTGTCGCGGCGCAACTGATGACTTGACTCGTTTTACGGAATATGTATCTGCCATTCATACTGCCTGCGTAAACTACTGCGACCAAAGTCAGCAAAACAACTTTGTCCTGAAATCACGTTCAATCACCTATTAAGGGCACTAAAAGAAGACTTAATTACGCTGACATTGTATTGCACGGTTCCTGTTGCCAGTGTTTTAGGCGTCTACGGTGTTAGCGTGCTAGCGGTGCTAGCGGCTACAGCTAGTGCCACCGGACTACTTTTCAAAGGCAGTCCAATCGACGTGATGATTGCACACTTAGATGCTGACAGCCGGCCACAGTCGTTCTGAGAGATCAGTTTAATAAACTGAACTCACTCAATTGTGCAGACGGCAAAATCACAACTGTGGTTCTGACGTCACTTTGTCTCACAGACCAAAAACTAATCAACTCGGAGTTTCATTTCATACAAAGTGCTGTACATGGAGTAAAAATCTGTCATGGAATAAGGAAATAACACAAGTAGGTAAGTACATAAAGTAAATAATAAATTAATAACGAAATACAGCAGGCACCATAAAACATTGAAACAATGAGTCTCATGCCGAGTCAAACGCCAAAGAACAAAGATGTGTTTTAAGAGTGGGTAGAGAGGGAGGTTGCCTAATATTTAACAGAAGGTCATTCTAAAATCAAAAAGAGATTTGTCTAAAATCCCCCTAACTTTCTAGAGAGGAAAATAATGTGCTGTTAAGCACAATTTACTTCTTTTTTTTAAGTGCATAAATGCCTTAGATCAATGTTACAGCTGCACAATGAATGGAAAAATATTTGAACATTAAATAAAGTTCAGTGACCAGTTTCTGAGTGTTTCTTTTCTCCAACCCACGTATCATTCCTCCTGATTGGATTTGTGAATTGTTATCACTTTGTTGTTTTCGTTCTAGTCATTGACGAAATTGTCAGTCAATTTAGTTATCGTCGTCATCTCAATGAATGGCTTCTATTTTAGTCAGTTAGTTAGTATTTTAGTTTTCGTTTAATTTCCATCTGAATTTTTTTTTTTCGTGATGAAAATTTTCCGTTGACAAAATTAACACTGCTTGCAAAAAAGACTGAGGGTTAAGGTTATAGATTGTCCAAGCATATCTCCTGATTTAAACCTTATTGAGCATCTGTGGGCATCCACAAACAAAAGGTGGAGGAACACAATATCTCTGATATCCACCAGCTCTGTGATTTGGTCAGCGAGGAGAAAATAATATTGGCCACACAATACATCGACACTTTGTGCCCAATTTGGACATTTCACAATTTGGTGTGCTCACTTTTGTTGGCAGCAAATTAGAAATCATTGGCTAAATATTTTGAGAGGACAGTAAATTTACTTTGTTATATAAACTGTACAGCAAGATTTTTTTTTTTACTATGTATATTTACACTTGGACAGTTTTAATATGCAAACGCTATGTGGCCACTTTTAGATTCACTGATGTCAATTCCCTCCAGCCTCATCTTATCCCATTGTTGTTAGTGGCTGTGTTTTTGCTGTTTAAATTAAATTACAGCGTTATAATATGATGAACACGTTTATTTTAAATCAAAAGTTAGTGTTGAAAAACAAGAGGTTGGTTTTGGCTTGTTATCAACTACACATCATCCAGTTTGCGCACACACCAGCAGACTCGATAATAGCCGATGAGTCAAATGGGCTCTTATTAGACTGTCGCCTCTACTGCCATTTATCAGCATGACTGTGTGTTGATGTTTCACGCTCAGCTTACTAAAATGTACGTGTGCCGTGACCACTTTTGGTAAAGTGCACTTCTATCAGCTTTGGGAAATGTGCAGAAAAGTGTGTGGAAGCAATTTTACTTATGTAAACAGAAATTAGACCAACCTGACACACTGTGTGATTCACAGGGCTGGGGGTCGAAAATGTCAGGGGTGCTTAGTGTCCTGAATGGATGGATATCAAATTCATTAACCCATTCATTTGAGAACTTGATTTCAACTTTGCTTCTATTTATCTGTGGACATTGAGTTTATGTCATAAATGTGTTTTTTTCTTCTTCATTTTTAGTACAGTACTGTTCTTAACGGTCTGATCAGGTCAACAAATAAATCCATTAAAACTGACTAAAGACAACTTGTAGACATCAATGGGAGCAAATCATCTAAATATTAAACTACAATGAAAGACACGTGTATATCTATTTTTTTGTTGTCTTACATACAGTAAAATACATTTTGATTCAAAGCATGAGCAAAAGTAATACTTTAACCAACAATCAAAATTTCATTTTGATTTTTCAAATTGGAAAGAGGCATCCTTCTTTCTGTCTTGTCATCTCATGATCTCTTATTAATGAATTTAATGTTCTGTTATTAGTGTTGTTCATGACACTCTGCATGTCATGGTCTTCCAAAGGCGTGAGACATCTCCAGCTCCACGCAAAATCAGACAGTTGACTGCCAATGCCACAGATCTTTACCTAAGGATGCCCATGGATGGAGACACGCTTTTCAATGAACAAAATTATGAATTGAAGGGAAAAAAAATATTTGCTTTGCATTCAAATCCTGCCACCAAAGTTAAACCTGTGAGCAATTAGGGTATTTATTTATCGGATTTGGATTACCCCATCTGACACCAGCAAAAGTAAGACCCTAGACTGTCAATGACATGGCACAATATGGGAACGTACACTCAGGCTTTGGAAAATAAAATTCATGAGGGGGAATGTCATTGGATTTTTTTTTTTTTTTTTTTTTTGGTTAAACACTCTAAAAATAGTTGGGTCAAAAATAACCCAAATCGGGTCAAAAATGGACCAACCAAAAGATTTTTTAAAGAAATTAAACTATTAATCCACAAAGCAATCTATTTTTTTTCTTGTTTTGTGGTTTATTCGTTTGACCCAACTTTTGCGGTTAATCGAATAACCCAACTGAATTTGGTCAAATATGAACCAGCCCAACTTTTAGAATTACTTTCTTTAAAGAATTGGGTCAAATTAAATAATAACCCACAAAGCAACGCTGTTTGTTGGGTTGTTTTGTGCTTTATTCAATTTAATCAAAAAGTTGGGTCAAATGAATAACCCATTGAATAACAATTGAATAAGGTGAAAAATGAACGACCCAACTTTTTGAATTATTTAACCCAAAAAGTTGGTAAAAAATTAATAAATTAATAAATTAATGACCCACAACACAGGCCAATTTTGGGGTTGTTTTGTGAGTTATTCTTTTGACCCAACTTTTTGGGTTAATTGAATTACCCAAAAAGTTGAGTTGGTCCCTTTTTGACCCAATGTGGTTTATTTTTGACCCAACTGTTTTTAGAATGCATTTTCCATTGATTTTTCTTTCTTTCTGGTCATATAGTAGGCCTACACTATATATTTTTTTCTTCTGCACATAAATTTGTAAACTGTTCTATGGACCAATACTTATTACTTCCATTTTTGTTTTTATTCTCATTGATAGTTACTTGAGAGTGTAGATTTACTCTGTTTAGAGTGCCACCAAAGTTAAACCTGTGAGGAAATTTACACTGAATTTACTGTGTATTTGCAATGATGACAAATCGAGCCCTGATTCCAATGAACAACAAACAACAACAAAACAGTCAAGTTTAACCAATAAGCATTTGTTGAAGCTTTACATTTATCCAAATAATTTTTGCAAAGTAGGTTGAATCATTTTGGGCAGCTGCATCACTGCGGGACGGGGGAGGCGGGGCCTTTAGAAATCGCACGAAACAAAAGTCCACTTTTTTTGGCCTAAGTTTCGACTGTGTCTCTAAATCGATGCCATTTGTATGAATAAACATCGCCTCTGCAGACTTCTACAATGTGCATATTGAGGGAGGAAAGGCCCTTTCGCTCCTTTCCGCTGCAGAAACAGCGCCAAAATTAGCTTTACAAGTGAGCGGTACGCCTCTTATTACCATCATTATTGACGATCAGCATAACAGTGGCTGGTAAGCAACATGCGCCTCTTGTTTTAGTGCTGCGTCATTTTGCTCCCTGCCACATCTTGCTTTTACTGATATGCAACGATGCGGTTAGATTAACAACTGTGGCTCCTTTTGTGGGAAACATGGGCGCCAATGTATCTTAATGGGCTTAACCTTAACCTCCAAGTATTAAAAAACGGGAGACGCGACATTTCGCCGTGATCTTATCCAAACTAGTCAGGAATGGAATGTATTCCAGGCAAATACGTGCGCCAGGCTCTTTAGTGCCTCAAATGAAGAATTCGTTGATTAAACACTTTTTTAACTTATCACTGACAATTCTGCGTTCTATTTATGTCACACATTGCATCAAGTCATACATCTTGGGATAGGAAACAGGTGGAGAGCAAATCTGGAGGATGGGGGTAGGTGGTCGCGCATCTGCCAGGCTATTATAACTCATGGCTTTAATATTCACACCTCTTAGACTGACCAGCAAACAGGATGCGGTCCCAAGCGGCCGCTGCGTAGTCAAGTGAGTCAGCTTGGGGGAGGAGAAGTTAATTGATTGTGAGAGTGGCAACACCGTTAAACAATCCGTACTAATGGCAAGCGTCTGTCAGACACCGGCAAATACACAGCGCCGCGAGTAAGAGTGCGTATCCATCCAATGGAACCATTATGCCCCATTATGGATGAATACGCGCGCAAGGTGTTGTTCTTTTAATGGCCTCGCATTTCCGCTTGGAAATTTCAATTTCAAATTTCAATTATATCATTCTGTTTACTGCTACAATAGAAGAGGCAAGAATTTTAATGAGAGCGCTAACGAGTATTTATTTAAAACGTAAAAACATGAACTGGACAGACTCCAATACACAAACTTGTCCCAGTGCTCCCAATTGCTTGACTTTTTGTGAACTCTCCCCAAAGAACAATTTAAAATGCCGTCTGCCTAATGAATGACTGTGCGGTGCGAGAGAAAAGCGTCGCTTAGCACCCTATGATGAGGTGCAAACAGCCCATCATCGACTCTCATTGCTGGGGGGTTTGCAGCGTGAATCCCCACACCCTGTGGGAAGTGGCTCCCGCAGGAGACGTTATGTGACATATGCATTAAAATAACACCTTGCGCTCACACCTCACTCGGCGCTTTTGGCCACACACACAAAAAAAGATTGGATGTGACACGTTTACGCCGCGGTGCAGCATAAAGACACTCGAGGCGAGTGTTGCATGTGGAAATATTTCCCACAGTCCCTGCACGAGAAATGTGGGAGTATGGAATGTTGAAATATGGCAGTAAATACACTCATCTGAAAAGTCGTTTATTGATTTGAGTTCAAGTTTTTGTTGCCACAAATGGGTTACATAATAGGCTACGTTTAGAATGAGCATTTCGGGTTTGATGTAAATTAATATTCACGTCCAAAAATGTCCTGCTGATAAATTATACTTTAAATAGCTTTTGGCATATGTGTTCACTCCAATTAATGACATCGCAGCGCATGGGATTTTAAGTGGAAGTGTCCAGGTTTGAGTTCTTGGTTAAGCCAAAAGAAACAATTGAAGGAAAAATCTGCAGAGAGCCAGTACAAATTGAAAAGCGTTGTCTTTAGCTATTCCAAATATTTTCATTCGTTTCTGTTAAGTCACTTAGGTCTGAGCAATTGGGAGAGGAGGGGGTTCAGCCAACTAAAAACACATATGGACTTTTCACAATACAGTACATAATTTGGAAAATGTTCATCTCATTCTCATTTATTTGATTGTGTTTTGAAATACAAATAGCCTACAGCTATAAGATGTGACGCCATAAGTCAGTGCATAAGTCATATTTGTCATATATTTTCTAAACTGGATGGCCTGTTAAAGTTGTCGATATTATTTCCATGAAATTCGCAATGAACCAATGCAAAAAACAGCAATTCATGGAATAAGTTTGTCTCTTAGGGCCCCTAGTGGTGGTGGTGGTGGTGGGGGGGGGGGGGGGGGGCAATTGTTAATCCAGCCTTGACCCACCCCCATCACCCATCCCACCTATTATCTGCCCCCCTTCTCTTCCCAGCCGGTGGCTGCTTCAAGCTGTCAGGGAAGCAGGCTATAAAAGTGAGAGGGGCGGCACTTTGGAAGGTTGTGGTCCAGATTGCACTGAACTGAGATCACTTGACATCTGTTTGCAAAACTATTGGAAAATTGCTGTTTATTATTTTGGGGGTTGAAGAATCTCGAGGACTGAACATAGCAAACGGACCACGGCGATGCTGGTTCCACGCGTGCTCTGCGCGGTGCTGTGCGTGCTCTGCTGCGTGTGTGCGTGCGTGGAGGCTGCCTCGCGCATCAAGTCTCACTCGCTGCCCATCCAGCCTGAGAGAGAACCTCTGCCTTCTAAAGGCCTGTCAGGTAAACCAGGAGCTATATTACAACTTGATTAGGCTCATTAGATACATTTACTGATAAGCTTTTCCTTCCTTGCCTGTCGGTATTCAAATTTCCTTCCAGCTAAAGTGCTAAACCTTCTTCGGCGTTGCTTTGTGTGTAAACTAAAGGCAAACATGTGAGTCATAACCACATTTGATGCCTGTGTGAAATCCCCGCGCGTTCAAAGCCTCTTGCGGATTTTTTACGAGGCAGCTAACGACCCGGGAGAGCGCCACAACGTATAATTCTGCAATGGAAACTCAAATCAATCGACTTTCCATTACAAGCATGTGCTCCTTGCAGATGATTCATTTCAAGCCGAAGTGGCTCACAGTTTGGACTAGTTGAAGAGTGCAATCATTTTAATAGGGGGCAATGGAAATCTGTTTATTCTCAGCATGCCCAAAACCAAATCAAGATGTTACCATAGCAAAAAGAAGTGAGGCTAAACAATATGTGCCCTAACTCAACTAGATTTTAACTACATTTCTCCTTAAATGTAATCAGCAATTAAAATCTAAATCTAACGTGTCATTGCAAACTATGCATAAACGATGACACTAACCTCCTAATAATCCCCAGCTTTTTTGCACCGTGTTGCATATAAATCATTTTCTTTGTAAGGAAAAATGTGAAACATACAGTATAGTACGTCAGGGAACCTCTGATCATCGCAGAGTGGAAAATTGAATGGCTCCCATGCATGGATCATTGAGATGAGGCAGGATGCTGGACTGGGAGACCCAAAACCTGTGTGGCATTCTGGGAGTTTCATTCCCTTCCAACATGCCAGGGCATTGAGCTGTGCAGGATGTTGCTGGTCCACTGCAAAGTTGGATATACTTTCTTTGTGTTACACAGTTCTTCCTCTAAGGCAGTGGTGAAGTCATGCCAGTTTTACAATGTTTTTTTTATATAGTCAGGAATGTCCTATTTATCCAACAATATTTCTTCTACAGGATGCTCATTTGGGGGTCGCTTGTATTTGCTGGAGGACGCATGGCACCCAGATTTGGGGGAGCCATTTGGTGTAATGCATTGTGTCCAGTGCCACTGTGACCCTGTAAGTATTCATTCAATACATGTTTTCTTTCCTGGATCAAGCCAATTGGTAATCAAATGCTGTGCTGTTGCCAAACGTATCTCTTCCCAATGATGTTGTGCAGCAAAAGAGTCGCAGAGGAAAGGTACATGGCAAAGTCAACTGCAAGAACATCAAGCAGGACTGTCCCAATCCGGACTGTGAGGATCCCATCTTGCTGCCGGGACACTGCTGCAAAACCTGTCCAAAAGGTAAGACACATGCATGCTTTGTCTGTTAAAAATGGTCTTTGTTTCCTCTTCTCCCATCAAGCCTATATATTATTATTATTGTTATTGTTATTATTATTATTATTATTATAATTTTTTGTGATTAATTAATTAGTTAACGCTTTATCTTTGGCATCACTAATATATATATATATATATATATATATATATATATATATATATATATATATATATATATATATATATATATACATATATATATATGTGTGTGTGTGTGTGTGTGTGCGTGTGTGTGTTTACATATAAGCTACACATATTAATTCCAATTTTCAATATGTAGGATTTTTCTTCTGTTGTTTATCATGCCTTTTCCATGAAAACTTTCACCAATTCTTCTTAGTTTCTTAAACTTATTTTTATAATTCTTGAACGAATGCAGGGTCCTACATCAGTGGTGACCCTGGCACTGTGTTGGGCCACCACATGCCATACAGAAATATTAAAATACAATTAATTTCATAATTAAATATGATTAATTGAAAATATTCTTGCTTTTTACACAAAATGTTTTATATGATACTAGTATAGTAATTTCTCATAGGATATTTTGAATATAAAGTAGTATTTTATACTGCAAACCCCCTGAAGACCCTTGTGCTTTCTTACCGGAAGCCCAAAATTTTAGATCATCAATAAATTTGGGATTAAAAGACTTCAAAGATGGCTGTTTCAGCATGGGAGACTTTTACAAAAACAATGGGGTTTAAAAATCGCTACATTAGAATATTTTTTTGTCTACCAATTATAATTGCATTATATGAAAACGACCCATATACAGTACATACATACAGAGTATATACAGCACATACATACTGTATGTACCTGCATACATGGAATTGCGGTTTCAGTGAATAATCAATAGGGCAGCATAAAGACATTAATTGATTGTCCAATTAAAATGAGACAAAGCCTGGGACAAGTCCTTTAACTACATTAAATACACCACCAATCTATTTAGCCTCATGATGTTGTCTACCTTGCCTTCACACCGCACACACACAATTCCATCTTATTAAAATATTGCTCCACTGACACACATATGCAAACAAACGCACACTGTGTGGGGGTTCTTGCTGCTCTTATTCAGCAGATTGGGTGTTTTTTCGCTGTCTCGTAATGGAATGGAAAGTAAAAGGGAAAGCATTGCAGTCTCACAACACTGACTTCTATGGGTGTGTGGGAGTGTGTGTGGGTGTGTGTGTTGTGTGTGTGCGTGCGTGTCTCATGTCTCATGTCAAAATCAGGACAGGGTCAAGACTGTGTATGTGTGTTGTGGTCATGTTTTAAGGAAAAGGTTGAGTGTGTTCGTCTTAGCTTTCGCACAAAGGCAGCTTGTATATTTGTGTAAGTAATGGAAAATATGTGTGAGCGCGTGTGTGTGTGTGTGTAGCTGGTGCACCTGAGCATTCCATATTACTGGGTAGGGAGTCTTGAGTGTGACACTACCCAGAAGCCAACAAATGTGTGTGCCCTGTCAAGCAGTGACGAGTGATGATGTGTGTATGCAAATAAGACATCAAGCAAGCAAGCAGCAGGTCCATTTGGTTTCTTAAAACAACAATTCAGGTGTTAATTGTAGAAAATTCACTATCTTAACTAAGTGTTAGTGCTTTTGTATTACTTCCAGTTTATACGTATGAATATATCAATATATAGTTCCTCTAACAAAAGTGACCATCCATTGATTTCTTACTAGGTAAGAACACATAACACAAACACATACAGGATTATTTTGTTTTTGTTTCGCAAAACACATCTGAATGATTTTTGGGAGAAGAAACTATGGACTCCCAAAACAAAAGTTTAACCTTGGAAGTTGTGTCTTTCCTTGCATCTGGCATAAAGGTAGTACAGCATTTCAGAAAAAGAACATCTCACCAACAGTTAAACATGGTGGTGGTAGTATGATGGTCTGGGGCCGCTTTGCTAATTCAAGACTTGGATCAGTTTCTGTGATTGTTGGAACCCTCAATTCTGCTTTTTAGCAGAAAATCCTGCGAGGGAATGTTTGACCATCAGTTTGTGACCTCAAGCTGAAGAGCATGTGGGTTCTGCATCACAACAATGAAAAAAAAAACCCCACACATCAGTAAGTCTACCGAATGGCTTGAAAAAAAAAAGTTAAAAGTTTTGGAGTGACCAAGTCAAAGTCCAGAATTGAATTTGATTGTAATGCTGCGGCATAACCTTTAAAAGGCTTTCATGCTTAAAAACAGTCCAGTGTTTCTGAATGAAAACAATTCTGCAAAAAAGCAATGGTCAAAATATCTCCACAGAGCTGTGAAAGACTCATTGCCAGTTGTAGAAAATGCTTGATTTCGATTGTTCTGCTGAAGGTGGACCAACCAGTTATTAGCTTTCGGAATTTAAAAACAGCATTTTATGTTTACTTAGGTTATCTATAAATAAATAATGAATACAAAAAAATCCGCCAATCCATCACTAACGGACGCTTGTTTTTCTGACGAATGATGAGAGCATTTATTAAAGAAAATGACGGACTAAGCACTAAAGTGGTTTTTCGTCCGTCAGCGTAATCGTCAGTTCGTCACTGAGTGACGGACCGACAGGATAGTACTAAATACTATAATACTGATGTTGGAGTGATGACGAAAGTGTGGTTAAAATAAAATGACGGACTGATGATTGCAGTTTGGTTCTGCTTGAAAAAATATACGGACCGACGATGGTGCCCAGGACGTTGACGAATGACAGCCCAGGAACATTTTGTAAAATGCCCACCTCTGACAATTAACATCCATGTTTTTGGAATTTGGGAGGAAGGCCTAGGACCTGATGTACAATATTTTTAATGGGGTTGATGAATCTTTGGGAAGGTTCTGAGTTTCTTTTTGATTCCCCCAAATTGCTGTGGCGTTACGGAGGATTCATGGTCAATTCTCTTTTCAAAAGAGAATGTACCCAGGGCAGATTTTTATTCTGTGTCTGTGATGTTTTGACTCTCTTGAAGCACCTTGTTTTAATACATCTAGCTTTTCTTCTTTCTCACTTGCCAAACTTCCTCTTTGGCTGCCCATGTTCACATATTTCATCCTCAAATGCAAATTTAGGAACAAAGGCTGACACTAGTGTCCCATCTGTCCACCAGACTTTGGGGAACATGAGCAGGATATGCTTTGAAAGGCGTGTTTGGTCTTGCCAGACAAAACAGAATGTCCGTTCCAATACCCAGAAGATAAATAACTATAATTGTTTAAAATGGTGCTTGAACTTAATTAGTTGGCTATAATTGTAGTTGTGGTGTGGGAAATTTGGGTAAAGTCCCACAGTGTTTGGTTCTTCTCCATGCGCAGGTGACGAAGACAAGAAACAGAGCGACCCAATGCTGGACAGCTTTGAGTATTTCCATGAGACGGACAAAGGGAAGGAGGATGACCTGCACAAATCTTACAACGACAGATCCTACCTGAGCTCGGAGGACATGGGCCCGGAGGAGAGCCGCACCGGTGAGCAGGATCACTCACAGATGGACCACCAGTTCACACAAAAACGACTTGAAAACTGACATCACTCATGACATATTTATCTAGTAAAAAAATAGTGTGATGATTTAAGCAAGCATGTGTTGTTGACCAAATTACTCACCCTCTCTGCAGACTTTGTAGCACTGTTGACAGGAGTGACAGAATCATGGCTGCCGAGCTCCAGCGCCGTTTCCAGAGCACGCTTCTCTTTGACCAGAACCAGCCTGGCCTTCTCCATCACATACCAAAAGTAAACAGTTGCGAAGAATGAACGAAACAAGAGAGCAAATGATTGCAGAAATTTCACTTGTACAACAAATGTCTGTTGTTATTCCAGAATGGCCCGTCCTAGTAAAATCCTCTTCTTGGGTACAGATGGTGCCTCTGCTTTTGAGTACAAAGTCCCCATGGGACAGTCAGACATGGTAAGACTTCATCTGGAAAAAGGAAATCATCTTGCTTCTGTTAGCAGTGTTTTTATGACGTGTGTTTCCTGAGAGAGAGAAGTTCCCTAGTGATATATGAATTGACTCCATGACTTCTTGTGCCATAATTCACGCTGCAGCAATAAACAGCAGCACGCACACGTAGTCTCTGGCTTCAGGACATCCCTCAAACATGAACCACTTCGGTTACAATCAACTATTACTCACCCGAATGTAGAAAATGAAACATCTCAGGGAAACCGCCTCAAGTGTCTGACGGTTATGTCGCATTCAAAAGGCTGAGACTATCCTCATAAATTAGTCAGCGGTTGTGTGTGCAACAGTAGTCCCCTTACATGCACAGTGAAGCTATCACTACATATCACTTCCTACCAACATACACATATCACACATTCCACTTTAGGCTGAACATGCAGCTCCGCACGACAGGAGCCTCTTAAACACAGGTCCCAGTAATTGGCCTATTATTTTTTTGAGATAAATGTCAGTGTGGAACACCAGAGAAAACATTCCGGCGCATAAAAGAAATGAGAGGTAACGAGGGAGTTCGCCTGGGCAAAACTTTTGGGAAGGAGAGGATTTTTGACGTGTTACATCATCGCCTAGCGAGGGGACAAACACCATCGATAATTAAAATGGAGATTACCCCTGAACTCTGAGTTATGAGGTGCCGGCACGCGCACACGTTTCGTCACTTGCAGCCTGGGGTTGAAAGAAAAGTCACCTGTTTGATGTGTTGTCTACGAGCGTCATTGGATAAATGCTTCACTGTAGACCTGAATCTGTACTGTAATGAGAATGAATAATCTCCGATTTACCGTATTTTTCAGACCATAAAGCGCACTTAAAATCCTTTAATCTTCTCGAAAATCAACAGTGTCCCAGGCTTCTATGTTTTCGTCATACCAGAACTGGAACTACTTCCTGTTACCGTGTCTAAGAATCATCGAATCAAATGTAGACCAACTAACCTAATGCTAACCAAAGGCAAGCTGAGCGTTGCTGGCGGCGAGTTTCTAACTTTACAACGTGGGACTGCGAGGTAAACGACACAGCCAGCTTCCTATAGCGTACCGAGCAAAAAAGGTTGGCAAATGTTGAGTTCATTGGGTTGTTTACAGCTGTTACACAACCAACGGGCACCAGATTGACTAGAATGTTCAAACTCTTTTATTTTTTATTTTTTTTTACCATTGGAGGATCCCCCCTTCTTCTCTGCTCAACGCAACCCCTGTGTAGTTGAACGGCAAACAAAAGCAAGTGATATTTCGTGTCCGGTCTGACACTAGCATAATAACGCTAAATCTATCAAATAAACACACGGTACAATAAGAATAAACTTTTGAACATACAATGCTTCACAAATGCGCCTTATAGTCCGCTGCACCTTATGTATGAACATGTTTTAAAATAGACCTATTCATTGATGTGCCTAATAACACTGTACGCCTAATGGTCTGTAAAATATGGTACACAGCAAATTGGTCAGTGTTAAATTTCCAGTGTTCGGTCAAATATGTAGTAAGCAGTGTTATTTTAATACTGTTAGGATAAAAAGACACTGCGCTGTCGACATTTCAATAGTGATACATCCAATTGTCATTGTTGGGGTGGCGTGGTTCAGTGGTAGAGTGGTCATCTCCCAACTCTAAAAGCGTGGGTTCAGTGCCAGGCCAGTGTGACTATGTCAAAGTATACTTGAGCAAGATACTGAACCCCCAGTTGCTCAAAATGTAAAGCGCTTTGAGAGCCTTGTAAGGAGGAAAAACGCTATATGAATGAAGTACCACTTACCAGTGTAAATTGTAGTTTCAATTACATTTTTAACACCGACTCAAGTGCAATACACTCATAAGTGTTTAAACACCAGTTAAGTGTAGTTTGGCAGAATTAAATGTTTAATATTGACACTAGTGTAGAGTACTTTCAACACTACTCAGTAATTACCAGCGTAGATTATTAACACTATACAGTGTTGGAGTAACACTAATTAAGTGTGAAAAAAGTAACACTTTGAAAAGTGTCAGATTTACACTCATTGGGGTGGACATAAACACATAAACACTTTTCTAGTGTTAGATTTAACACTCTCAGTGTTATTCTAACACTGGCGATTTTGCTCTGTTCTCATTTTTTCTTTGTTCATTATTAACACTTTTCAGTGTTGGAGTAACAATGTGTGAACAAAGTAAAACTTTGAAAAGTGTCAAATTTACACTCATTGAAGTGCACATAAACACCCTTTCTAGTGTTAGATTTAACACTCTCAGTGGTAATCTAAGACTGGCGATTTCGCTGTGTACTCATTTTTTCTTTGTTTTGTTTTGTGTGCATAGATATGTGGTGTATGGAAAAACGTTGCCAAGCCTCTTCTCCGACAGCTGCAGAACGAACAGTTGCGCATCAGCATGAGCACATCAACCGGCAGACAAGAGGAAGTGGAAGGGAAGATCATCAAACACAGGGCACTGTTCGCTGGTGAGCTTTTGTGGGACATCACTGCATTCGATTTATCCATCATGGTACCTCTAATGCAGTGCAGTTCCATGCCACAGTAAACTACAAAAATAACAATGAACATACCTATAGTGTTAAATTGGAAATCAATCACAGCAGACAATTAATGTCTTTACAAATGTATATTTTTTTTTTACTCGTGTATTAACCAGTCAGTAGGTTAGCATGCACTTTTGGGGGGGTTTGCACTCAGTGCTTATTTTGTAGCGCTCAATAATCCCAGCGTTTACAAAATAAAGTAAGTGAATACAAATCCTCAGTTTCTGTTTATTATTCACTGTCAACAGAGACATTCAGCTCAACACTGACGTCAGAGGAGGAGAACGCAGGCATGGGAGGCATCGCCATGTTGACGCTAAGTGACACAGAGAACAACCTCCACTTTATCCTCATCCTTCAAGGCCTTATCAAAAACAAAGACAAAGGTAGAGGAAGCGGTTTGAGTTTAAAATGCTGTAAACAGTAATTAAAGAGTACATCTAGTGAATTTTATTTTAGGGGAACAAGACATTTCTCTTGTTTTGATTCCATCCCTCATTCTGTCATTCCATCTATTACAAGTCTTAAATCCGGGGATCAATGTTGGTTTTGTTTTTTTTCTCCACAGAACCCCTTCTGGTTCCCATTCGAGTTCAACTGCTTTACAGGCAACACATCCTGAGAGAGATCCAAGCCAACATCACATCGCATGTGAGTAACAGTCAAAGCAGCTGATAATGTCCAACTTGACAAATAGGCAACTCAAAAAAATACATTTCATAAAGCAATTCATATTTAGCCCTCTCCCACTTGTGCAGAGGCTTTCCTTGTTGATATTTATGCATTCTTCATTGTAAACTTCCCCCCCAAAAAAGTAGGTTCTTCCTTCAATTTAGCTTTACTGTTCAACCAACATTTTGCATTCTAGCTGCAACTAACAAGCAAATAGTGACAGAAACATAATCAGGTTGGCAGCATGCAATGAGTAGGGTAGTTTGGGTTTTAGTCACAGATTTAAAATTACGGGGTTGTTATAGTTTAAGAGCAAAAATTACAGTGAGACGCCCTCTATTTCCCTCTGAGATGGATGTGGTCTGACCACCACATCCTTCCACTGTTGTCGCCATCGCTCCGATCCAAGCTAACAACAGTGGAACACGATAAAAGAAAAAAACAGCAAAGAAGAGAAAGTGTTTTAGTGCAAGAGAGCGTCTTTGCCGGAGACAGATGCGAGGCTGGGATGAGAGGCGGAGGGAGGCGTGCTCCGGAAGATGGACTGCATCCACACTTCTCACACATGCCAGTGGTTAGCGGTCTGTGGGCTGAGATGGATGGAGAGAGGAAAAGGGGGGAGGAGAATCGATGAAAGGAGAGCCTGGTTTTAATTCTGCTTGGAATGACGTGAAGGACCGACGCATCTCTTTCAGGCCTGTCAGCGAGTGCGACCATGTGAAAAGCGTGCGCTCAGCTGCTGCCACATGACCTCTTTTTAATGTTTTTGAAGTCCAGCCCGAAACGCAATTCACTGACTCAGTTTTGTGGATCAAGCTGAGTAACAAAGGCATCCAAAAACATGCTGCACATCATCCCTCTTTCTCCTGTAATAAGTGTTGACACCATACTCTGTCATCCTTATTGTGCCCATTCCGTCCATTATATTTTGGCTCATCCTTGCACGATTTATGGTCCATGTATATTTATATTGAGCTGAGGCCCCAGGTCATAAAAGTAACATTTCTTCATCACTTGTGTACATCTGCCTTGTTAATCTTGCATTTGCTCTGGTGTTCTCAATGATGCACATCTTTTAGAGTGTAGTCTACAAGGAGTTCATCTCAGCATGCAACTGCAACGCACGCCAGATTTTGAAGGCATCGTTTTATGCGTGTCATGGGATGCTTTTAACACGGTCATTTGTGTTCTTCATGATATTTGTAGTCTTGATGCACATGTGGTTACCGAGTTTCTCTGCAGAAAATTTGATTGTACCCTCACTCTTTTGCTTGTCTTGGCTGTCCTTAGCTCCTCTTTGTGAGATGTTGGAAACAGTTGGCCGATATTTGATATGTTCATTACGGTTTCATGACTGGGGTTGTGTATAGGAGGAAGGACTTTTCAGTTCGACTGTTTGTTCAATCAGCATCTTAGTGTGTGTTTTACTGTTCCAATCTGTGCAGGATCCAGACTTTGCAGAGGTGCTGACAGACCTGAATAGCCGCGAACTCTTCTGGCTCTCTCGCGGGCAACTGGAGATTGCCGTAGCAACACAGGGTCACCGTTCCCAGCAGATCTCTGGATTCATTACTGGCAGAAAATCTTGTGACAGTAAGTACAACCAAATATGTCTACTTGATGAGACATGGTTCTGGGTAATGTCTCATGTCATTGTTTCAACAAAAAAAAAAACACAATTATGCTTGGTAATATCTATCGCCCACAGACTTATATATAAATGGACTATCATTAGGCCATTCGTGGCTGAAGCCAGAGGGCAACCATCTTAACACTTTTACTGACAATTTATGTTAATATTTAGCTAAAAACACGGTTATCGGTCTATGTTTTCCACCAGCATTAGGGTATGAAGTAATGAGAGCCTCTCAAGGAACGAACATAACTGCATCGACCATTCAGAGTATGTTGTGTCAGTATCATGAGTTGTGACTGACAGAAGTTAGGTTTACATTTCGTAGCAAAATATGCCCTGATGGGCTTTGCTTTCATTTCATTGTTGATGATTCTGACAACATGATGCAGACGAATCTTTGACTAGCACTCAGAAATATACCCAGGGTGGGCATTCCGTCAATATTGACTGAAGGTCCGTCAAACCGCCAATGACGTCTGCCCATTTTGTTGCCGATTGCCGATTTATGGGAAACTTCTGAAAATTGACAAACTAAGCATTGTTGGAAGGGGTTTTTCGTCCGTCAATGTATTCGTCAATGCATTTGTCAATCCATCAATACATTTGGCAATCCGTTAATGTCGGACAGCCCATTTTGCTGATGGATTGAGTAGAGTATTGACGGATGCCCACTTCGAATGAGGGAAACATTGACGGACGCTCATTTTGCTGAACAATGTCGAATGACGGATTGATGATTACAATGTGGTTTGGCTTGAAATATTGACAGATTGACGATGATGGAAGGGTGTACTGACTGTTGACGATTGCTGAATGACGGACGCTCAAAATTCATTGACGTGCCCACCTCTGGATATACTTTATAAAAGAACATTTAAAATCACCTATGAAAATATGCATGTAGCACTTCTCCCAGACCTATTAGCGCAACCGTATGCCGTACACGGTGGCATTTCCGCCGCAGAGAAATAAATGTATTGAAGGGAGGCAGACTAAGTGAGTGGCAGCGAAAGATGGCCGCCGCTTCTACTGACAGTGAATAATCGACAATGTTACACCATTTACATACGTATAAGTCCATGATGCCGCCCGAAAGGCAGTTTAAAATCCCATAATGGAGGGATATTTTATTTTATCTGTTGGTATTGGTGTCGTCCTCTATCCATTTTTTCAGTAATGGATCTAAAACAAAATGTGATTTTAGACATTTTTGTCCCACCAAATCTCCGTATGAATAGATCAACAGAAATGTCAGAAGTTAAAGCACACACACGGTCATATCATAGCATACAGTATGACTTGCAATGGTGCTTAGCCCCCCAACTGCCACCCCCCAAAACAACCACACGCGCACACCTAAAATTGGCTTACACGTCTTAAGGTCACAGTCTGCTGGACCTGACGTTCCTTGTTGGTTGTTACTGTTAGTGTAATGTGTGAAGAATTTAAACCCAACACAGTTTTTTCACTCTCATATCTGTTCTCCTTCCCTCCTCTTCTTCATCATTCCATCCTTGAGTTCAACTATGGCCTCGTCTGTTCAACTTTTTTCTGCCCGCTTTTTAATTTTCATACTGCGATATCCCCCTCTGCTTCTAATTCCTCCCAATCCTTTTAAGCTTGCTGCATTCAGCAAGGGTTACCTCATACCAAGACTTACCTTGGGTGTGTTTTTGTGAATGCGCCAGACAGTGCAACCACATTCTATCATCATATGTGTCTCACTCACTCTTGTAGGTCATATGTAAAGGGATATGTGCATTGTACACTGGATATGTTAACACAGTGTGAGTATCATCAACCTCTAAGAAGCAAATATGACAATAATAATGATTGCCTCATTTTTGCATGCCGTCTGACTGCAGCAGTTTTAAGGGAGGATTAGTCTGTAGGAAAAATGCTGAACATCAGTAATATGAGCATAAAATGTTCTTAAGCAGATTTTGATGAAAGTCACTTTGTGTGTGGTTCAGCTATTCAAAGCGTGCTGTCCAGCGGTGATGCACTGACTCCTGGGAAGACAGGAGGCTCGGGCTCCGCCGTCTTTAACCTCCATGATAATGGCACGCTGGATTATCAGGTATGGATTTGTTGGATTTTCAATGCTGTGTGAAGGCTGAAGAAATAACAAATATATTCACATCTTTTAATTACACCCACCTTTTCTCACTCTAAATATTAACTTTAAATTCTGCATTTTCCACCCAAAAATTCATCATTCATTCCTAATGAGGCCCAATTTCCCACAGGGTTGTTAACAATTTATTCCCATATTTAACTTGTTTACACCATTCCCATTTGAAATTTAAATCATTCAGCTCACTCAATTCACCTTGGGAATGATTTTGCACATACCCAAAATTCTCAAATTTTCACCCCCCAAAATCCCATATTCAGACATATTCTGGAAACCCAATTCCAAAAACAGAATACAATGATGTGCAAATCATGATAAACCTATATTTAATTGAATACACTTAAAAGACGAGATATTTAATGTTCAAACTGATCAACTTTATTGTTTTTAGCAAATAACCATTAACTTAGAATTTTATGGCTGCAACACGTTCCAAAAAACTGGGACAGGGTCATGTTTAGCACTGTGTTTCATAATCTTTTCTTTTAACAACATTCATTCATTCATTCCTTTATTTAATCAGGTAAGAAACTCATTGAGATTAAAAAGGTATTTTCCAAGAGTGACCTGGAATTCAATAAACGTTTGGGAACTGAGAACACAAATTGTTGAAGCTTTGTAGGTGGATTTTTTTTCACATTCTTGCTTGATGCACAGCTTCAGCTGTTCAACAGTCCAGGGTCGCCATTGTCGGATTTTACGCTTCATAATACAGAATGTGGTTTGACTTTGTCTTGCTGAAATAAGCACGGGCGTCCATGAAAAAGACGTTGCTTGGATGGCAGCATTATGATTCTCTAAAACCTGTATGTAGCTTTCAGCATTAATGGCGCCTTCACAGATTTGTAAGTTACCCATGCCATTGACACTATCACAGTCCCATACCATCGCAGAGGCTAGCTTTAGAACTTTGCATCCATAACAGTCTGAATGGTTTTCCTCTTTGGCCAGGAAAACTCGACATCCACAATTTGCAAAAATAGTTTGAAATGTGGACTCGTCAGACCACAGAACAATTTTCCACTTTGCATCAGTCCATCTTAGATGAGCTTGGGCCCAGAAAAGCGTTTCTGGGCGTTGTTGATAAATGGCTTTTGCTTTGCATATAGTAGTAGAGTTTTAAGCTTCATTCACGGATGAATTGCCAAACTGTATTTACTGACATTGGTTTTCTGAAGTGTTCCTGTGCCCATGAGGTGATATCCTCTACACATTGATGTTGGTTTATGATGCAGTGATGGTGAACGCCTGAGGGTTCGAAGGTCACGGGCATTCAATGTGGGTTTGCGGGCTTGGTGCTTACGTGCAGTGATATCTCTAGATTCTTCTCTGAAACGTTCCACCCATTTTCTACCATTTATCCGGGGTTGGATCGCGGAGGTAGCAGCTTTACCAGGAAAGCACAGACTTCCCTCTCCCCAGCCACTTCGTCCAGCTTCTCCGGCGGGATTCCTAGGCGTTCCCAGGCCGTAGATCGACTGGTAAATCGAGAGCTTTGCCATTTGGCTCAGCATCTTCTTCCCCACAAGGGAATTATACAGACCACATCATCTGCAAAAAGCAGAGATGCAATGTTGAAGCCACCAAACTGGGCCCCCTCAACTTCCCGGCTGCGCCTAGAAAATCTGCCCATAAAGGTTATGAACAGGATCAATGACAAGGGCACCCTTGGCTGATTCCAACCCTCACTGGAAACAAATCCCAATTACTGTCAGCAATGTGGACCAAACTCCGGTCGTATTGAGACCGGACAGGGGGGCTCAGCACCTCATACTTCCGAAGGACTCCCTGAGGGACCTGGTTGAACGCCTTCTCCAGGTCCACAAAACACACGTAGACTGGTTGGGCGAACTCCCATGCACCGTCGAGGATCCTCCCAAGGGTGTAGAGCTGGTCCACAGTTCCACGTAGATGACGAAATACCTGAATTATTTGCAATTTTACGTTGAGGAACATTGTCCTTAAACTGTTCAACTATTTTCTCATGCAGTTGTTCACAAAGAGGAGAACCTCTTTGCTTTGGAATAAGCAATTCAGGGAAGCTCCTTTTATACCCAATCATGGCAACCACCTGTTCCCAATTAAACTTGTTCACCTGTGGGATGTTCCAAACAAGTGTTTGATGAGCATTTTTAATTGGTAATTTATCTCTTTTGTCACCTGACCCAGCTTTTTGTGGAACATGAAACAGCCATAAAATTCAGTTTCTGATTATTTGCTAAAACAGTTTGAATTTTACATATTGCTTGGGTCAGTCCAAAACCTCGCAAGTCAAAATCTGGCAAATTTTATATTTTTTCAAAAATCTATACTTTTGGTCAGTGTGGGTGCCATTTTTCCGAAGTATTGACCAATCTAAAGTTTTGAAAATGCCTTGCGCTTTTGGAAAAAAAACATGTCGCCAGCGATAGCTTGTCTTTGTAGTTTATTCAATTAAATATAGGTTGAACATGATTTGCAAATCGTATTCTGTTTTTAATTATGTTTAACACAACGTCCCAACTTCATTGGAATTGGGTTTATACATCATCACTCCCTAAACATTACTTGACCGATTCAAACCATTTCAACTTCAACGTGTTCAGATCATTCAAGCCATCTCATTGATTATTCCCGTTCACAAAATTCACAAAATTTCACCTCAAATCATTCCATTATTCCAAATGCTTCAATGTTTCAGCCATCACTCGCAATTTTTCTAGAAATAGCAAATGTTTAGTTTTTCATATTACACATTTATTGTATTATAAATGGAAAAAGTCTACCACTAGCTTTGTTGATTTGATGACCTTTTCAACAGCTTTTAATTATTATTATTTTTATTTTTTATTTTACAATAATTTAGCAATAGTATATGTACTGTATGTATGTACAGTATGTAGTGTTTGTTTGGTGGGCAAGAAAATGGAGCAATACCTGCAATTTCAATACAAATTACATCTCTGTAACCCATATTCAGATTCAAGTTGCGGGTCTAACCGGAGACATGGTTGGCCTCACGATTGAGCTGAAGCCACGGCGGCGAAACAAGCGTTCAGTACTGTACGACTTGACGCCGGAGTACAACAAGGCCACGGGAAGGGCGGTGGGCATCTGGAGTCGCTTGGAGGCCCGAAACATTCACATGCTGCTGCAGAACGAACTCTTCGTCAACGTGGCTACGGCTCAAAACCAGGAGGGGGAACTAAGGGGTCAGATCAAAGCGCTGCCCTATAGTGGCCTGGAGGCTCCAAGGCATGGTAAGAATCATTAAATGACACAATTGGAGATATTGTACATTTACAAAACCATCACTTCATCTCATTAAATTGTCCTGAATCTTCCTCTAGAGTTGCCCACCCCTCTTGCCGGCCACTTTGTGTCACCGCCAATTAGAACCGGCGCTTCTGGCCACGCCTGGGTGTCCGTGGACAAATACTGTCACCTTCATTATGAGATCCTTGTGGCGGGCCTCAGCAAGGGCGATGACCTCACAGTGAACGCCCATCTGCAGGGCCTCGCCGAGATCGGCGAGCTGGATGACAGCAGCGTCAACCACAAGAGACTGCTGACTGGCTTCTATGGCTCGCAGGTACATTGCCACAAACGTTGTTGAGAAACGCAGCGCTGGGTCCACAGGCCCACAAGCACAGAACCAGAACACAATCTCAATCATCTCCTCCAGGCTCAGGGAGTGTTGAAGGACATCAGTGCAGAATTACTGCAGCACTTAGACCAAGGAACAGCCTTCATCCAGGTCAGCACCAAGCTGAACCCAAGGGGAGAAATTCGAGGACGGGTATGTGAAGATAAGTTTTCTTTCTCAGTCATTGTACACTTCATTCATGTTTTGTAGTCTGTGTTTTATTCATAACATTTTCATTCATAATAAGAGCGTGACAAGTGGACTTCGATTAGTTTTTTGGAGGTACTTCCACAAACATTTACAGTCCATCCTAGAAGAACTAACCCTACTGAAGAAAAAAAAACGGACACCTTTATTTTATTACCTACATAACTGCAGAACGTAGACCTTACCCACAGCAAGTGCTCTTGTAAAACACATTTTATGTGACAAGATGGGCATTTTGCAGCTTAGATTGCAAGCTTACCATATATCCCAACGCCACAAAGCAAACAGGGAATGCATAACCTTTTACTCCAATAATATTATCTGGTGACCTGTCTAGGGTGCGAGGTTCTTATAGTTAACAAAAAGTAACCAAAAAAAAGCTAAAACTAAAATAGAAAAACACTTTTTTTTGTTATCTAAGTAAAATAAAAACAATAAAGTTTTTTTTGTGGGAACTACATCTTACACTTACACTAACTGACACAAAGTATAATTATTTTGTAAATGTCCTTCATTTTTGCATTTGTCAATTAATATCATACGTGAGCTTCAGGGTTTTATTTTAAAAATTGTATTGCTGTACATCCATGCAGAAGGCAGATCAAATAGTCGTTTGAGAATAGTAGTTTACTTTATTACACAGAACTGGGCTCCAGGTGGCGGAGTGGAGCCGTCACTTGCCTACGATGCAGGTTGGTGTGGGTTTGCTTCCCCGCCTGGAAGACCATGTTTGTATGTATATTTGCGTGTTTGTGGGAGTGAGTCAAAAAAACAACAACTTTATTACACAGAACTTAGTGGCATTGTTTTTTTTAATACTGCACTTGACAAATACTCTATAAAACTAATACTAAAACTAATAAAAATTCAAATTAAAGGGACATGATTAAGTTTCTGAATTTGTGCCGATTTGTCGACCCCTCTGGCAAAAAGTGGAATGGAAGTGGTAGTGCTAAGACGTTAGTGGTAGTTTTATTGTGCATTGCTCATCATAAATAGGCACTATCACATTTTTGTGATGAGGTCTTACCTTTTTAGCAAGAAGAAAGCAAGCTTTGGTTCCCGTTTCATCCTCTTAGGTCTTTCCACCTGTTGAACACTGCTCCAGTATTGAACGGCGTCCGACTTCACTATTGCCCTTTTTGTCACACTAGACAGGTGTTATCCTTGGGCTGGAATCGCCTCTTGGGAATACTCCCGTTGCATGTCGCCAAAGTTTCGGCCTGATGGTCGAACAAAATGAGCCACCGGGAGACGGAGGGTTGCACTGCTGTCTTGTTTATTATTATTTTGACACACTTTTATATCCCGTCACGTAGAGTTGACCTTTTCAACGCTCGCGTCCACACACTACCAACACTTCCGCCTTCCGAATGCTACCATGGGGCGAGAGAGAGAGAGAGAGAGAGTGTGCACACGCCTGACGTCCAGCATAGGCAGAAGCCTTAAGTTTCGTACCCGAAACCGTCATCATTATTTGACTCTACAGGAAAATATGGGCAACAACCGTTGTGCCACAAAAGTGCCTCATGTCCATTGTACAATTTTTAAAACATGTGTGGGGGAAAAATACGGTTATTTAAACACTCAAACTTATATCATGCCCCTTTAAAGGAAGAATTTTCAATTTATATACAGTATACATAAACTAGCAGACCTGCTCTAAAAACTAATCAAAACTAACTGAATTGAAAAAAATTACTTTTTAACTATAATGAAAAATCCCAAACTGTTATAACCCTGCTAGTGTGTACCCCGCCTCTCACCCAATGTCAGCTGGGATATAGGCTCTACTGTAGTTAACCAGCAAAACCTAACGAGGACTAGAGCTTTAGGGAACAGATACATTAGATGGATACAAATATTGGATGACATTTTCATCTGACCAATCTAATGACATTTTCTAAAAGAGCGTATAAAGAGTATAATTTAACACTATGTTTGTTATGATGGTTGTGCAGTAGGTATAATTTCAAAATTTTGCATCAAACCACTTCTAAACATAACTTTGATAAATGAATCTGCGGGTGAGTCAAGTCAAAGATAAAAGCTAAATATTTATTTATCTTCCGAACCTGATAACAATAATGTCCTCACACCTAAAAATATCTGGATGTCAGTCCTTGGTAGGCTTGGTTAAATTTGTTCATGTGTCTGTGCCACAGTTGACTTACAGTGGCACTTATGAACACATATTTAACCCACTTTAACAGATGACTTCTTGTAGGAAAATGTCTCTCTTTTGAAGTCCACTCGCAGCTTTCGTGAGTTCTCCAGTTGATACTGAAACATTTGAGTCCATCTGTTTATATATCAAAGTTAATCACCATCTGTGAACAGAGAAGCTCTATTTAGCAACAATTAACACTTATGTGTACAGTAATCTTGCTTCCCTTTCTTTCAATTGTCTTGACAATGCGATTTGTCCAGGTCCATGTGCCCAACAACTGCGAGTTAGGGACTAATGGGGACGTAGACGAGGCGGAATTTGACGGCCTTTTTGTCAAAGATCCCGAAGTGCTGAAGAAAGACCCTCATACCTGCTCCTTTGAGAACCAGTACCACGCTCACGGATCCCGCTGGACTCCCAACTATGACAAATGTTTCTCCTGCAGTTGCCAGGTAAATAAAAAGAAACAATGTCAGTGTGAATGTAACTTTGAAAGTTGAATCTATAAGGAGGGGTGTTTGTTTTCTTTGTAGAAGCGAACAGTGATCTGTGATCCAGTAATCTGCCCGATGCTGACCTGCTCCCAGACTATCCAGCCTGATGATAAATGCTGCTCAATCTGTGATGGTGAGTTTCTTGTTTTGTGACATTGACATTAGACCAGTGTGGCATAAGAGGTCATCAGGTGTGCCACGGGAAATTGTCCAGTTTCACTTACTTTGAAATCATAACCTTACTACAAATATTGTATCTTTGACATTTGTGAATTTTTTTTTAACAGGTCACAATATTTGTTGTGTGTTACTTGCAGTTCTGGTAATACGCATCCCACTTTTGCTCTGTAATCATTAATTAAGTCTCTGTTCCTTTCTTGCCATCCAGAAAGGAAGGACACAAAGGATACAAAAGTTCCTGAAAAAGTGGAAGAAAATCCCGAAGGTGGGTGTTTTTCTTTCTCTCATCTGGAATTTGTTTGTGTCATGTTTCTGTTTGCAAGTATAGACTGCAAATCATTTGGTTATTATTTTCCTGCCAGCTGTCATCATCGTAACAATCTAATGTCTTTCTCTTAGGTTGTTATTTTGAGGGAGACCAGAAGATGCACGCCCCAGGAACAACATGGCATCCTTTTGTACCTCCCTTTGGTTACATTAAATGTGCCGTCTGCACTTGCAAGGTATACATGCACCGGCACTCACATCTGGCTTTACTTTGCAAGGCCCCTAATGGGTCATTTAACTTGTGTTAGCTCCCCAGAAACAGGCCTGAATACATGTCTCACTAGTTTGTTTGAGTAATATGTGGAAATACAGAGAGCATTCTCTCCGAAATGGCAGACTGAGAGATGAAATGCAGAAGAAAGAACTGAATTGGGGACTGTAATTAGGGTTAATATACAATATACTGCATCATATCAATGACTAGTTATAATTGAGAATATGCTATATATGCTTAGTATAAGGCAGGGGTCTCAAACTTGCAGCCCGGGGCCCATTCGTGGCCTGCAGGATCTTGTTTGTGGTCGCCTACTTGACATCAAAGTAGAGTTTGAGATCCCTGGTATAGGTTCAGTTTACGTCAATCCCGACATATAAAGTTTAATTAAAGGTTATGAACAAGGCGCAATGAACGAATTTGTGCAGTGACGTAAGAGTATGTTGTCATGTGGCACATAAAGGCGCACTCAGTTACTGGCAAAATTATTGTGTTTAAAAAGTTTTTTTTTTTGATTTATTGTAATTGTTCGACGGCGTATTAGGGCCTCATATAAATATATATGTTTTAGAGCGTGATGGCAATATTCCGAGAAACACTCATACATGTTGTCTCCATCCTGCCTTTTCATTTTATTTTATAAACAGTGTCACATTAACCACCAATAAATCCTCACATTAGACTATAACTATGCTATGTGTATTTCTCATAAGTTTTTGAATGACTTTTCTCACAAATTTGCCACTTTGTAAAGTGGCAAATTTACGAGTTATTTTCTCGTAAATTTGCCACTTTATAGTCACAATTTTGCCACTTACTAAAGTGGTAAATTTGAGAGATTTTTTTTTTCTGGGAATATTGCTCCCGCCCTCTAAAAATATATATATTTATACGTGGCCCTAACACGCCGTCATACAATTGCATTATGGCCACATTATTTTTGTATATATTTTCTTTTATCTTTTATCTATTTTCAAAATATTGTTCAATATTTCATAACTGTAACAATAAGCTTATTATTTGAATGTATGATATGAGTAACAAGCTTTAATTCATAAAAAGTATTCGCCTCTCACAGGGTTCAACAGGTGAGGTACACTGCGAGAAGGTGACGTGTCCGATGTTGACGTGCAGTCATCCGGTGAGACGAAATCCATCGGACTGTTGTAAAGAGTGTCCGGAGGAGGAGAAGACCCCCGGGGACCTGGAACACACCGACATGATGCAGGCCGATGGGCCGAGACACTGCAAATTCGGCAAGAACTATTACCAGAACAGTGATAACTGGCATCCGTGGGTTCCGTTGGTGGGAGAGATGAAGTGCATCAACTGCTGGTGTGATGTAAGTGCTGTCGAAGATAAGCAATATCAAACCAGTCCATATGGACAAAAGTATCAGGATTTATAAAGAATTTATGTTTGACTTGATCTTGTTTAATCTGAATCCAGGATATTCAGTACAATTTTTATGCTTCTGACATTGTGGGAAAAAAAACTCATCACACCCACATAATGCTTGGCCAATGGCAAGTCTGGTTTTCATTTCCATGACAACTGAGGGCGGTTAGCATTATGTAGCAATATGCTAGTTTCTAGTATTCCATTGAACCAATTTAAATTGCAAATATTCACTTCTTGTCGTTGCCATGGCTAAGTATCCCTGCCCCAATATGTGCCGCGACTGGCAACTTTTCTAACCGCTAAGCTAAGTGCTCGCAAGGCAAGACGAGACGGTGTATGGCAAATGACCAATCAGAACCGTTCACAGTAAAATCACGCTAGCAGGAGAGTGGCCAGTCACGGCAAAATAATCACTGCCAAAGATTTATCATCTATTACAACATCTGTCCATTCGGCTCCATTACAACAGTCAACTCCAAATATCGTCACACCAGTGTAACACAGTTCACAATAATTTCTCTCAAAACATGTCTAAGAATAAAAAATAAAAGAAAGAAGTTAAAAATAAAATACAACCTACCCACTCGAGATGCTTATTTATAAACAAACTCCATTCTCTTTTGCTAGCAACGTTGATGTGGTCAGAGTTGATGTCACTGTGGTGAATAAATCCTTTGCCGGGTTGAAACAAGCTAGCCAGCTACAAACGTTGTCCGACTAATCCTCGCAATGTCCAGGGTTTTTTTTTTCTTTTTTTTTTTAAAGTCCGCCTTGAAAATGAATTTCCAGTTTGTTGTCCTCTTCCGGCTTCATGTAATGATTCCCACTCAAGTAGCTCTGAACCAATCAGAGGACAGAAAAATTGGGACATCCCCCAAAGCCTGCGAGCGGGCTTTGATTGCGTTCTGTGGGTTCAATTTGTAATGTGATTGGTTCAGATTCTTAAAAATAAAATGTTTAAAAAATATATTGCGCTGTTTCAAATTGTACGGGGCCTGCAGTCTTGAGTCTGAAGGCGTCGGGAAGTTTAACACTGATAAAGCAACACATGGAAGTTGACATGATTTGGACAAAAAAATAACAATAACCCACAAATGACTGCAAAATGCGCAACCAAGACACGCTAGACTGTCGGAAATAAATGAATGCAATATTTTACAAATTTATATAAAGTTTTAAATGAAGGTCAGCTCTTTTGATCATGTTTAGGCTTTCAGAGAAGGTCTGGAAGGCCCTGACAGGACATATCACTGAGTTACATCATGCATCCTGTCATGGGAAAGAAGAGCTATGTGTTTAACAAAAGTAGTACTTGTGGTGCACGAGAGATGTGAAATTTCCCTTGAGCGTTATTAGGCACCAAAACTGAACTAATCGGAAAGTAAATATTGCAATTGCATTCTTCAGATATGTAAAGTCGAAGTAGTTGTTCTGCTTCTGCCAGATGTGTCGATAAGGTTTGCTTTTGCTTTCCATATCAACTTAAATAAATGACAGTCAGTGTCAGTGTTTTGTTTGGGAACCATGGCCATTCCCTCTGGGTTAAATTTAATAAAAGTGAAAAATGAAGCACACGTGGGTTTTTTTGTCCAGCTACACGTCCAACCAATGTTCTTCTTTTATTTCCCACAGCATGGTGTGACTAAATGTCAGCGCAAGCAATGTCCGGTGCTGACCTGCTCCAGCATCACTCGCAGAGACGGCTCGTGCTGTCCTGACTGCATCGGTAAGTGCTTGTCAGAGCCTGCTACACCCTGGAATGTTTGCCAGCCAATCACAACTAACCCTCAAATTTGAATCAGAACCAAGGCTATTTTAGTGAATGAAAATTAATGGAAAAAGTAAATAAATACAACAAAAATTCAAAAAACGAATTTTGTTAACAAAATCAAATAAAAACTATTTTTTTTTAAGAAAGCTAATTGAAACTACATTTTATGTTGACAAAACTAACTAAATCTAACTATAATTATAGCGAAAATGTGCTGAAGCGTATTGCATTCACTTGGGGAAAAAAAGTCCTGTTTTTGTGGCTAATTTTTGGGGGGGGTTTTGTTTTTTTGGAGTATTTTTTTATGTTTTATTGAATATTTTTCCCCCTGTTCTGTTTAAAAATATATATATTTTTTCCTCTGTTTTCTGATTATTTTTTTTCTGTTTTTCTGACTAATTTTCCCGTTTTATTAAAAAAAAAATCTGTTTTTCAGAATATTTTTTTTCTGTTTTTCTGAATATTTTTTTTAAAGGGGTTTTCCCTCAGAGATTAGAGAACAAACTTTAATACAGTATACACATTCATTCCTTTATTGAAAGCCAGTAAGTAAACATGATCATCTTATTGCATATATATGTATGCATGCATGTATGCATGTATGCGGGAAAGTGTCCGCTTCTGCTATTAGCAAGTCAGAGGTTCAGTTTGAAGTTCAGAGGTAAAAAATAAAAATAAAATTTAAACTAGCAGAACCACCCTGAAAACTAATTAAAACTAACAAAATTTAAAAAACAAAACTCAAAATCAAAGCTAACTAAAATGAGAATTCTAAAACTATAATAACCCTGATCAGAACTGAAATCTTAAGTGTATTTGTCACTTATTTTCTTATAGATTCGAGAGACGAAGATGAACTCATGATGAAAGCTGCAGACAAACGGCCAAGCCGGAAACACTGAGCTAACTAACAACATTCAAAGAACCCCGATGACGACTTTGCCAAAGTGATCCTTCTCCCAAACCCAGCACTGCGCACTGGGCCGATCATGTTCCAACCCCCCTCCCCCCACCATCTCCCACCCACCCAGTTGTCAGCTTTAAGATTGTAAAGGACAGTGAAGAGCACAGGAAAAAAATCAGAAGATGAAAACTAACAAATGACAGAAGTTTCCGAGGGATTAGTGACCTTGGAGATGACCAAACAGACGCTACAAACCTGCAGAGTGAAATTTTCCTAGAGATTTTCGCTTGTTTAAATATATATATATATATATATATATATATATATATATATATATATATATATATATATATATATATTCAGCAACTTAGCAAGGCAGCTTTTGAATGGAAGCTTTGGGCTGTTGAGTGAGTTTCAGTTGAATGTCGCTGACAAGACTTCTATTTTGGAGCACAGCCACAGCTACTGTACTATAGCTACTTCGAGTGCTCTCACTGGACAACGTAAAGACACGGATGAATGTGTGACTGTCTGAGTCCAGATGTGTGTGTGTGCGTGAGTGTGTGTATGTGATGCCTTGTAAATGACAGCTAAACAGCTGTACAGACGTGAGCGCAAACCTACTGGGTGACAAGTTTCAAGTTTTTTCTTCTTTGTTTTGGGGACATTTTAGTGAGTTTCCAGAAGATTCTTGTTCCCTTTAGAGTGTGTTTCCACAGTGTTTTTTCTGTTCTTTTTTGGCAGCATTGAGATCACACATTGAGAAACTCCAAGATGCTCAGCTGCTTCTTGTTTCTCTGCTAACCTTGAGCCTCTTGTTGATCTCACTTTTGCTCTGCTTCACTTGTTCCTATTTTGCCACCTTTCTGTTTTGAATTAAGTAATATTGTATGATTTCTTTTAATACTGTTTTTTTAAGAACATGATGCTTGTTTGTATTTGTATTTATTGAATGGTGTGGATCCAAAATAAAACAGATGATGGTAAAATGTAGATCTGCGGTTGTGTTATCGATGCCTCTAATCCCTCAATTTATTGTCATGCTTTGTTCATTCCAGTTTCATGAGTTAATTTTCTATCAGAGCCTTTATTGTAGCATACACATTTTGTACATTGTGAAATCAAATATTACAAAAAGAAATTCACAGAAAAAGTAAAAGTAATAAACTTAAAAAAAAAAAAAAAAAGGATGACAAGGGTGTATCCCATATGTATGTAAAAATAAGCTATACTGTGAATGTGAATCTTGACAAGTCACACAGTTCCCCAAATAATTATTTATTATTATTTACAACAAAATACAACAGTTTACGTGAATATGTTTGGGCAGATGTTCATTACTAAAAAGGTGGACTGAAGTCACCTCTGTTTGGGTTACTTGCTTTAAAAAAAAATATATATATATAAATATATATATATATATATATATATATATACATATATATTTTTTTTTAACAATTATTTGGGGAGGGGGGGGGGGGGTTGGCGGGGGGGGGGGGGAATTGTAAACATGTTTCCTCTAATAAAGTGGAGCCCAAAATAAAATTGTGGGTTTTGTTTTCAGTATTTTTTTTTCATTATTATTTATTATTAAATGTTGTTGTTTTTCTTTGTTTTGTTTTTTTCTTGTGAGGAAACAACTAGCAGTAAAGTCAATTTTTCATGGAAAATGTATATTGGAGGTTTACCAGCATTTTGTTGTTGTTACATTTTTTGGGGTTTCCAAAAAAAGTTTTTTTCCCCCAATGCATTTTAATGGTGTCACTTAATACATAGATTATCACTATTCACAAGCCGGTCAATTTCCTATTCCCATGAATAAAGGCTTTCCACTTTATATTTTAAAGTTGTAATATCACCATTCACCACTAGATGGCAGAAAACAGTTAGTTACGCTTCCATCAGGTCTTATACTGCCCTAGATTTTTTGGGAGATTTGGAATGATAAACACAAACACAGTACCTCAATAATATTAACATTTTGAGTGACATGATTTTTGCGAGGGTGGCACGGTGGAAGACTTAGCATGTCTAGTTCAGAGGTCGCAGGTTCAAGTCGAACACCGGCCTCCTGCATGTTCTCCCCTGTGCCTCCGGGTAGGCTACTCCGGTTTCCTCCCATATTCCAAAACATGCATGTTAGGTTAATTGGAGAGTCTAATCAATTCTCCCTAGGTGTGATTGTGAGTGTGAATGGTTGTTCGTCTATGTGTGTCCTGCAACTGGCAGGCAACCAGTTTGTGTGTACCCAATATTGCCCGAAGACAGCTGAGACATGCTCCAGCATGCCCGTGACCCTCGTGAGGATAAGCGGTTCAGACATTGGATGGATGAAAGATTTTTGTGGAAAAAAATGCACAAAATGAGTTATTGTACTATGACACATACACACTACACAGTGCACTCTGCTGGCCAACATATACAACTGCACAAAGTGTGCCAACAAAAGAACAGCTTGCAGGGTGGGGAGGACCCCTGTTGACCTTTCTGAGTCATACAGCAGTTTTGAGACGTGATCAGGACAGCAAGGAGAGGTCCGAGGGGGTGTCAGACCCAGATGGGGGAAGTCAAAGGTTAAGCATTGTGCTCTACAGGCTGTGGCAGCCCTTAAAGAGACATGAGACATGCACCAGCCGGAGTTCTGCACCTGCACATGATGTGAGTGTGTGTTAACAGGCCAATGTAGTGGTCTTTATTTCACACGTCAAGATTACATCTACAAAATAATATTTTGATGTTTTTTTCTTCTCAATCATAGTGACCGTAATTCAAATATTGTGCTTTTGAAGAAAAAATAATAATAATTCATGTAACATCACTCTAATGATGCTTTGGTTTTCTTACACATTATTTTATTGCACAGTATTTCTTTTATTGAATAGCTGATAACTTGAAAGTACAGTCCAGTTGAAAGTACAGTCCAGTTAGTGTTACTTTTCCCAAGTGAAACAGCGCTCTCTGCTGGATATTTATGCATTGCATTGTATTCATGTTTGGGCAAGTTTTATCCAGCTCGAATCTTATGTCATGATAAAGTTGTCCTGAAGCCACTTTATTGTTTTCTTGGCTGTGTGCTTAGTTAGGGTTGTTGTCCTTTTGGAAGGTAAACAAACATTCACTGCCGTCTGAGTTCTTGAGGATGCCGAAGCATGTTTTCATCCAGCATGCATGTCTCTGTACATTGTTGCATTCATGTGTCCCTCAATCCTGACTACTCTCCAAGTTCCTACAACAACAACAACAAAAAAACACCAGCTGAACATTAAAAATGTGAATGAATCCGTCATAGTCGATATTTAGACTTTAAATCAATTAGAAAAAAATATTGACCTGAAAGTTTTACCTTCAAGCAGTTTTATTTACTAAGGCAAAGCAAACCAATTATTTGTGGTTGTCCTAATTTAAAAAATAATTATATTGGATTAATTATATAAATATAAATAAGCCTTTCAAAATGTTTCCTTTATATAAACCAAAATCTTCATGTTGCAAGGATTTTCTTTGCCTCAAAGATTAAATTTTTTTCTAATGCTGAATTTAAAAAAAAATACTTAAAAAACAACAACAACTTTAAAGTGCAAGTCAACCTTAAACATGTCTTGACAATAATATGTTATAAGTGACTTCACCAGTCTAAACATGACATTTTGATTAAGTACATTTGTAGAATAAGAGTTATGAAGCAAAATCCAATCATTTTTATCCATCTCAGGGGGCGGCCATTTTACCACTTGCTGTTGACTGAAGATGACATCGATGTTGCTCAGGGCTCAGGCAACGACCAATCACAGCTTACCTGTTTTCTGAAGCTGAGCTGTGATAGGTTGTTACCTGAGACCTGAGCAACTGTGATGCCATTTTTACAGTAAGTGACAAAATGGCCGCCTTCAGATATTGATAACTGCTGGATTTTGCTGCTTAACTCATATTCCACTAACGCAATATAAACCAGAATACTGTATTTAGACCAGTGAGGCACATTATTGTCAAAAAAAAGTTTTTGTGGGGGTTGACTTCCCCTCTAAATACATTTGGAGTAATAGGAAAGGTTTGCATATAAACTAATTTAGCATAGAAACAATGGGGCACGGCAGCATGTTTCATTGTTCAAATTTGTACATGCACACATTCACACAAACTTCACACAGAGCAAATGCTTTTGTCAATGCTATTTAACGTTTTATAGTGACTTTCTGGTTCATTAAGAAGAAATATATGACACCTTTTAGCAGCAGCAGCAGCAGCTCCACCCATCCAGGTACAATTTAGCTGCATACTCTCACTATGACCGGACAACTTTCAAGTTAAGGATGGTTACATATAATTAAAAATCCAAAGGAAGTTATCAAAATGCAAAAAATGTCATGGTGCTGCCACCATGTATCATGTAATCATAAAGGGATGGGATGGTATTGGTCAGGTGATGATGCGCCAATGAGTTCAATCTTTGTCTCATCTGACCAGAAAGTTTTCCTTCTCATTGTCTGAGAATTCTCCAGTGATAAACATCTGTTGTAATAAAAGGAGACTTGTGAAAGTAATAATGAATTGGATACACATCAGTGAAAATCTTTCCAGCTTTTTCTCCCCAGCCACTTCACTTCATCCAGCTCTTCTAGGGGAACCCCAAGGCGTTCCAGGCTAGCCTGGAGACAATCACTCCAGCCCAGCGTGTCCTGGGTCATCTCCAGGACCTCCTCTCAGTGGTCCATCTCACCGGGAGGCATCCTAAGTAGATACCTGAGCCATGACATGTAGATGAGGGTAAGAACGTAGATTGATGGACCCAAACAGTCCGCATCACTGCAGACGCAGTACCGCTCTGTCTCCCCCCTTGTCGTGAACAAGACCCCAAGAACTCCTCCACTAGGTCAACCACTCACACACGAATAAGATGGAAAGTGCTGCCGTGGCCTGGTGAGCCCTTGGGGGCTGGGCTTGCCTTGTCGGGCTGAGGTCGACAGCTCCCCTTCTTGGTGGAAATTCTCATGCATGCCAGATCCAAAACACCAGTATCTACTGAAACTCAAAAAGAATTTGCTTCTCCCACTGGTCGCTGAATCAGCGGAGGCTGGTGTTAGGTAATCTCACTCTGCTTCATCTATTCCTCCTTCCTTCCTTTAGTCTTTCCTCAGGTCTCTTGATCTCTGTTGGAATTTAGATGTACCTGGGGTTGGTGAAAGATTCTGGATTTGTAACTCTGTGGGTGGAGGGTGGTGTCTGGTTGGTGTTGGATTTCACTTTGTTTCATCTTTCTTTCCTTTGATCCTTCCTCTGGTCTCCCGACAACTTCACGACTCTGGCCGGACTCTGAAGTATCCGGTTAAGGTGAAGGGTCTTGTATTTTAACAGGTTTCAGGTGAATTAATGAGCACATGCGCACACACACTCACACACGCACACACACACTAAAGAGAGCGATGATGATAACATATTGACATGGGAAGGCTGCCGAATGAATAATGCTGAGCTGTCATAAAAAAAGAAAAATCAATGATAGCATCAAAGGCTATTAAAGTGTGGGTCACTGATAATGTACACAGTAAAAAAAAAAAAGGACATTTAACATACTGTAAGAGTCTTTAATGAAAATTCTTTGCATACACCAATGTACAAACCCAATTCCAAATAAGTTGGGACACTCTACAAATTGTGAATAAAAACTGAAAGCAATTATGTGGAAGTTCAGAATAGAACATAGATGACGGGTCAAAAGTTTAAACTGAGAAAATGTATCATTTAATTTTCATTAATTATATGTTGATTGAGGCGGCATGGTGGCTGACTGGTTAGCACGTCCGCCTCCCAGTGCGGAGGACGTGAGATCGAGTCTGGGCTTCGGCCTTCCTGGGTGGAGTTTGCATGTTCTCCCCGTGCTTGTGTGGGTTTTCTCCGGGTACTCCGGTTTCCTCCCACATTCCAAAGACATGCATGTCAGGTTAATTGAACACTCCAAGTTGTCCATAGGTTTGATGGTAAGTCCGGACGGTTGTTCGTCTCTGTGTGCCCTGCGATTGGCTGGTAACCAGTTCAGGGTGTACCCCGCCTACTGCCCGAAGCCAGCTGGGATAGGCTCCAGCGCCCCCCACGACCCTTGTGAGGACAAGCGGTTAAGAAAATGGATGGATGGATGGATAAATGTTGATTCAATTTCATGGTGCCAACAAATCTCAAAAAACTTGAGACAGGTAGCATTAAGAGGCTGGAAAAATCAATTGCACTTGTAAAAAAAACAGCTGGAAGACCAGTTACCACTAATGAGGTCCATTGGAGCTTCTCGGAGTAGCAGTGTCTCTCAGAAGCGAAGATGGGTAGAGAATCACCAATTCCTCCAATGTTGCGCAGAAAGATAGTGGAGGAATATCAGAAAGGTGTTTACCAGGGAAAAATTGCAAAAAGGTTGAAGTAATCATCATCTACAGTGCATAACATCATCCAAAGATTCAGAGAATCTGGAACAATCTCTGTGTGTAAGGGTCAAGGCCGAAAAATCATACTGGATGCCCAGGATCTTCGGGCCCTTAAACGGCACTGCATCGCAAACAGGAATGCTTACTGTAAGAGAAATCACAGAAAGAGCTCAGCAATACTTCCAGAAAACATTGTGGGTGAACACAATCCACCGTGCCAGCCGCCAGATGAAACTCGACAATACAAAGAAGAAGCCATTTCTAAAGCAGACCAAGAAGCGCAGGCGTTTCTCTGGGTCAGGAGTTATTTTAAATGGTGTGGCAAAGTGGTCAGACCAATCCCGATTCCAAGTTCTTTGTGGGAAACTGGGGTGCTATATCATCCTGACTAAAGAGGACAAGGACAACCCAAGTTGTTATCAGCACTCAGTTTATAAGCCTGCATCTGTAATTGTATAGGGTTGCATGAGTGCGTGTGGCATGGGCAGCTTCCACATCTGGAAAGTCATCGTCAGTGCAGAAAGGGATATTCAGATTGGAGAACAACATATGCTCCCATCCAGGCATCATCACTTTCAGAAAAGATCTTGCATTTCCCAACACGATAATGCCAGACCACATGCAGCACCAATTACAACATCATGGCTGCGGAGGAAAAGGATCCGGGTATTGAAATGGCCAGCCTGCTGTCCACTTCTTTCACTTATAGAGCACATTTGGCGCATCATAAAGGTGCAACAAAGAAAGCCCAAGACAGTTGAACAGTTAGAGAGACGCGTGCGTGTTAGACAAGAATGGGACAGCATTCCTATTTCTAAACTTGAGAAACTTGTCTCCTCGATCCCCAGACGTTTGCAGACGGTTGTAAGAAGAAGAGGGGATGCCTCACAGTGGTGAAAATGGCCTTGTCACAACTTTTGGGAGATTTGTTGCCACCATGGAATTTAAAATCAACATAGTTTTCCCTTAAAATGATAAATTTTCTCAGTTTAAACTTTTGACCTGTTCTCTATGTTCTATTCTGAATAAAATATTAAAATTTGTTTTGTTGTAAAAGTTTTTGTTCACAATTTGTATAGTGTCCCAACTTTTTGGGAATTGGGTTAGTATGTTTAATCGAATGAAGCAACAAAGTTATAAATTGTCCATGATGACTTATAAATCTAAATTGTTCCAACATAACAGTACGAGTTCTGACCACGCAGGTGACTGTTCCACTGGGAATTAGCGGCAGATAGCTGTTAGACTGTTCTTCTATCAAGTCACCACCTTTCTTCAGATTAAGGTACCTCAATAGCCTTTTTTTAACTTGTAGGATGATAAAGGCATAGAGTGTTTCAAAAAGTATTTATTGACTTACTCCACTAAAGGCCATATAATATTTTACATGTAACAAACAGACACCTTCTAATCGCCCAAGTAATTCTTTCAGAGTTTTCAGGAAACACATCAAATTTAAAAACTATTTAGGCAATTATTTTAAGAGGGTGACGAACTGTAACTTTCAGGCATAATATGTGCGGCACATTAATATGGCTTTGTGACTACAAGAATGAGTTCCATTTTTAAATTTAGCAGATGAAGTCAAATTTTTACTTTTTGTTTGAACGACTCACCTACAATAACATAATGACTGAAAGATTTTTTTTAAAGTGTACTTCTACTCACAGCGGACATTTATGCACCAATTTCTGCTCAGTGGTGATGGCCGTGCACGTGAGTCATCATCTGTCTCCAATCTGTGTTAGAATGTCAGCACTGACTGCTTCGCAGAGTCCCATTGTATGCTAAGTTAATTGAAGACTCTAAATAGCCCACAGAGGCAAACGTCTGTGTGAATAATTGTAATAATAATTGTAACTGATGTGTAAAAAGTTCATTACCCTTCTTCTTGCCCAAAGCCAGCTTGGCGGGATGGACTCCAGCTCACCCATGACCCTGAAGACGATACATGGTTTGAGAGCAGATGTTCAGAGTTCCTTTCTTAGCGGAACCTTGACTAAAGAATGAGTAATAATAATAAATCTGATTACAGACAACAGCTGATTTGTGGCTTTGTGTGGCAATGCTTAGGTACGTGCAGTAGTAAATGTTCGCGTTTTGCTGTTACACTGCCACATTTACAGTATTTACTTTGGTGTTTTCATTTTTTAACATAAATGAAGTCCAAGTAAATAATCTTGTAAGAAAAAGAGTTTTAACAGTACAGTACAGATGAAGCCAGACATAATCTTTATCGGTTATTCTTGCTTAAAGCATAAAGTGCTCTTGTGTGTCGCTAATTTGTCACCCTTCTATAAATCAGCCTATAAATTATTTGTTTATAGTGACATGATTCCTCCTATACTTCATAACAACATTGTGTTGCTATGGCTGAACAATGAGACAAAGTTGGGCATAAGTAATTGATATTTCAGTGTAGTAAAACATTGTTTTCAGGTCACAAGGTTTGTGACAAGTCACAGAAGAGTTCTTTGTTAATATTTTTTATACCGTAATTAATTATCATGGTTTGGATTTGTTGGTTTGGTTTTTGTTTAATTTTGTTGTCTTTTTTTTTTTTAGTCTGTCATGATCTGTGGCTTGTTTTGTTATCCTTGTGTGTCTCGTCAAGCCTTATCATGTCCACTTGTGTTTGCCTGCCCGTCCTAGTGTGTCAACCATTCAATGCTCTCAGCCACTTTGAAGTCGGAAAAGTCAGACTTCCCACTTTCCTCAAATGCAGCATTAGGGTACGTTCACACTGCAGGGTGTGATGCCCATTCGGATGTGGATATAAATCGGATATATATGCAATGCGTCTGCACTGTGCACGCTCATCCGCACTCATCCGATTCATACGTCATCAAAAGCCTGATATGCGATCTGCGCGGGCGGGAGAGAGTGCTTGGAAGGGAGACTACTGACACGTCTGTGAATATAAAGCTGTTTTGAGTAACAGTGTTCAATTTTTATTTGTCTTTAATTTAATAACACTTGAAACATGAAGCATAAAGTTGACATATGTGGCGATAGTAGAAATTCAGCCCTGCATTTGTTTTTATAATGTGAACGGTACATAAAAAGATCTGATTTAACAAAAAATCTGAATTGGTTATTGTCACACCGCGGTGAGGTTGTCCTGTCATTTCCTGTTTTATTTTGAAAATTCTGACTCCTCTCGTTTCAGGTCACTTGCCTTTCCTCGTGTGGTGTCAGTGTCAACCCTGATTCCTGATTGTGTCCACCTGTTTCCCATTACCCTCATGTGTTAAATGGTCTGCGTCTCCCCTGTCTTGTGCCTAAGTGTTTTAGTCAGAGCCACTAAAGCCAGTTACCGTCCACAGCCTTGTTGCCCTGTCCCTTGAGAGAACTTTGGTTTGTAACTTTGAATAGCCACAGTATTGTTTTAGTTAAGGAGTGATTTTGTTTTGATTGTAGTTTAGACTTCCTCCCTTTTGGAGCGCCTTTAGTTTAACCTTGAATAGCTTTTGTTTTTTCCCTCTCAATGAGGAGCCTTTGTTTTGTTTAATAAAAGCTGCTTCAGCCTCAACCTCTATCTCTGCGTCTGGGTTCTAAAACTACCACGTTGTGTCAGTTATCACGTCCTGCAGTGTGAACGTAGCCTTAGTCTAAAATGTATTGTTGTCATTTTACACTTCATATCTTGCACTGACAGTTTGCCTTGTTTTTTCCAATTCACACACGTCCTCACTAGGGATGCACCGAAATGAATTATTTTGGCCGAAACCGACAAGCGAAAATGAGAAACGCTTGGCCGAAAATCAAAAACCGAAATGCCGAAAATAATAATAATTTAAAAAATAAACATTTATCAAAATAAAAAAACAACGTTTAATATCACTCAGATTCACCATTAGCTACAGTCCACTCCACATTTTCAACACATATTACTACAGTAATGATTGAGAAATAAATGAGGTGGATGAATGAGAACAACCACAAGCATACAGTAAGCACACAGTGCAGTGTCATGTCATTGCGTTTGTTATTCTATGATAAATAAAGTTGTCGTTAGCACACAGACACAGTGCTTTTCTGCACATTGTTGGACGTAATGATCTGGAGATGAAGCTTTACTTTTGTGAATTTTTTCGAGTGTCGTCACTCGTCAACCTCAATTGATCTGGGTCGCTGCTGATAACGCAGCTCTCTTCTCGGTCATGTGAAATAAATTCATTTATCATGTAAAGGAACCGGGCGTCGTGTTACTTATTCAACGGGGGCTTTATTTGCATTTCAGGAGGAAACCATTTGCTACGACACTTCAGTTCGATCGCTGTAAACTAGCGCGTAGCTGCTACACACACACACTTGCTTTGTGTTGTCTTCCGTGTCCTCTTCTCTCGCAGGCGCACAAACCATACTGCTTTCCGACTGGGTTAGCATCAAGACGCTAGCTTTTGGCTACTGCTCATGAATTAACATTGAGGCGGAACGCTCACCCCGGCGTTTAATTCATACATACGCTTGCTTGCAGCAGTTTTTTTGCTTGCGTTACCACATCGTATTTCGACAATATTTTGAATGCCGAAAATGCATATTTTTCTCATTTTCGTCCGAAATTTTTCAGTGGCCAAATATTTGGTGCATCACTCGTCCTCACCACACACACACACACTAGCTACTGGGGGCTAACTGAAGGTAACTGCAGCTCCGAAACAAGCGCACCGTACAATACTTGCCGCAAACGGGGTGAACAAAATGAACTACAGAATACAGGAGGTCACACTGCAGTCTGGCGTTTCATTTTATCTACTCCACATTCGAGTACATACAGCTTCAACTCTCTTCTACTCCCTCAAGACAGCTGAGAGACCGTTGTGAAGATAAGCAGTTCAGATGAAGGATGGATGGCTTTCTGCATAGCTTCTCTGTCGATATGATTAAAATAATGAGTCCCTACACGCTGGACCATATTTACCTGCATAAACACTACCATGTGACTTTTTTTTTTTTTTTGGTGCATGTCAGTCAACGTCGTGCTTTGTGCGCATGCGTCACATCACATTAACATTAGAAGTTACTTTGTTTTTGTAATGGGAACGAGAAAATTAAAGGATAAGATAAAAAAAATAATAATAATAATCTGAATTGTACATCATGCCACGCAGTGTGAACATAGCCTAAGATTGTTATCATAAAACACCCACTACACAAAACACATGTGGAATAATTTGGGGGCGGCGAAAAGTCTCAAACTGTCCAAGTCAATTACCGGACCTTAAACCAACAGAGAATGCATTTTAACTTCTGAAAATGGGACAGACGGGCTCTCTGAGAAACACACAAGAACTGAAAGAAACTAGAGTAAAGGCCTGGGAAAACATTTGAAATGAAGAATGAAACACTCTGGGAAGTCATTGGGTCGCAGACTTGATGCAGTTATTGCATGTAGGGGTTATGCCACAAAATATGAAATGTTATCCATTTAAGTTAATTTAATGTATGTTCCAATTGCCTGTCCTGAGTTTCATAACACATCTTATCTACATCTAAATACCACAAAATAATAGATGGAATTCTGAACTTTTGTCTGATACTCATCTTTTGATCTGAAACCCAAATGTTTCCAGTATACCACACAAAAACAAATGTATCTTGCCGTTTCAAGACTTTTGGAAAAGACTGACTATCTAATATAGCCTACTGTTACTGTGTGCAGTGTGTAGGCCTGTTTTTATATATATATACACAATATATAACAAAAGTATGTTTACCTTATGAGATTAATGAAAAAGAAATGTTGAACGAAATGCACACTGCCTCCTTGCAGAGAGTCAAGGCGAGGTGCTACATTAAAATGACCACTGATGATATCATCACCCTTAAACGTGAATTAGCATGCTCAATGCAGTTACATTGCAACAAATAAAAATAAATAAATAAATAAATAAAATAAATTGTCATAGGTTTACAGTATGAGGGAGGGATACAGTTTTCCTATTACTGAATTTAGGAACCCAACCAATTTATTTATCTTTTTTTTTTAGGCCAATGCAAAATGCCAAAGTTTAGGTATTTTAGGCTACTTGCAAAGAATTGTTTACCAAACTGAGCATCTGGGATTACAGGAAATCATAGCCTGTTGCCACCACGCCAGCTCTGCGCGCGCTCCCTGCGCCAGCCCCCCACCCCCAACACCACACCTGCATCGCACTCTTGTAGAGGATGAGCCCGCTGGATCTTGGCTCTAAGTGCACATCTGGAGCAACGCGGATCAAAAACGTTGCTCACACGGCCGCAGTCCGCATTGCACAACGGGAGCGAAGCTGACGACGTGGATATCCGAGAAGCATCTCTCTCATTCTCCGTTATGAACTTTTTCCTATTATCGTGCATGTGCAGCGAGGTCAGAACAAGGCATTTACTGTATGCGTGTGTGCACTGTGATCACAGAGCGGGCGTGCCCTTGGCTAATACATACATTGAAAGTTGACGTTGCAACCAATAAGATTTCGATCCAGCCCTGCTCCGATTTCCGAGTGAGCATCAAGACCAAGATTAGGTTAGTAGGCTGAGATGTGTGCATGGCATGACACGAGGAGCTGTGCATGGATAAAAAGGTTGTTTTTCCAACTTGCAGTATTTCTGCATGAGGGGCAGGTGACCGATTGCGCCTTCAGGACCCCTTGTTGGACTTCTGCAATGGGGTCCGAGAACAGCATGGTGAGTCTGCAGCAAATTGCCCGTCCACGTGCATGTGCGCAAAAACCCGCCTCTCAAATCGACTTCCTCAGCACACAACTTAGCTGCGGGTGCGAGCATTGTGGAAGTATCCCAACTAGGGCACCACGGCTAGGGTCCTCTTCACCGCTTGATTGATTTGTGCATATCAAATCACAAGCCCATCTCTTTGATGTTACAATGATCTGTGTTTTAATGGCTGGGCGAATTTTTCCTACTGGTAAAGGGCCTTCCACGCTTTCCATGCTTTCAACGCTTTTACTCATTGCGAAAGTGACGAGACAGAAAAGTTGTTTTTTAAAGATTTTTGCCTGCTGGCAGCTGAAGTCACATGCCACATTTAAATTATGGGTGTTTCTACACCGTCTGGAGTCTCTGGATTAGGACCATATTGCCACTGAAATATCTGGACAACACGTAAACAAAGTTATGTTCGACATAAATTATTTAACTTTAAAGTAGCTAGCAAAAAAAAAAAAAAGCATTCCTGAAAGCAAACAAAAGCAAACAAAAATAAATTTAGTTAACATTTGAAAACTGTTTGGAATTAAACTATTTGTAGTATCAAATGAAAAGATTAATGTTAATATTTAGTTTACTGTAGCATTGACCTATATATATATTTTTTTTAAATAAAATTCAAGGACCTATAATGCCTTGTTAGTCCAAAAAGAATTAGCGACACTTTAGAATTGAGGTTGGTATAAATTTTAGCAATTGACAAGAGATGCATTATTCTGCTTGAAAATAAATTATCATTAGGAGCAGAAAACTGCAGGACTAATTTCTTGCAACATGGCTGTCATGATAAGGCGTGCGTGGATGAGTGTGGACCCAAATGCGGGGATAAATGTCAGGGAGACAGATATGAAGGGCAAAGTAAGGAACTTTATTGATACTTAACAAGGAAGGTGAATAGACTAGGACGGGCTGGAACAAGACTGGACTGGACTTAAAGCGAGGGCGACTGGGTTAGCTGTGGCGGTGAGGCCGACTAGACTAAGACGTGGACGACTGGACTGAGACGTGGACGACTAGTCTGAGACGCGGACAACTAGACTGAGGCGTGGATGACTTAACTGTGACGAGGGCATAGCATGACACGACGAGAAACACAGACTCCCACACATGACATCGACAATGCTCCCACAAAGACTAGACAAACACAACAGACTAAGGCCCCGTCCAGACGGAAGCAAAGCCAGCTTCATTCCTCAAACAAATCTCGCACACACAAAAGCATTTCAAGGCTTGTGTGTCTCCAAAAGAAGACGCTGAGGACATTTAACGGCTGTAATGTATATGCCAAGTCTGGAGTGGCGCTGTAGCGCAGCCACGGGTAGTACGAAAAGCGTAGAAGAAGAATCAGCGAAGAAGACAAACACTTTTTCCCCCTAACTTTATTGCAATCTACAGAACAAACATGGTTTTGCATGTATCAAAACAACATGAAAAAGACAAACACAGGATAAGTGACAATGGTGGGTGATTAAAGTACAACACCGCTTGTTGAACGTGGGAATTAAGAAGCAAAATATTTTGCTACAAAAGCATAAGCAAGCTAAGGAGGCTGCGCAAAACAACTACAACACATCTATCCGCCATTGTTGTTGACAGACTGACAATTTGCGCAGTCAAACTTGTGAGGATACATTGAAAGTGACTTGTGTGTGGACGGGGCCTAAATACACTAACACTAATGAGACACACCTGGGGAACACAATAGGCTGAGGGAATTGATTGGTCACACACACTGGGAAGGGAACAGACAAACAGGTGGACGTGATCAGACATAACGAGACAAAGAACTAAGGAACACATGACAAACGCCAAACACAGATGAACACAACAAACACCCAAAATAAACAAAACCCCAATTCCTACAAAACCGAAACATGACAATGACAAAGTGTATCATGGTATAATAACTGTTCTGTGTAAAAACAAACCAACAAACAAACGATAGATATACTGTTTACAGTATATTGTTATCCCTCCGTTGTTTTATGCGTGTGCAATGTGAAACTATTGTAAACTAATAATCTCAAGTAAACCTCCCTGTTGCTTGATGGGACTTGGACAAACTGGCATCAGTACCTTTTTTTTTCCCACATACACATGGACTCTTATCACTATCTTTTTTATATTTAAAATTTTCATCATCCTCTTTTTTTTTCTTTTTTTTTAAAGTTTGCCTAATTTTGCTGTGCTGTATTTACATCAAACATGCTTGTAGGGGGGCCACATTAGAGAGCTCTTGACACCCAATGTGTTTAAATAAATTACTGGCGGACCACATCTCCACAGTGTACAGTATACCGCCAATCCCAATGTGACATTGCAGTGTCTGGTTACAGCTGTGTCATTGACCAGTTGAGACACGGGACAATATTAACTACACAAGTGGTTCATACCTGTTAATGAAATAAAGACCCATGACAGCCATGAAGCTTTGTTTATGCTTCCCTTGAAATGTAATACACAAGGGTAGCCAGCAGATGGTGCTCTAGTCAGTGGCTCAAATGCTTTGTGCAGTGACTTATTTTCAAGGCAATTTATTTTCTCTAAGTGGTTTGTTTCGGAAGCTTCAGTTTCTCAACCACTAAATACAAGCAATTTTTTTACTATGATTCACATACAACTTAGTTTATGTTTGTGTCCTATAGTTTTACCTTCATTCTGTCTAAACATGAAGAGATCCATTCCAACAGTTGTCACCTACATGAGACATATTAAATATTAGAAAATACATTAATATTGCTTGGTTGGCAACCCAATACCAAAACAAACAAGTCCAGTCCTCGGTGTAGTATTCGCCCAAAGGCAGCTGGGATAGGCAGGGCCGGCCCTAGGTGATTTGGTGCCCTAGGCGAAAGTGTAGACAAATAACCAAAAATTGCCATTAATAACTCAAACGGTATGTTTTGGATATCCTTTTACCGTATTTAAGCCATATACTAGGGTGACCATACGACACGCGATACGCCCCGGCTTTGAAATTGTGGTTACACAGTGTACTTCTTCCCCTCCTATTAGTCACGCAATGCCAACCGGACATTTTCATGAATTTATAAAAACCCCGGACGCCTCAACAGGACGTAAGAAAATGGTCTGTCCTCCCAAAAGAAGACACATACGTTCACCCTACCATATACTATAAATGAGTTGTCTTAAATTATTACCTTTTATAGCCTTGACAATCTCTTGAGTACAATTTATATTGTAAATAAACATTTTAACCTTGCCTATTGCCTTTATAAATACCTTGAAAGCAAAAATAAACCATACAAAAATACAGATTCTTAGTTCTTAGAATCTTAAGCAATAGCATTGCTAAATATTTACCAAGGAGCGTTAGCACACTCCAGTGGACGAAAACGGTAAAGTTTTACTATGCAGTAAATTACACAATGAACATGAAATATAGCAACATTAGTTAAACAATGAAATATTGCTCCAATACGAACCTCGTTCCCTTCTCAGCCAGGTGCTAAAGAATTGTTCACTGAATTAGTTGTAAACCTCAGTTTTCTCTGATTTCCTGTGCCGCGCAGACGTCTTCTCTGCACTTGGAAGACGGCCCTACAGTACGTCGGTTACTTACGTCAGTTCCTACCGGTTTATGAGACCTTTTCCTGTATCCTTCAAAATAAAAGTATCAACTATATTATAATAGCACAATAAAAACAACAACACAATTCTGCAATACAAAAATGCAAAAGCAAAAAAATAGCAGGGTAATTTACATATTTTATTTTAGAAAACCTAAGGGGGGAAACTATTGTTTAGCTTTTTGTTTTGTTTTTTTCCTGCAATTTGGCGCCCCCTCCACTAGATGGCGCCCTAGGCAACCACCTAGTTTGCCTGGCCCTGGGGATAGGTTCATCTCACCCGTGACACTGAACAGGCTTTGTGGCTCACAGGAAACATCCTTAAAAGAACAAACAACCCTGATGGAAAGGAGCAGAGCTGAACAATGGATAAAGAGTGTTTCATGACAAAATGGGAGGATACTTAAACTTAAACTCCTTTCCGAACAGTTACAAATGGACCCAGAAATGAGGCTAGAAAAAGCAATTACCCAAGCTAGACCGAGTGAACAAATCAAGAGACAACAATACCATGCAGACATACCCAACACACAACTCGATAGCTTGCACAGCCAGCATTGCGTGTCTAGTGTGACCAGATTTTCAAAATTAAAAATCGTGACCCTACAATTTCACTGAAAATCAAATATACAATATATTTTCACAAAGCACTGTTCATAAAATGTTTTATTGCTAGTGACCGCTGGTTCAGTTATTATTTTAGCTAAGGCTAAATGCTATCTTGGTTGACAGTTCAACAGCGCTAAACAAGCAATGCCCTCATTACATCACAGTCCCAAATTGTAAAATTGGAAATGTGCAGCCACAAATGCTCAGCTCTCATTCAGTCTGACAACATTGCCAATGATTCTTAGACACGGAAGCAGGAAATAGTTCTAGTTCCTGTATGACCCAAATGTGATATGAAAGTAATTAGGAAGGAATTTAACAGTTAAATTCCTTTTTAATTGTTTTATATCATATGAATCGCTATAAGAACTGTGTTATTGATATTCGCATTACCCAAACAATTGGCTTACTGACTGGACTTAAATCCCCCGCCAAAAAAACGGGACACCGGGACGACCTATGTAAAAATGGAACAAAACAATGAAACTGGCAAAATCCGCTGGGACTCAGGACACAAAGCTCAAAACATCGACTGTCCTCGTTAAACCGGAACGTCTGGTCACCCTAGTCGCGCCACCAAATCACCAAATTCTGAGAGGCTACAGCAGGTCATGTTACAACTGCGGGCAATGGCAAGTGTGACTTCCTAAAGACAAGGTTTTGAAGTGTCAGGGTTGAGTGCAATGAAGACTATGGTGTCACCAAGGCACAATAAAATCAGGTCGGGATATTCCTACCAGTCTGGAAGGGGAGGGGGGTCATTAAAGATCCTTCTAATAAAGTCAAATATATTGATGTGGGCCTTTCAGATCCAGAAAACGTTATTCATTTCTATGGAGCAATTTGGCCAAAAATCTTTACAATAGTCTTTTTATTTTAACATTTATGACAAAAAAAATCTTCTAATTAGCAAATTAACACCTTAGCTGTTCACAATACCTCTGCAAGCCTCTGGCTAATAGTTTTCAGACTGGATTTGGGTTCGAATTTTCCACCCTCTCTCTGCAGCTGTGACATCCTTTACGCTTTGTGTCTGTGAAGAAGAGAGCGTGCAGTTTAATTTTTTGGCAGTAGCGATTCGAAATTCAATTTCCTGCAGCTTTAAGGGAGAAAAGAGCAGCAAAGTTATTGACAAGTTTAATAAATAAATAAATGTCAGGTACTAGAGGTTTAATGAAAGCATCAAATACGAGCTGATCATGATGCTACTCCACAAATGACTAAATAGTCAATTCTCTATAGAGGGCTGGGGAAACACGTTTGCTGTTGAAAGAATGTTCCAGCCCTTCTGGCCATTCTTGGGTGAGATGACAGTATAAAATTGAATGATACTATATGTCTGCATTGCAGTCACAGTTGCACAAGAGCCACCTGGGGATTATAAAATGCATAGAGAGTACAAAGAAGACGAGAACTGAGACAGAGGGGAGTGGGACATGATGTCTATTAGGGATGTCAGTTTTGCAGTCCATTTGGCAGCCCAAGACAGACCTTTCTTAACCTAACGGTTAAGTCTCTTTTTATTGCTGTCTCTAATGCCTTCTCTCCAGCACACAATGACATAAACCAATGCTGCAGCCCGTCATTTATTATTATTAATATTTTATTTTTTTTAACCATGCTTCACTTCGTCACCACTATTTTAGGACCGACGTCCGTGAGTCACCAACTGAGAGATCTATCTGTACTTGACCCGATTAGTGATGATTACACTGACGAAAACATGTCCTTAGTCCGCCATTTCTCATCATTCGTCAGAATTTTGTTTCAGTCCGTCAGTAATAACAGAATGCCCTGGTAAGAGTCTTCTCAGGAAGGTTAGCAACCCCTATCTATCCCATGGCTTGCCATGTCTTTCCATTGGGAAATGGACAAAGCTCTGCTAAGCTTTTAACGGGAAGAAAAATCGGAACCTTTCTTCCCGTTATTCTGGTCAACTTAAAAACGACATGGCACAAATGCAAACAAAAACTAAGGTAGTACTATGTCCACAGACAGAGCACGCAACATGCCACTCGTGCAACCAGCATGATCACGTGAGGATCAAGGATATGCTGGTGAGGAACAATTTCCTCCATGGAGTAGACAAACCTAATTGACACTGTGTGGAGAGAGCTCCTCACAAACCATTTTTTTCCCAACAGACACCTTTTCAAGCTTTCAATATCCCAGAGACAACTGCAATTGTCACACCTGCAGGCCAGCGTGACTCGGTAGAGCAAATTCCACAACAGGAGAGATTTTGGGCTCATCCCGCATGTCTCAGAGACTTTGTTTGTTCATAAACATTGTGTGAGCACTGGACCACACTAATGTCTGAACTCAGGTGTAGGCTCTTAGCTAGTCCACCTCATCCTCCAATACAATCATAAATTAGACATGTCATTGTTGGAAAGGTTATTAGAAATGGCTGTTCACAGTGTACTGTACATGTGTCCATTAAGGAAAGTACATATTGCTGCCATTGTTGGCCAGTCAACACGTGTGGATGTTACAAACTATTGACCAATCTAAAGTGCTGAAAATGGCTGGCTTTCTTTGGCGACCCAATTTTAATGGTTGAACAAACATTTTGGGGCTCTTTTGAAAAGTGATGATTTTGGAAGTACGAGATTCTGCCCAATGGCCACGATACATAGAAAGACAGGCACAAAGGTGCTTCATATTTTGTTTAGATATTGTAGTTTACAACATGCAAGTATGCAAGAGAGCTTTTCATTTTCAACTTTGAGAATTCAGAATGATTTTACTTGCATCTACTCGGGAAAATGACTATCCTCAGAGAGATTGTTTTAGAAAATAAAGAGGTACAAGCCTTTTTTTGTGTTCATGTTGCGTCTCTTAATGAAGGGACAGTTACTGAGCACCCCTAATGTTTTGGTCTGATGAAGGGTGTGCATGGCTTAAAAGGTTTGGGAAAGGCCCCTTATGTGGATAAATATTGCATTATGACGGTCACCACCATGGTAAAGCATGGATGATGCAAATTACGCTAAACTGAAAAGAAGTATATGTGTTTGTTTTTAATCCTCAATTTTTCTTCTTGCATTGTGATTTGATAAGCCTCTTAGACCAGTCCGTCTCCATGGACCCCCTTTTACTGCTGTGACCAAAACATTTGTAAACAAGAACATAACCAGTGAAATATACTTTTGCCCAAGGTTAAATTATGATTTCAGCCAGGATAAATCTTTTGCCAGTAAACATGAATAAACACATGCAGACGATGATGAATAGATAGTGAGTACCAAATATAACAGAAAAACTGCCAGCTTCACTGTTAAGTGGCCCACAATTGATTTTCAAGAGTCATGGAAACTCCTCCAATTGGCCCTGCGTCTTGCTCAAAGTCAGCTGGGGCAGGATCCATCATGACCCAGGACCTTAGTGAAGACAAAGTGATATAGATATAGATATAGATGGATGGATGGGTGTTGGAAATTGGAGTTTTGCACATTCACGTTTAGTAGATCATTTCTGAATACAGTATATGTACAACCTTGTGTTTACATTGTTATTTGATTTTACAGTATTTGGAGCCCCATTCTTGACAAATAAGCAGTAGGCTGCCCCATCCTTTCTACCCCCAAATTCTGGAGGTAGTCATGCATAAACTGTCATGTCGGAGAATGAAATTTGGCCTCAGAACAGATATATAGTATTGTTTACATATATACTATGACGGGCCTTATTTTTTAAAGTGACAGAGACTTTCACACTACTTCCACCATAGTGTTATTCCAATGGTACAGCAATTAGTGTATCAAAGTATTCTCTCTTAAAATCAAACTTTATTTATATAGCTCTCATTTGGCCTTACCATCCAACTTGGGCAAAATTTGGATATCCATATGTAGCCCGCATTGGTAAAATGAGATGGAACTCTCTCAACTAGATGCTGAGAGACAAGTGATGCTTGGTGGCATATGACAAGTTGAATTGAACAATTCTGGTTTGGGGACAATACAAGGATTCCTCGAGTTACGTCGTACGCGACCTACGTCGTTTCAACTTTACGGCACCTTTTACGTTAATTTCCAACACTAATCACGCCATTTTAAAGTTATTTAAAGTTGTATTGTTGTTACCTCCGCCTTCGTTTTGAATATGGAACAAGACTCACTCTAAATTGAATGAAAGTTTTAGTTTTTATGTTTATTCATCAATTTATAACCCATCTTGTAGCTCCATTCATATCTAACAAATATAATAAAAACATCTAATAAATAAAATGTGCTGTTATACTGTTAGTGGTATAATATGTCCACTAATCAATGTTTGTGTTGATTCACATCTTGACAGTAGGTTTTGGATTGGAAATTTAAACATTTGCTTAAAACAATGTTTTACTTCAAGTGGCGTTGGTTCCAATCAAACTTGCACAGCACATGCACACACTGGACAGTCGTTGAGTGTTCAAGCAAACATGCTTTTAAGGGATACTCATCAGTCAATCTTGCTGCATTCGTGTCAGCTGTCTAAGTTTATATTTAACTAATCAAAGAAATGCCAAATAAGAATTATTTTGTGCTTCAGCTGAAGATTGATTGCATTTTCTTTTCTTTCTCTTTCACAATCAATAATTTTGTTTACTATCCGACTACAATAGCTTGTCATGAGGTTGGACCCCCCCCCCCCCTCCAACCCCCCATTATTTATTCTTGACTCCTGACTGTTTCATGGCTTAGAACCATACCTTTGCCTCACCCTGGAAAAATTACCAATATTGACAATGGGATCCTGTTATTAGGCTTTTGCATTTATTAATGCAGATTTCCCCTTGAGGTTGAGTAACAAAAATTGTCTCCCAACAGAGAGGAGTGTTAGAGGAAAGAAATATGTTATTAGTTACTTGGTTGGTACAATATTCCATAAAAGATCAACTTTATACATTGGGAAAAATAAAATTTACTTTTTCATTTACTGTTTACTACTACTACTACTACTACTACCACCGACATTTTTTTTAACACAGGGACCCATTAAAGATGAGACATTTTTCCAAGGATGCCCTCATCCTCACAAGTGCAATTAAATATACTGTAACTATGGTACGGTATGTAACCTTTGGAATTATTTATTTTGAACATTGAAACCAGTTCCACTCCACCCAATGACTATAATTTAACGGAATTACTTATTCAGTGCATGCACTTTTGACAAATTACACAAAATCTTAATTTACTGCAAAGGATTTTGCGGACTCACAAATTAAGGTTCACAGACCTGAGGTGACTGTATGAGAACAGCTTTGCTAAGGTTTCTCCGCTTATGGCTTTGTTCAGTTCGATTTTTAGAAATCAATGTCGATTCAACAGAGAAACAAAACCTGTTTCTCTTATTAACAACGTAGTCAAATTAAAATAAATAAATACCTCCCCAGTGTTCATTTTGACAATAAATTTTAATTTAGTTATAGTTATAGTCTTTTGGCTAAAATTAATTAAAGTTTTTGTCATAATTGAGTCATCTGATTGTATTTTAGTTTTAATCCAATTTTAGTTGATGAAAAAAAAAGAGCAATTTTATTCGACTAAATTGACAGTTCAGCCAATATTTTCCTTCAGCATACATTTCAACTTTTATACAGAAAATTAAAACACACCTATTTGTAACTGCAGTTTAACACGCAAGACACATTTATACAACGGTGTCTTTATTAATTGTTTCAATGAAACATGTTGAACTGGCAATAACTTCGTTTTCATCTAAATAAAAAAAAGTGCATAATTGCTTGAGATTCATTTTACAGTTGCACAATGAATGTACACATGTTTGAACATTAAATAAAGTGCAGTGAACACTGAACTGGCTGACTTAGCACGTCCGCCTCCCAGTGCGGAGGACGTGAGATCGTGTCCGGGCTTCTGCATTCCTGGGTGGAGTTTGCATGTTCTCCCCGTGCTTGCGTGGGTTTTCTCCGGGTACTCCGGTTTCCTCCCACATTCCAAATACATGTATGTCAGGTTAGTTGAACTCTCCAAGTTGTCCATAGGTGTGATTGTGAGTGTGGATGGTTGTTTGGTCGTCTCTGTGTACCCTGCGATTGGCTGGCAACCAGTTCAGGGTGTACCCCGCCTACTGCCCGAAGCCAACTGGGATAGGCTCCAGCGCCCCGCGCGACCCTTGTGAGGACTAGCGGTTAAGAAAATGGATGGATGGATGGATGGATGGATACTGAACTGTTTCTGAATGGTTCTTTTCTCCAACCCGCGTTTCATTCCTTCTGATTGGATTGTGTACATTTTCGTCACTGTGTTGTTTTCATTTTCGTTGTAGTCATTTTAGTTATCGTTATCGTCTCAATAAATGGCTTCTATTTTAGTTTTCGTTTAATTTTCATCAAAAATAAATAAATTGTGCCGAAAATTATGACAAAATTATCACTGTACCTCCCAAATGTTTGCATTTTTGACACCTCTTTTATAATAGTTGTGAGTAGAAGCTATTTCTTCTGTTATATACCTCTTAACTTCTTTTGTAACTTTCTAAATTAATTTGTGTCAAGATTAGTTTATTTGTTCTACATGAGCCACTGTCAAGATGATGTTACGTTTGTGGGTTTTGTCATAGTGGAGTTTAGCAAAAAATAATAATAATAAAGTGCAATTTACTAATAAAAAGGCAATCCAATGGTAATGACAATGCAGGAGTAAGAAAAACACTAAATAATAAATCCCAAAACAGATTCTAAAAGACCCTGGGAACAAAATGCACCTCCACAGGTGACTGACAATAAAACGTGACATATGACATTGTTCAGAGGAAGAAAAGGGAACTTAACTCTTTGACCGCCAAAAACGTTTTAATAACGTCAAGTAAAATCCAAATGAGTGCCGCCAAAGACGTTAAAAGACGTTCACTATGTTATTTTTTTTGGGGGGGGGGGGGGGTAACGGGTGGAGGAAAGCCTTGGCAAGCTGTGCTGAAAGTATCAAGCAGATCGGGTTAGTATAATGACTATTTTTGGGCACTAGATGGCAGCGATGACTCTCTTTGGACAAGATCGGGTAGGAGTCAGTAGAAGACGTGAGGCGGAGCTAGAGTGTTGAGGAGAGAATGGCTGAGGAAGCGAAAATGGTGACCGGTTGCAAGCAGCTCACGCTTGAGCATTTTTTTCAAAGACGAAAAGCATCGACCAATGCTAAAGAGCATATTGATGATGATGATGGTCACTCTGAGGTTGATGCCGGAGTTGGAAGCGTTGACGCCGAAGTTAGAAGCGTTGATGCGGCGGCTTCGATCACGTCGTAAAGCCTCACCGGCTAGCGATGCTAACGGCGGAAAACGTGGTGCACAACCGAGCACTACAGTACAGGCGGACGTTCAATCGGACGATGAAGAGTACCCCGAGTCCAATGCATATTCATCGGAGGAGTGGGTACAGTCTGATCACAGAGAAGACACTGGTTCTGGACTACGATGCCACCATGAATGGAGTGGATAAGATGGATCAGAACATCTCTTACCACCCGGTATAGGAACTGAAGGACATGAGGAAGCCAGACGTAACACCAGGTCACCGTATCATGATCCTAAGAGTAGACTTGATGACAACATGGCCAAACACACACTGCGGTATATACCTGCTACTCCCCGGAAAAAAAGGCCGGCAAGAAAGTGCACGCGAAGGGGCAATCGCAGTGAAACTAATCTTTGGTGCAAATCCTGCTGCGTCCCCTTGCACGCAGGGGAGTTTTACACAATATACCTCACAAAAAGAAAAACTGTGTAGTTGAAACATCCACACAATTGTAAATAGTACCACAGTTGCACACATTTGTAAATAGTTTGCCAAATTGTTTTGTCAAATTGTTACACTGTTGAATATAAATAAACGTATTTTTTGAAAAACACCTTTTCATTGTTGGTGGTAGTGTTTTACAGAAGTAAAGCACTGTTTAGGTGTTTGTGGCATCATTCATGAAAAAAAAAGGTGTCAAATTCACTAGAGTGCATGAAATAATATCGTTTCACAAAAAGCTTGATTTCTCCGTATTTTGGTCCAAAACAGAGCATTTGGGTGAAACTAACCTATTTTCTATTGTTGATTACTGAAAAACGGAATAAGGTAGAAACAAACCTTTTTTGATGAAAGTTCAATCTTTCATTTGGTAGTATCTGTGTTTCCATAGTCCAAACACAACATTTTCTGTGGACCTTGAAAGATCAGTCAAAATGCTTAAATCAACTGGCACCCACATATCCTCTTTTCTGAAAATGCTTGGCAGTCAAAGAGTTAATACAAACAGACTGACGAGACAATGAGGTAAACCTGGGCAAGTAACAGGTGAAGACAAAGACATAATGAGCAGACAGGAAGGCATTATCAGGAGACACAGGAAAACAAAGCAAAATCACAACATAGCAAACGGAAGTGATCTGTGTGAAATGTCAAACTAAAAACCAAAAAATACACAAAACACAGGTCATGAGAGATTAACTGTGACTGGTCAGCTTTATAATGGTTTTATTTGTGAGTACACCAACAAGCCTGCAAGCAGTAATAATCAAGTATGAATAGCTGTCTTGCACTTAAATAGTAGCCGTATTTGTTTTGGATGATATCCAAGATGCCTCTGATTTCTGGGATCAGCTATGCATATAATTTTGTCCAAGCTATACCATTGGTGGTAGTCATATATTTTTCCTCACTGCTGGTCAGTGTATTAAGATTTTTCAGTTCAAAACATTCCATACAGGACAGTTGCCACTTAGAACATACTAGGTTACAGAAAAAAATAATTACAATTAATTGTGTCGCTCAACACGCTACTCTATAAACAAATGCAGTGCAGCTCAGCCTCTGGATAGCGGACGTCATGGAAAGCGATACACTTTTGGCTGTTTAGTATGTCGAACTTGTTCACCCAAAAAAGCATCATGTCAACATGAAAATTCAGTGCGGCGCACGGGTGGAAAAAAACTACATGATGTAAAACACGACTTCAAACAGCCACTCCCAAGCTCTTCTGATCAAACAAAGCAATAACAAAGCCATCAAACACAACAACACTGCATTTTAATTTTGTATTCGATTAAATGTACCTCATAGTTGAATGGCAAATTTAGAAAACTGATTTTTACCTTCACCCATGAATCAGCCTTGGATCGCTGGAAGTATGCCTTGCTTGAAACTTTACACTCATAATTTAACTTTATTGACAGTGGAAGTACCTCTACACATTTGACAGACGTTTCTGGAAGTTTACAGAGATAGTAAAACGCATATAAACTGATTTACTGGCTATATTCAGAAGACTGCAAATCGAGTTACGATATGTTTAAAAGACAGTATCATCACACTACTGTATGTTAAAATGTGTGTTTTAACACACCGTGGAAAATGTAGCATTATTGTAATGCCAGGTTGTAGAAAATAGACATTTCGCCCATTACAAGTATAAAAATAACTAGCATTTTTTTTCAATCATCGCTCTCCTCTGATACCATTCTAAGTGGCTGACTCATAAAAAAAATATTGACAACTAGTGTTTCTGTTAAATATTTACTTTCAGCCATTTTCCATCCATCTACCCATTTTCTGAATCAGAGGTTTTCCCAGCTCAATTTGGAAAACCATTCAACTAACATTTTCACCTCTGGGCAAGTTAAGAATATTAAGTGAACCTAACATGCCTGATTTTGGAAACCAGAATATACTCTACAACAATGCTCCACAATGCCGTCCAGTAATTTTCCAGTAGTAAAGCCATTATGAGTTTCAAGAAAGCGACCCTCTGTGTAATCTTAAAAAAAAGCGCTGCACAATAACGTTGATAAAGGCTGCCTTGTTCAAATGAAATTCACACAAAGCAGATTTGTTTAATGATTAACCTTCTCCACACAAGGCATTTAGTGAAAAATCTTTGCAGACTCAAGTGTGTATTTCTGTGATGTCTTCAATCTCATGTTGACACTCCTGCTTACAGCAATGAATAGACATGTGTATTTTATTTTTTCTTTCATGTCTTTGATCACTAGAAAAGAACACCAAACACTTCAGTTTCTGTATCACATTTACTAGGGTCAACCACATCATGTGTTAGAGATCTTTAATTTTGTTTTTTACACCCTATGAGAGAGACTATGTATTGTCTTAGTCGTAATACTTATCATTAGGGGTTTAGTACTTTTGAACGTGCCAAGCAATGGGTCAAAACATTCCAAACGTACCACAGTTCTACTTAACTATAGAGAAATGCTCCACATATGGACCCCTCGCCAGAACTAGTCCATCGTCCAATCTGACTCGTGAGAATTCTTCTGCCTGTCAGGCATATTTTATTTAATTTACAATAGCCTACACTTTGAAACTCATTATTTTGTTTTGATGCAAGCGCCATAGAACTGAAAGTGTTGGGACTCCTGAGATGCATGCAGTTGACAGAAAAAAGATCACTTACAATCCATATATGCAGTAAGAAACTTTGTGTAGCTCCTGCAGAAGTAACGCTTGTATACAGGGCCGGGGTGGGACTTATTTTCAGCCCTGGAAAAGTCATGGCTCAGACTGACGCCCTTTAGTTAAAGTAACAGTTTGTAATCTTTCGCGCCATCGAGTGGCATTTTAAAAACCCACTGATTTCAATTATATGCAAAAAAATTGTTCTATCACATCAACGTACATTTAAAAATATATATACAGTATAAATATATATATATATATATATATATATATATTAGGGGTGTGCCCAAAAAAATCGATTCTCATTTAGTACGATTCAGAATCGATTTTAAATGTCCCAAAATCGATTTTATTTAAATTATTTTATACTGTCTTGCCTTTGTCTCTGTGTGTATATATATATATATATATATATATATATATATATATAAGATCGCAGGCCTAGTAATCACTAATTATATTACATGGCTGGAGCCTCACCTTACAAGAGGCTGACATGCTTTGCCGCCATCTTCCTGCTACGGCTGTCCAAAGGACAACATTGCAAACATGGTTAGCGCTGGTGGTGCTTGCATCTAATGTCGGACCCAATGGGTCGACTGCTGCTTACCTTCTACAGCTGGAGCCTGCAGGTGGACGTCGGTGAGTTTTGTGATTCGGGCTCCCGCCTCTTGTCACCTTCTGCTTTGCTCACGCAAAAAGTTTTTTTTTACTAGCTTTTTATTAAATTAGCTTCTCCCACTAGCTGCTTTTGTTAGCCACTCCAGCCTAAGGCTTCGACTAATTCCCACTAGACACTCTTGTCAGCTGCTCCAGCTAAAACCGGCTTGCTAGGCTTTATACCGGCTGCCAAGTCGAGCTGTCGCTCGCTGAGTTGCTCGTTCGCTCACGCAAATAATAATTATTGGTAGGCTTGTGAAGTGTAGTCTCTTTGAGCCATCATAGTGTGTGTGCTTCGAAATGCATGCATATTTGCTGTATTCAATGATATAGCAATATCAAGTGGTCAATTATTACACACTGTCACTTTAACAAAGTTTTTTGAAAATTACAAACTCCTCTTTAAGTAAAGTAAGTAAGTAAAATAAAGTAAATTACAGCAAATAATAGACAAGGAATTGAACGTGCTCAAAATGTTTGATTTTAATAAACTACATGTGGATAAGACAACATTTATCCATCCATCCATCCATTTTCTTAACCGCTTGTCCTCACAAGGGTCACTGGAGCCTATCCCAGCTGGCTTCGGGCAGTAGGTAGGGTACATCCTGAACTGGTTGCCAGCCAATCGCAGGGCACACAGAGACGAACAACCATTCACACTCACAATTACACCTATGGACAATTTGGAGTGTTCAATTAACCTGCCACGCATGTCTTTGGAATGTGGGAGGAAACCGGAGTACCCGGAGAAAACCCACGCAAGCACGGGGAGAACATACAAACTCCACCCAGGAAGGCCGAAGCCCGGATTCGATCTCACGTCCTCTGCACTGGGAGGCGGACGTGCTAACCGAGGTGTATAAATAATTGCTCATTTAGGTATATATGTATCATGATCTACAATTTGTGATTACCTAATTATAAATGTGATGCTAGGGGTAAGATTTAATAAGTTTGACTTCTTACTCCTTTTCGGACTAGCAGTTCATGTTTTCACTTGGAATATTACATTGATTTTTGTTTTAGATTTATATATATTTTTTTAATTTTGTTAGTTTATTTTTATGACTGTATGTTAAAAATTCATGATAAAAATAAATAAATATTCAAGCATAAAAGCTAGCAGCGGTTAATTGGGCTTGAATTGGCGCAAGCTGTCTCCAGTTGGGAGTGTCGAAATCACCTCAGGGAGCTCCGCCTCGCAAGTGACTCTCCCCCGGCTGGGACTTGAGGGTATAAAATGAAGAAACTTGGCTATAAGCAGGAGGCACTGCTGAGTTGGTGTTCGCTTTTGAACTCCTCTAAAGAGTGTGCAACTTGTCAAATGCTCTAATCGCTGCACGCACAGTGAGACTTCGCTGCCGGTGCGCTCTCAATTCCGAACAGCAAGCTTTCACCCGGGCAGCACGGAGCTCACCATGGCTGGGGACGGCTCCGACCAGCGGGCGCTGCAGTATGAGCAAACTCTGGTAAGTTGAAGTGCTGTCATCTCAAGTCGAGCTCGTCAGTCACACACTCGAATGTCACTTCTACACACTGTTGAGTGAAGCCGAACTTCACCGAACACACCGCCGGATACAGCGGGTGACATCGACATTGATATCAAAGCGGTTTAAAGTTCATTTAGAGTAGCGACATCAACATGTAAACATTTCCTATGCGTTTCGCCAATCACTGGCGTATTCATGTCGCTGCTGCTGAAAATGAATGAACAAGTTGAATCTTTAAAAAAAAAAGTTTGAGCTGTAGTACTTTCACGTGGTCCATTTGTCTACTGTCTACGTTGGCACGTGACTCTTTGGTTGACTTAAATAATAAACAGAGCACAACTAGCATAACAAAGCTAAAGGCAAGATATCCTTCACGTCTATTGATACATGATTATAAAGTATCCCTTTGAAACGAGATAACATCCAAGGTCAAATTTGTCATCAATAATCACAGCACAAGCCTTGTTTAAGATGTTTGGTGGGTACAAGTTCAGCATAAGTACCTGTATTGTACATGTTGGGTATGTAATGACCCCCCCCCCCCCAAAAAGAAAAGATCTATTGACATAAATTATTAATCTAAATTACCTTACGTTTTTCCTCTTTGGTCTGCACTCTGCAGTGTTGTAGACATACATATTGGGAAGCAATATTTTGCATTAGTCATTTAATTTTTTTTATTTACTTAACTTGGCAAATAATAGATTTACCTTTTTTATATTTGACTTGCAACCGTTGTGGTCTCGTTTTAGATCTAAGGATTGGTCCCTCAGAATGATAGAGGGCACCGTTTCAGTCCAATCCAGTGTGTGCATGCGTGCACTTGCATGTAAATGTCTTGGAGCTTTTACTGACAAAACCTCTGTCAGGCTTGAAGAATCTTCTATTTGAGTAGACTTGTTTTATGGGCCTAAAGGACCTATTCAGCAAGAGAGCACTGCTTAAAATGAAGGGACACCACTGTAACACATCTATGAAGTCCGTTTCCTTTTCTTGAGTAACTTTCCTTTTAGAAAGCCCCTTAAAAAACACACACACACACACGCGCACACACACACACTGTGTCATTTAATCTTTGTATGTGTGTTTGAGAGATTACACAATGTGCTACCTGCTGATTCAGCACTGGACGCTCTGTCACCCTGGCGGGGTCTCATGCTCCGACCAGAGCAACATGCTCAAGCAGCTTTTGCTACAGAAAAGTCCCCAGCACCTCCTCTGTTTAGTGTCCATCACCCTGCTGATAATCTGAGGATAAACAAAACATCAAAATCGAAACAAATTATTTATTTGCCAGAATAGCCTGTGATAGTATTAATGGGCTCTCTTTGGGCCTGTCTTCAGCTCCTTGTGGGTTGTAGTAGCATGGTTTCTTTGTATGAAAATGGCAGTTGTTGGTTTGTTGTGGGAAGAAGAGTCAAAGGATCCATTGTAGCATAGATTTTGTAGACTGTGAGAAATACTGTGCTACTGAGACGTTTGTATTGAAAATCAGTTGAAGACTGAAATTACGGTTAGTACTAGCATGCGTGTGGGCTTGGTGTTATGGCAAGTATTGTTTTTAATTAATAACTGGTTGAATTAAACCCCTTAGTTACCCCCTAAATCTGAATTGTGCATTCAGCTGAGGAATTGTGGACTATTCTGTGCTTTGTGGGCCACTTTCTGCTCAATTGCACCACAGTGTACAAAGCCAGGTCCAGAAAGGCCTGGTTGGAAGAGTTTGGTTTTGAAGAGGAGAGCCCTAATCGCAACACCTTTGAGAAGAACTTGAAATGAAAATGAGAGCCAGGCTGCTTTCAGTTCCAATATCAGTAACCTTTAAGTACACAAATGGTCTTCTGGGTGAATGAACGAAAAATGTCTTGTAAAATAGTCTTTGCAAAAGAGTGAAAGCTTTCATAGCTACAAATTTGGGGCATTTTATTTCCTGTGGAATTGTTAGTAGACTGGCTGGGTGACGGGTGTCCTAATATTTTTGCCTTGAAGTGTGAATGTAACTGTAGTTGGGTTTCCATCCACCCATTTTTATTCAAATATTCAAGAAATGCGAAAATAAAACTGAATGGAGACACTAGAAATTTCGAAAAAGGGCCCAAAATTTGCCAAATAGTTTTTACGCTTGGAGGGGGTGGATTTTGAAACGTATCAAGAAAAGGAAAATGCTAATTTTGGCTATGGAAACAGGTTTTGCCAATAAACGCTGACAAGACTGGATACACGTTGCACGTTTTGACCGAATATTACGACACATGTACGGTTGTAGTCACAAAGCAATGGCCGACAATAAAGTAAGGTATGTTTGTGGGGGGTGAAACTGAATTTTTTTTGGAATAAATTAAAGAAGCAAATATTAATGCAGTTTTAAATGGAAAATAGCAAAGAAACACTTCGTTTGATCAAGAATTACAAAAGCAAACGTCATCACACGGCATAGTCGCTTCCTCTTCTTCTTGTTTTAAATAACTGGTGGATCACAATTCTTTGGTGTATACCGCCACCTACAGCGGCGGAGTCCCCTTTCAATATTTGCAAAAGAAGAACAGATGGAAACGGGCATACATCGCATGTCCGTTTTGCACATTTTCAGTAAATTCGCGTAAACATTTTTTTAAACAATTGGATGGAAACCCCACTTGTGTGCCTTGAACATTGCATCCCAGTAAGGTGGTAATGCTTGTAGGCTTAATGCTGCTGAACCAAAGCATTTGGTATACATTGACAAGACTTTATTAAAAAACAGTACTGTATTGTGGTAAAAGTACAAATGCTTTTAAGGAATGTATTTTTTCCCGTGCTGTGCATTTGTTGAGTAAAAAGAATAGTGTGGGTGAATAAACGCCTCACTTGTTCTGCTGGGATCTCATTTCCAGCAAATGTTTTTAGCAAACTGATAAATATAGTTTCAGTTTTTATCTGATGAAAATAAGTTATGGAAGTTATTAGACAAAGCTATGTCACAGTGAGCAATGCACACAAACAGTAGTTAGAAATAAAACCATGGCCAGTGAAAACAAGTAGATGATAAATGGGCGTTTAAAGCAGTGCTAGCTTGCCCCTTGCATGATAATTAGATGTGTGGCGTTATAAACGGGCAGATTCTCGGTTTGCAATAACACAATACAGCATCGGGCCGTAGGACATGAAAAAGTTGTGACAATGTGGGCTTAGATGACCATTGTAAATCATCGTGTTGACATGTTGACGTGTCATTTAGCGTAGAGGCTTGGCATGAGATAAAAGGTTCTGGCCTTCAAGTACTTTGACATTATACAATGTCTGAGAATCACATTTCCTTGTCAATCATTGATTCAGTGTATCAACAATGTGTAACTTACTGCTGCTTAAAAAATTATGAAATGGCAGGAGGTGGGAGTACCTTTTTTTTTTTTTTTAAATAATATGCTTTTTAACATTTGCATGCAAATTATTTCCTTTTGTTGAGAGCTGGCTAATGGTCATCTCAGCTTTTGCTTGACCCCGGTGGAGGGCTGTTGTGTCTTCGAACATCATAACCTTAATTACTGCAATAACATCCTTAAACGGTCACACTTCCTCTTGGCCTTCCTTGTCAGAGCAGCACAATACTGTGTCAAAAGTAAGATGTACAGTGCAGACAAACACAAGTGCTTGGGTCTGATGTGAACTTGGTTAATTTTATTTTAAGAATATGCCCGAGACTAATAAAAATGAGCAACCAAATACAAATGGCCCACAAGGCTGAACTTTGGACGCCACTGGCTGGTCTGCACACTGACAAGTGGGTTAGTTGTGACAAGGTGGTACAATAGAGGCATTTAATTTACAATGCATCTTCAATCTGGAGATTTTATGTGGTTGTAGAAGTGTTGGAGCCATGTCCACACTAAAACTTGTTTGGTCAAGTGCTGATAGGACAATCAGTAGCCTTTTATTAAGTATTTGGTAGATGTGTAACAAGTTCTCATGTTTTGACTTTGAGTTTGGTTTTGTTGTGTCTAATATCCCTCAGCCACATTCTATTTTGGTAAATGGAGGAGTAGTTATCACGCCTCCCATTTAGCAGTTTGGTCCATTCAGGCCTCATGTTTGTGCTGGGAAAATTATGTGTGAAGAACATACTACTAGCAATAACAATAAGGAATTCGCAAGTCGTATAACCACAACCTTTAATGCCATGAGTCATAGGCCTTTCTGATTTTGGAAATCTTTATACTGTGGCATGCTATTTTAACTCCTACCTATTTTCTTAAAAAAAAAAAAAAAGGTTATGGACTCTTACTGACTCTATTCTTTAACTAAACAAAAGTCAAATGAAAGTATGCCACAAAGAACAATATAAATTAATAATTAATTATCTGTGCCAGTGTGGTGGCCATTTGTCTTAAGGTGACACAAGCCAAGGGCATCGGTTGTTACTGTTGTTGACCTCACTTTGGAATTTTTCTTACACCCTATACTCAAGTAGCTAGTGATTTTATTTATTTATGTATTCATAACTTTTATTTATAAATATTTTTGACAACAAATATGGAGCCATTCAGTCCGCTATGCCTTTTGTTTTTGTTTTATTTATTTATTTTATTTTATTTTTTTGTGGAAGGATGTCAGGTTGACAAGTACTTGACCCATGCATTTAATGACTGTACAAAAGGTTGTTTGAGTAGTGTTTGTTCAGTGCTAAAGTGTGAATATTCTGCTGGCTTGAAGCATAGATAAGCATCAAAAGCTTTCAACATTTTTTCACCCAAGTAACAAAAGGACGTCCTTGGCTGTTCTTGTTTGCCAAAATGATCCATCCTGCTCCGTTATTGCCCAAAGCACTTGTAGTGTGAACCAATCACAGATGTTCACAAACAAAAAAGAAAGCTTTTGGTAATTTTGCTAACAAATGCATAATAGAACAGATTGACCCAGCTGCATGTAAAACTAAAAGTTGAAATTGTCATTTGCTGTGCTGATGATCAAGCACTAGAGAAAGGGCTATAGAAATACTAAGCTTGAAGACTCGATAGATTAGAAGATAATTTTGATTTTGGTGATATTGTGCCATTTTTATAAATGTATGATATTTTTCATTGGTAGCATTCAACTCCTTATACTGTGACGCTAATGGCACAAAATGCTTACAGGGCCAGTGACTCATTATTTTCATAAAATCAAATCCTGATTGGTGAACATTGGGTAATGCTTCTTCAGTGAAGTATGCATTCACTTTGACCAGCATTACCCCCTTAATTATTTAAAAACATCTACCCAGTCATACACAAAGTAGATTGAAAATGTGATTTTGGATAAGTCCAGAAGTAGAACGACTGAACAATATATAGTTTTGGGATCAAACGCAATTTTGTGATCGTCAAAGCGGTGTTTTTCTTCTTTAAAAGGGCTCTTATCAACCAAGCCCAACAATCGGCGGCATGCTTGTGGACAGGTCACGTCCAAGCTGGTTAAAAAAAGCCGTGCATCTACGTCACGCCGACCCATACTGCCGGGAGTCCTTTCTTTGCTGGCTGCTTGAGAATGCTAAGCTAACTTGCTCCGCACCACGCAGCTCTCTCCTCCAAGTAACTAGACCTAAACTCCGTGGCAATAGTAAGCTACCCTTCTAACAAATAACGCTTTCGCTAAACATGCAACACACAGAAGATGGAGACGCTAATGCTAATTGCTACTGTAAAATGCAGTCGAGAAACATCAACATAAGTGCTTGGGTGTACAGCACACGTCTTAGAAATGTGGCTATTGACAATTCCGAACATCCGGGCAATTCTGATTCTTCCCCAATGCAACACCTTTATACAGTGAAAACAAACGGCGGATTGTATTGCTTTTGCCTGTGACTATCATACGAACCACACAGATTGTTATAGTCAAATGACATCTCATCACATTTTAAAATCAAAACTAATCCTCTCAAATCAAACTACAACAATCCAAAGTCCAATGCTTTTCAATGAGCAGAGAGATTTCTTTCACCGAATTGAATGCCATTTTGACTTTTTGACTCATCTCTGAATTGTCAATACTGTAATTCGCGCTTATTGTTGAGGCCGAAAGATTTCTGGAACATATTGAAGTGTGTGCTAATGTAGCTGTTATCTTATTTTATCGCTACTTATTCATTGTAATACAAATGTTCTGTTCATAACTGCATGCTCTCTGGCCTGATACGGATACGATTATGTTTCAGTGCTTTGTCATTCATGATTCATCCCTGATCATTCACAGACTGTAATACATTTAAGAGAGATGCCGCTTTACTTTGAGTGGTAATCATGTACTAAAATGTATTATTATTATACTGAATATTACATGTACATTAAATTCAATTCCCAAAAAATATTTCATTCTTTAAAAGAAAAAGAAATGAAAGGGGACAGAAAGAAGAAAACTTGTGATATCAACGCACACAAATATGCATATGTATTTGTTGATGATGATAATAACATATCTAAAACCTTCTCAAAACAGCTTAAACACTGCCCTACACAATCCTATTTAGGCAATGCTACCTCCCCACAACCCTTCCCCTCCTCTAATCTGTAATTGTTTTATTTGTAGTCTATTTAGATAAGGGGGAAGGTGTGTGTTTGTTTTCATGTAACTTGGACTCAATATTAGATGTTAGCTTGGAGAAACAGATGCCAATGGAAACAGAAGTGAGAAGTGGAAACCGTACTAGAACCATTCAGGAGCCAGGGCAGGATCAGTCACCGAAGTCATACGTTGTGATACACGTTGTTTATTTGCAGCGAACGAATCAGTCATAGCATCATCAATAGGTGTGGTTATTTTCTAAGTGATGCGTCAAGTTCGTTTGCAGTGAACAGGTCACATTTGCTCAGGCGTAACCAGTCCCTCCCCAACTTGCACATTGTTGACGCTATTTGCCCAAAATTCACGAGTGACTAAACGACGGCAGTTCCATTCAAGATGCGTTCGTTTAAATTAATAGTTTTTGAAAGGCACAACTGATTTACGGTGTTCTTTTGTCAACTGGTGTTATCGTCTGTACCTGTCAAAAACACCAGAAGTTGAACCCTTCCCAACATTTCTCAGCTGTCACTCTGGTCACAGAGGATAACCTTGAAGAGGTGGCATGCCATTCAAAGTTGACATAGAAGAAGATGACAGATAAGACGATACAAGAGGATGTTCATTTTATAATCTGCTGTTTATGTTTTAGGTTGCTTAATTTGGGAACTGCGTTTGTTGATAGCACATTTTTGATCATATGATCTTGTTTATATATCAACTGCACATCATTAAAAAGTTCCAGACAGGAACGCTTGGTTATTTTAGAAACCTTCACAGTTTTATTTTTATGTATCGTTAATAATTTGTCTGCTGTTACTAAATTATTTAGTTTTTATTAATTTTTCCTTTCGGACACATTACATCTGAAAGAAGGGCTGACTGTTTGAAGCCATGGCTTATTAGTAACCCGTCCTAATCAATTCTTACTAAACGCATCAGTCATATACATTTCTTTACTATTTGAAGTTGCAGTGGACATCATAGTAGTTCTTGTGCTGTCCAAAGTTTTTCTGTTTACCATTTAAGGCAAACAAACAAAATAGAACATCCAAATGACATAATCTACAAAACTATTTTTGACGTGGAGGGATTTCATCATTGTGCACTCATATAGATGTTTGTCACAATAAAAGGGGGATGTTGCATTATTGTGTTCATTTTTTTCCAAATAAGTAATTCCTGCACTTCCTTAATCTTTCTCTCTCCCTCATAAAAACAAACAAACTGGCATTTAAACGGGGGTGTTTAGACTTTTCATATCTGCTGTGTATTATACTATGTCTGTCTACCCACCCATTAGATCGCTTGACTGTTTTGAGGAACTTTTTTTGATCACATGATCAAGTAGAGAAGTTATTCCCAACCTTAACTGAGCCAAGGCAAATGCAGTATTATAAGTTTGAAAAATATCATGGCACACCACCAAACATGTCACAAAAAGTGGATGCACATATCAATTATATTATTTTTGCCATTTAGTAGAAAAAAAACTTATTTGCTCTGACGGTCTCTGTAAGTAACTTTCATAGATGGACAGATGCTAGATATATCATTTGTAAACAAAATATTGTTTTGGTCAATTAAGCAATATTTGGCAATTTAAGAATCACTGAATAAAGACGAATAATCAGAATAAGAAAATCCTGTACTTTTGAGGGGGGAAAAAAAAGTTTTTATAATCAACTTTGATTTATCAACAAATCCAAACTAACTGATGGTGCATATCATAATATTGATATTCACATGTAAAATTTGTTTTAAATCGCCATAGTATTCACAATGTTTAATTTGGTGTGTGAATTACTGTCTGTCAAAGCATGTTTTAGGACTAACAAAAGTCAGTGTAACACAGTGCTTCTACAATATTTTTATCTTGACTAAAAATTAATCCTATAATGAAGTTAACATTGTTTTTGACCCAATTCAGTCTCTCGGATCAGAGATTTATTCTACAGTAGGTCCCCTTTTCTTCCAACAAGCACACACTTTGTTTGAAAGACTGCCCATTGGGTCTCAGTTTAGTGCGCGTGTGACTAGACTGTTAACTTGTTTGTTTTGGAGTGGAGCCACTTTTTTTAAATTATTATTTTTAAACTTTCTATTCATTTTCCTTTTGTACTCGCGTCATTAAAAAATGTCATCCTATTTTATATACAGTACTGGTATCTATATAGAGTAAAACAGTATTGCATCATCTTGTTTGCAGAGTTAGCCTTATTTTAGAAGATTTTTAACATGATTGTGTCAACACATTTAACGGTAAATCGCTCTGTTAATAATAATAATAAGGCACTTATTTCAGCAAACGAGAGAGTTTGCTTCCTGAGCACTCCTGACTGAGGTGCCTTTGTGCAAGTGTGCCGCATGGCTGGTTGTGCAACACAAAGATAGCTCCATCTTACCAGAATCAAGTTTGACAACTTTTTTAGGAGTCATTAATGATCAACATCATGCACGGCACATTTTTATATTTCTGATAATAATCTACATTTGATTGAAAGCTAATTTACTAGTGAGTAGAGGTGGGAATCTTTGAATGTCTCACGATTCAATTCAGATTTTTGGGGTCTGCAATTCGATTCAGAATCTATTTTCGGTTAAGAATGATTTTTGATTCAAAATGATTTGATTGACAATGATTTTTGCTTTAATTTATAGATGTGCAAGGGATCATAATGATATACTCTAGTCTGACTCGTTAATGCTGATTAGCGCGCAACTCGCGGCACTTTTATTACTCAAAAGAACGGTTCCACGCTGCAAGAAAACAACTTTTTTTTTTGGAATAACGTGATCGTGACTTTTTCCTTCTGCTCTCTAATGTGGCTACAACTTAACAGTGTATCAGACCGCGTGGAACCATACTGCCCCTAAGTGGCCAAATCAAGTACAACATGAACAACACTCAATAAAGACACACGCAATCAAAGGAAAGACAGTATAAAATAATTTAAATAGATTTTGGGACATTTAAAATTGATTCTGAATCGTACTATATGAGAATCGCGATTTTTACAAGTTTATTAAATTGTCTGTTCATTTGTTAATTGATAAGTCAGCGATTTAATCACTTTTCACATCCGACAAGGGCTTCACAATATATCGAAAAAATATCAATGTTGTGACATTGGCCCATGCAATATGCGTATTGCAAAGACAAGCAATAAGTATCATATGGAATTGTATGCTTTTAATCTGAATTTGACCAGTCAGTGGCGAACTTATGTGCATCGCCATCCAATAGTTGAATATTGTCTAGGGTAATTACAATTAACTCAGAATACATTGAGTTTGCTCATTCTTTCATAAGATAATAAAAATGTAATTTCAATAGGTACATGTAAAATATCGCTATATTCAACAATTTTATTGCATATCGCATGTTTTTCCAATATCGTGCAACCATGGTTATGACCCACTTTTATAGAAATTCAGAACAATAAAGCATATTTGGGTTTAAACATAGTCTCTGTAAATACATTTACAGTATCTTTATTTAAAGTCCGTTTGACCACCAAAAACATAATGCTATTGCTAGCTGTGATGCAGACTAAATTTAGTGACTATAGCATAAATTAATAGAGCCGGCCTGAGCCAATATGGCACCCTAGGCAAGATTCTCATATGGTGCATGCCTCCGATTTATACACACTTACAACAACAAAAAGTAATTATAAATGTTAAGAATTAAGTTTCTTTAAAAAGAAAAAAATTTTTTTTTTTAAGCGGTCCACGATTCACCCGAAATTGTTCCGCGACCCATTTTGCATCCCGACCCACCAGTTGTGAATCACTGATCTAGAAAGTCAGCAGTCTTTCAAGACAGTCTTTGTAGTTTGTGTAACGTGGAAGTCTCAAACAAATCATAGTCAGGAACTGATCCCCGCCAACCATCAATTTTCTGAGTGATTTTTCAAGGCTGCTTTAGCTATTTTTTTCCCTGTTGGCAAGGAAAACAAAGAGAAGAAATGGTTGAGAAGAAAGGAGAGATTGTGGATATTTGAGAGGTTGCAGGCATTGATTGTTCCGTACACTGACTGATTCTTTCACTTGATGGCAGAAGGCCCAATTAACCTGCAGATCCACCTGTTGCCATAAATAATAATACCTTTGTGTTCATCTAAACGGGCAGAATTGTTTATGGATGTATACTATTTGTGACATTTTTAGTTTGGATTTGCATAATGAGGAGGATTTATTCTCGTGTGCCTTTCATATAATTAATATCCAAATTGCGTTCACATTGCAGTAGCAGCTCACTTCGTTGATGTAATTAGATGCATGCATGGCGACATTTGCTTTCAATGCAAAGGGCTGTTTACAGTGATTTTAATGTATATTCAATTTCACACTATATGGCTGCGTCTGTCGGTGCTCCATATGCTGAAAACTGACAAAGTCCTGACTCCCGACTGGGTTGACCTCCGGATTGGTAATTTACAGGACAGTGATTTTAGAAAATGCTTGCTCAGATGGCCAGTTCAAAGAAGCATGTTTGTGTGAGAGGATTTCATCACTAAAATGGGTTTTCTTATTTTTTTGTCCGCATTGAAATGTTCTTCTACAGTTACAATTACCACTTGTAGATTGTATGTTCAGTTGTACAATATATTCGATGAGTTACCAGTGGACTTGGAATGGGCTCTTTGCACAAATCCACTACTTCCTGAACTCAATACCACTCCTTCATTTCCTGTCTTTCATGATTGGTCAAACTGATTAATCCAGGTGTGCCTGACCTCAGTAACCACTACGACAATGGCCAGACACACCTGGATTAATCAGTTTGACCAATCATGAAAGACAGGAAATGAAGGGAGTGGTGCTGAGTTTAGGAAGTAGTGAATTTGTGCAAAGAGCCCATAGTCATTACCAAAGATGTAGCATTATCCTTTTTGCTGTCGTGTGTTACTGTTAAATCAAAACTCCCCATCCCCCGCCTTTTCCTTTCCTTTTGTTCCTTCATGTATGCTGCCCTTTCGGCCATGTGTCCCTGGCTGCGCAGTTAATCAAAATTGAATCGGGATTTCGATTTTGGCTTCTCAAGATCGTAAGAACATTTTAAATCTAAGAAAAATAGCCAATGTGTTGAATGGAGCAGTGTGTGTGTGTGTTTGCAAGTTACTATGTATGCTGTGATAGCATTCTGAATAAATCACATTGCTTGTGTAGTAAGCGTGAGACGTGTGCTGTTCTGCCCCTCCCTGAGCGTGCTTTTACAGGGTTTACACAGTAAATTAATTTTGCGAAAATTAAGGCATTAAATGGACAGGAAATATCACAAAACTTAAATGCTTAGATTGTTCCTAATCTGTAAAAAAAAAAAAGAAGTGTTAAGTGTAATTGCAACTTTCTCCTTCTACTCTTTAATCTAAACATGACATACATATGATGCACCACACTGCCCTAATTGGCCAATACTCACACAGCATTAACATTGTTTTTATTGCTTTTATTTTAGTATATAATTTCATATTATTCGCAATTTATTATCCAGTGGTTCTTTCAAATTTATTTAAAGTTGAGTTTTCAAGGATTCAAAGAATTGTCGTACCAACACATGTTTTCTCATGATATGGCACAAAATGATACCCGTGGTCCCAAACGAGCTTAGTAAGAACAAAGACAAATAGAACAACAAATAAGATCAAATAAATACATTAAAGAGATGAGGGCGACGCTAGTTTACGGTTTGAATGTGTGCAAAGATGCAATGTAGAAAAGATGTGGATGCAGCAAAACAAAAATGCAAGAGGAATTGCTCATATTTACAAGGCCATTTTGTACTGGACTATAAACAAGTGTTAAAAACTAAATTGTTGTTTTGAGTAGTTGTTTTGTTTGTTGAAAAAAATGCAAAGTCTTGAAATCAATAAATAATGATTTTATTAATTGTGATTTCTATATCAATCAAAAAATAATCCTGATAATTATTTTTTGCATCCAGCCCTTCTGTTCTCCTCCACTGCTCTTGGCCCTCCCAAATTACTTTGTATCCCCTGTCTCAATACACTTGTTTAAATCAAGGGCTTGCACACATCAATCTTTTACTTACACATTAGCTCAGGCCTCAGCAATTGAGTTACTTTGCTCCCTCCCCATCCTGAGGTTACGAAGTGCGGATGAGAGAATAAAATGTTAGTCTGATACATTGTTGAGGCATGCAAGAGCGGTGACCTCACTTTTAGATGAAGACATTTTCAGATTCCTATGTCTGCATATGCTGCAGTGCTCCCACAGTATGAGCCAGGCAAAATAAACCTCAAACATAACCTGAACATGCAGAAACTCAAGAATTGCCTGCTGATGAGGCAATATTACACACAAATGATGTGCACAGCGATATTAATGTGGACATTGCTCACTGTATCACTCACTGCTCAAAAGCAGTGACTATTTCAAATATTTTTCCACGACTGTGACCTATAACCTTTACAAATAAACAGACCACTGCTCGTCAAAATAAACTTGTACAACGTGATCTGATACATTAAATAGCGTATAAGTGTGTCCATTTAGCATTAAGAATATAATATACAGTACCAGTTATTGCCAGAAAATGCCATCAGTTGCTGATATTGCACACATTTCAACAAAATTCTGTCTTAAATTTAATTGCTTCTTCCTTGTTTGTCAACATGAAGAAGGATCTCTTGCCAAATATAATCTACAATAATTCTCTGTTTTGACAAATGTAAATTGTTTGTGCATTAACACTAAAATAAATCTTCAATTCTGAAATGTTTTTTCATATTGCTATCGCCCCTCTCAATAGCTAATCATTAATGATCCTGTAAGTTAATAGATAAAAGGAGATAATACAGTGCATGCCTTGACTACTTTTCATATAGCTGCTTGGTGTCCTGAGCACAGTGACAGAATGACATGCAACAATTGTAACACGAAAACTGTAACTTGAGATGAATAAACATAAAACGGTGGATTTTTGTCAGTAGCATTAATGATGTCTTCTGTATTTTATAAAGCCTTAAAAACGCATAGAAATACTTAATGGCTCTGTAATAGCCATTTTGCAACATATTGTTTGAAAGTACCTCTTTATGACTCTAGGACAGTATATTGTAAATTTTTAACAGTTACTGTATTTTTGGTATTCCAGCTGCAGGTTGTGCTCAGCTTGTCGGTCAAACAATAACACACACACAAATAAATAAATAAATAAATAAAAAATAAAAATAAAATAAAAAGCGAAAATAAAACTGAATGGAAACGCAAAAAATTCGAAAAATAGGCCCAAAATTCGGCAAAAAGTTTTTACGCTTAGGGTTGGATTTTGAAGCGTAACGAAAAAAGGAAAATGCCAATTTTGGGTACGGAAACAGGCTTAGCAAATAACCGCTGGCAAGGCCAGATACGCGTCACACGTTTTAATTTTACGTCACACGTACATTTGTAGTCACAAAGCAATATCGGACGATAGGGGTGTGAATTGCCTAGTACCTGGCGATTCGATTCATAGGTCACGATTCGATTATATACCGATTAATCCCGATACTAATCTATAAATTGATATTGCGATTTTATTTATTTTTATTTTTTTTACTCAAATTTAGAAAATACTAATCAGTAAACTTGTACATGTACACTGTGAGATTTGTATGAAAATGTATTTATTTATCTGAAAATTCAGGCTTATAACCGTGCCACTGCATTTAACAAACAGGTTGCAGTCGGTTTCATGTCTGAACAGCACTGAAATAAAATATTAAGGCTTAATGTTCCACTAATATAACATTCTTCCATGCTTAATGTGTGACTCCCAACCCTAAGTAACATGTTTTGTTGAATATACCCATAAAAAAAATTATGTTTAAAAATCGATTCGGCCGCATATCGAATTGATTTGAGAATTGCGCGCTGAAATATCGCGATATATTGCCGAATCGATTTTTTTCCTAACACTTCTATTGGACGATAAAGTAAGGTATGTTTGGGGGGACGACGAAACAGAAATATTTTTGGAATTCATTAAAGAAGCGAATATTAATGTTATTTTAGATGGAAAAAAGTTAGGTTTATCAAGAATGACAAACTCATACAACGTCATTGCACTGCGCAGTCGCTTCCTGGTCTTCTTCTTTTAAATTACTGGTGGATCACATCTCTATGGTGTATACCGCCACCTACAGCGACGGAGTCCCTTTTCAATATTCGCAAAAGAAGAACAGATGGAAACGGACATAAGCCACATGTCCGTTTTGCACATACCCAGTAAATGTGCTTAACTCTTTGACTGCCATAAACGTTATAAAACGTTTAGCATAAACCTAGGGAAGGGCGCCGAGGACGTTAAAAGACGTCCCCTATGTTTTTTTTTTTTTTTTTCAAAAACGGGTGCAGGAAAGCCTTGGGCAGCTGTGCTGAAAGTATCAGGCAGATATGATTAGTCAAAGACTCGTTTTGGCCCCTAGAGGGCAGCGATGACTCTCTTTGCACAAGGTTGGATGGGCCGCCCACCGTGGGCGTCAGTAGAAGACGTGAGGCGGAGCTAGAGTGTTGAGGAGACAATGGCTGATCCAAGCCACAATGGCTTGACCAAGCAACCGGTTACAAGCAGCTCACGCTTGAGCATTTTTTTCAAAGACGGAAAGCATCAATCAATACTAAAAAGCGCATTGATGTCGACGATGATGATGACTCCGAGCTCTACGCCAAAGTTGGAAGCTTTGGCGCGACTGTTACTATCACGTAGTAAGCCTCACCGGCTAAGCGCGGCTAGCGCGGCTAGTGCTGCTAAGGCCGGAAAACGCGCACAATAGCCGGCCGGGTACTTCTGCACAAGCGGACATTCGATCGGACGATGGAGAGTAGTCGAAAAGCATCGACCAATGCACATTGATGATGATGATGATGGTCACTCCCGAGGTTGACGCCGGAGTTGGAAGCATTGACGCGGCCGTTATTCTCTCGTCATAAAGCCTCACCGGCTAGCGCTGCTAACGCCGGAAAACGCGGAGCTGCACAAGCGGACATTCGATCGGACAATGAAGAGTACCCCGAGTCCAATGCATATTCATCGGAGGAGCGGGTACAGTCTGATCACGGAGAAGACACTGTTTCTGGACTACGATGCCACCATGAATGGAGTGGATAAAATGGATCAGAACATCTCCTACCACCCGGTATAGCAACTGAAGGACACGGGGAAGCGAGACGTAACGAAACCGTAGCATGATCCTGATATTAGACTTGATGACACACTGCAGTATATACTTGCTATTCCCCGGAAAAAAACGGCCTGCAAGAAAGTGGCGCACGCGAAGAGGCAATCTGTTGTGCAAATGCTGTTGCGTCTCCTTGCACGCAGGAGAGTGTTACAAAAAGAAAAACTGTCGTTGAAACATCCACATATTTGTAAATAGCACCACAGTTGCACACATTTGTAAATAGTTTGCCAAATTGTTGTCAAATTGTTACACTGTTGAATGTAAATAAACGTATTTTGCTATCAAAAAACACTTTTTCATTCTTGGTGGTAGTGTTTTATAGAAGTAAAGCACTATTTAGGTGTTTGTGGCATCATTCATGGACAAAAAGAAGTGTAAAATTCACTAGAATGCATGAAATAATATCGTTTCACTAAAAGCTTGATTTCTCCGTATTTTGGTCCAAAACAGGCGAAATTGGGTCAAACTAACCATTTTCTATTGTTGATTACTAAAGAACGGAATAAGGTAGAAACAAACTCTTTTTTTCTGATGAAAGATGAAAGTCCAATCTTTCATTTGGTAGTATGTGTGTTTCCATAGTCCAAACAGAACATTTTCTGTGGACCTTGAAAGATCAGTCAAAATGCTTAAATCGGCTGGCACTGACGGCATCCCTTTTCTGAAAACGTCTGGCAGTCAAAGAGTTAAATTCGAAACAATTGGATGGAAACCTGATTATTGTCTTAAAGTATGACATGTAAAATAATGGTGCTTTTATTTTGAAACTTGAAAGTTGTGCTTTTATTCTATGGGCATGTGTGGACGCTAGTACAAGTGAGGTAGCAAGCAAGAGCTACGACTTGGGTCTACAGTGTTGCCAATTTAGCAACTTTTTCATTATATTTAGAAACTTTTACGACCCCTCCGGCATGTAAAAATGACAACACTGGTCCTAATGTTAGCAACATTCTTATTTCCTGCACGGTGGAGAGAAGAGGGTCAAGAAGATTTGACCTGCTAATACTGTATGCAAATCTACAGTTTCATATCCAGTATGTACTGGTTTTGGTCATCACTGTATTGTATGTCATTTTAAATCTGTTCTGCCTTTTCAGCCTTTGTTTTTTACCTAGTTGACTGATTCAGTGTGTGTTAGCAAAGACGTATAAAAATAGAAACTAACTGAGATAGTGTGATTAGCTAACTATCTTTATCCACTAACTTTTTCCATAACAACTGACCATGTGCTGGAAAATTTGTCTATTTGTGACTTAAGAAAATCCCATAAATCATAGTGATAAGTAGACATTATCTAAACACACAATGAAGACAGTCATCAGGGAAGCGTTTCTCTCTTTATCACCACATATTAGTCAGGCCCGTGCTGTTATTTCCCACAAGTGTTGCTCCCGGGATCATATGATCTTGCATAGCTTTCAGCTCATTAAATGTGCATGTCTCCACAGATTTTAAACATCAGGCAGTACTAGTACTGAAGTAGATTTTTACGAACGGGTACATGCAAACGTATGCCCTGTTTGTTAATTTAAAATACTACATTTTGGAGTACACCACTTATTTTGAATACTTGGTTGAACCTCTTAAAATGTGTACTGACACTGTTAAATGTATAGCACAGAAGTTTTCAATGTACTACTAGTACCACTAATTGTACACAAGCTCCCTCTAATGTTATATGGAAGAATCGTTGTTTAAATATTCAGTTCAGTTGTATTTAAAGGTCCATGTCGCAAGATACAGCGTTTTTGCAGATTTGCGACCCCTCTAGCGAAAGGTAGAATGGAAGCCAGCGATGTGCACGCGCCAAGAGTGAACCGAGACGTTAGTGGTAGTTTTATTGTGTCTTGCTCATCATAAATAGACCCTATCGCATTTTTGTGACGAGGTCGTACCTTCTTGGCAAGAAGAAAGCAAGCTCTGGGTCCCGTTTTAATCCTCTTGGGTTTTTCTACCTACTTCAGTATTAACGCTGCTCTAATATTGATCCACGTCCTTCTGCGACGCTTGTGCGACTTCAGTTTTGCCTTTTTTGTCACACGAGATACGTGTTATCCTTTCCTGCTTGGTATTCTGACCGTGGGGGACGCAAGGGAGATTTCTCCCTCGGTCAGAGTCACCTCCGTGGACAACTCCCAACTATTGTCCAATTTATTTAAAAACCGTGGTTTGGTAACAACAACAACAACAAAATGCTTGCAATCAGCCGGTTTACATGGAGACTTTTTAGTTATTCCGATTGAAATAATTCCGAACTCTGCCTGGTTTACATGAAGCCATGTATTCCGATTACAATGAACGGCCAAACTGAATGAAAATGCTCCATATAAACACCTCAATCTGAATTGAATTTCATTCGGAATCACAGGGGGGTGGTATGTTCCTTTCGTCAATCCAAACAAGCGTCATGTATACACTCGGAATGGCGAGGCTGCATCTGTCATGCGCATGCTCTGTCTTGACGTAAATGCGTCTTGACGTCATCGTTTCCACCCACTAAAATGGCGGTGTCTCTCCAGAGCTTGTCTGCGAAGGGAGAACTTGTTTTTAATTACTTAAAACTTGTTTTTTATCAAGATGTTGCTTCAATAAAAGTGTTAACACTATCACAACTACTGTGCTAAATGATGAATGAACTCCATCTTTATAAATCATGTGATCGATGTCCGTGCGTCCCGCTGGGAATGGATCACGTCACAAGTAAACCGGTGATCAGAGATCTTCATTCGGAATGACTAAAAAGTCTTCATGTAAATGTGACATGATCCATTCCGATCTGCCATTTATATGCTCCCCTCCTTTAATCGGATCAGCTCCGCGGCAGCCGCGAGAGGCACAGACGTCAATCACGTGATTTATTTAATTAAGATGGAGTTTATTCGTCATTTAGCACAGTAGTTGTGATAATGTTAACACTTTTATTGAAGCAACATCTTGATGAAAACAAGTTTAAAGTACTTAAAAACAAGTTCTCCCCTCGCAGACAAGCTCTGGGAGACACCGCCATTTTTGCCATTCCGAATGAAATTCCATTCGGATTCAGCCATTTCATTCCGATTGAGGTGTTTATATGGAGCCTTTTCCTTCCGTTTGGATTCGTTCTAATCGGAATACATGGCTCCATGTAAACCAGGCTAATTTATTGAACATTTTTATTGTGGAACTGAATTTAGCAAGTAAAATGAAGTAGATGCACATGATTTGCTTTTGGGGGCCTTTAATTTGACACCGGTGCTCCTAATTACGGTAACTATAACTGTGCGAATATTGGTCTTGTCGGCCCTGTCAACGATGCAAGCTTGTGCTTTTTCTGTCCGCGTGTAAATCTCACCAAGCTAATCTGAAGGCACATGATTAAGCTGAGAAAGCTTTGTAATGTTTGAGAGTGTAATCATGCATATGTGTGCGGAAGTAAAACCTTTGATTATGGATATGCACTTGATTGAATTTCCTTTTGGGGGAAGTTGATGATCAATTACGTTGTGAATTTTACAAACACAACTAATTGGTATTAACACACAAATATTCAGTCGAGCATTTACTGTAGTATTTGCAACATTTTGAAACACAAAACAGTGTTACCAATGGCTGATGCGCACGCACGCACAACCTTCATTGGCTCTCACCCGGGTCCCTCCTCTGCATCTTCTTTGTGTGTGTTTGAATGTGCGTGAGAATTTCTGAGCCTTCATGTAGAGTGTCCTCTATTGTTTATCCTCTCACCTGGTTGGGTATTTGACTTTCTCATAGTCTTAGGTTTTTTTTCATGTTGTGAGTCTCAGATTTCAACCCCCCGCCTCGCCAATATTGTTTGTCAGAATATCTCCACAAGCAGCAACTCAAGAATAGTCATTGATTTTTCGGTCGCTTTGTGTCCTTAGGTTTCCCTTTTTTAGTGTTTTAGTCTACAGCTTACCACAAGTTCTTCATCACTTTCTTAGGCCTGTTATTGTCACAGCTGTGTTTTTGCAGTCTGACCTGAGCGATGAGTTTTACAGATTGTGCACCCCCAGACCCAGAGTGTGCGCGCTGGGGCCAGTGCAGGGCAGTGCCATGGCGGTGCCGTCCCACATCCTGATCAAGCACGTGCAAGAGACACGGAGAGAAACACTGGGAGTCATTGTGTGCAAATGTCTCTCTCTCCCGCCTCTTCTCCCTCTGTCTCACGTCTTTTCTCACTGGGACTCTGTTGTTTGTTCTGTTTCTAATGTCTCACTAAATTTTATCACCAGAACCATTAGTTGCTACAAAGTATGTTTACTAAAGGTATAAACTTATGATTAGAGATGTTCAATACCACTTTTTTTTCAGACTGATACCAATACAATTACTCAACTCTTTGGTATATTGGTGAGTACTCAAGTAACCGATACCAAGAGCCCTTTGAAACATAAAAATTCTACATACCAATGAAAGATAATTTGTTTAAGTCCATCTGCAATAGAGAATTAAAATTAAAAATAAAATGCAAATAACGCACTGGGATTTAGGATTCATTTGTAATAAATTAACGTAAGTGCAAAATAAAACTCACAACTCCCTGAGTTAGTCTATGTTCCAAATAAAATCAAGTGCAAAATAATAAAGGTTCATTTGTTAACTGTATAGCATGACATTATTAAGTTGGAAAACATGGCACGGCGATAGTCAAAACATTTATCACAATTTCACATTAGCCAATATTGATAAGTGTATATATATTTAACTACTCAAAATAAGGGAAAAAAATAAATACAGTATAATTATCCATAGGGAAAATGACAAAATAAAGGTACATAAAAGTAGATAACAGGTGACTGTAGCACTCTCTATAATACATGCAGGTAAGTGAAAGCGCTATGTTGCCGCTACTGCATTCAACAAGAAAATTAGACCTTGTTGAAGAATAGCAACATTCTACAGTATTTCTCTCAGTTGATGAAAGCAGGTAACTGTAAAGTAAGTACCATTATTTCTGGACTATAAAGCACACATGATTAAAAGGCGCAACAGCTACATTTAGCTATAAAGACAATGGTCGTGTTATTAGCCGCGGATTTCCACGGGATATTTTCAAAGAAAGAGGTCACAGAGCATTATTTTAAATACTAGTCAATGCCCCCCCCCCCCCCAAAAAAAGACAAACACTGCTAGTTACCGAGTCGCCGCCCAGGAAAGTCATTGATCGCTATTGTCTTATTTCTCCTCCTGCATACTAAACTCACCAAAGTGCTCTTGTTTCTCTTATAAGTGTAAAAGTGAATGGTCGCACAGTGACGTTGTGATGGAGTCATTATGGTAGTTGCAATGGGGCCAGCAGGTTCATTCAAAAAAGTACAAATTCCTGAACGTTTTTGTCCATAGAGGAAATGAATAGTTAGAAATATCAGGGCACAAATCCCACCACTGTCACCAATGTAGCGTGCCGTGTGTTTATAATATACATTCTTTGACAATAAATAGTTAAAAATAATTTACACCACATGACATTTATCAAATCTGGAATGTCAATGCAAGCACAGCAAAGTTCTTACCACCCTCATTATTAAAAATGGTCTGTCTAAATATATAATTATCTGCCAGTGCAGTTATGAGAATTACACTTGATAAGATTTGTTGAGATAGGAAAAATGTGCTCGCTCTATAGAATAATGAAATGCTTTAAAATAAGTGGTGAAATACTCCAAGCATAATATTAACTAAAATAAATTAAAACGTTTTTCGTCATCTTTATTTCTTACTCAATTTGAGTAAAAAAATACTTTCAAATTAAATCAACTAAGCAAAATATTTCTTCCTCATCCAAGAGTTATTGGTGCTTGTCTGTGTGTTAAGTCATTGCCAAGCATATGAACCCCCCCCCCCCCCCCACACACACACACTTGCCAAGAGTTCAGTTGAGTTCGACAGCATCTTTGAGTGTGTGTGTGACAGGTAGCCCTTAGCAAAGTAGTGAACGTAACCAGAAGGCTTATGTTTACCACACAACCCCAGTCAGGGTTTCCAAAAATAAAATGCACACACATAAACTTTGCCCGACATAAGCGAAGTTACACACTCATGACAATACGGGCAGGAAAAATCTAAGTAAATCACAACATTTAGTTTGATTAGGAGCTATTTCCAAAGAGTACCGCAAAATATGCTGAGAAGTAGCAGGGCTTGACCGGCCATACAGTCGTACTGGATTATATTTTCACCAGTGTTTCCCAAGCAGGGGTACGTGAGCACATTGCAGGAGGTACTTGGAAAAATTCAATAATTTATTTCCAAGATGAGATATAAATATTCAGAGTCCTACCATAACACCATCAATAAAATGTGTGTGCACCTGTGCTTTGAGACACTTGTAAAGAAAATGTTTGGGTTGACTTCCCCTCTAAGGAGACAAAATAAAGTGATTTTCATTTAAAAATAAAGTCAAGAATAGTGAAATGGTCAAAGTCCAATCTTCCAATATGAAGTCAGTTGGCCCGTTTTTCTTTTGGTGTGCTTTGTCTTGTCTTGCCTTTTTTCAGGCTGACATTGCAGTATCATTTCAATCAGTCGGTGCTTGATAATATTGTTGAAACTAACTTGCTGTGTTCAATTTTTATGATGCACTGAACTGCTGTAAAGCAGAACTGGCTGTAGTCATTTAGGATTTTGTTAAACAAAATGAAATGAAATAATCTTTTCTTGTTATATACACACGAAATTTGACCCATAACAGCGAACACACACTGCAAAGCAGGGGGATGCTTGAGTGACCAGGAGCTGTTCGGGGTATCGGTGTCTTGCTCAAGGACACCACAGCTTGACCAATTTTTGATTAATGCATTATTTACTTGGTAATTACCGTCATAATTGGTCCCAAACTCGGATTAAAAAAATGGATGGGTTGTGTCATAAAAACTGTGCCCAACAAATCATGCGTGTGACTCACTGTGGTGACCCCTGATGGAGCAAGTCAGGGGTCACCACAAGTCGCATCATAATTGTGAAAAGAGTTAACAGTTTTTAGGAAGTCACTCTCAAATGGTTCTCAAAACCATCCAGATAGATTTTATATCTAAAATGAAATGACGAAAAAGTTAATATTAGTGTTGTCCTTAAAAGGCCATTTGACTCCAAATTATGAAGCAAGAATAAATAAAGTGAGAGGGGAGGACACGAGCTCCTCTCTTTTTCACACTCTCTTACTATTCCTTGTGGTTTATTTGGCTAGGTTTTGGGCAAAAGTTAAGCATAATATTTGTTCCATAGAACAACAAGCCCTAAGGCAGGTGTGCAGCCTCACCACCCCAAAACAATAAATAGTGTGTCCAGCTTGCAACAAACTGTGCTATATTATTATTATTTTTATTATTATTATTTATTAATTACAAACTAGTCTACAACAAGTCACAGTAAACTTGTCTTGTAATATACAGTAGTTGTTCATTATGGCTATAAATAAATATACATTTTACATTTTCAAGTGTTTCAACAAATGATTATTGCTCAGGCGCTTGTATGTCCCTGGTATTATTGTTAGGATAAGGAAACGCATTTGTTCTCCAGGCTACTTGTATAAGTACCAATAAAAAGGGGAATATATTTAAATGTAAATTAAGACTCTATAAATTCAACGGATAAATTAAAACAAATTGCATAAGATTGAGTATAAATCTGTTGTTTATGCAAGAATGAGCGAGTACCACGACCAGGTTTCTGTATCGGGCCGGTACGAGGCCTTATTTTAAGGTATCTGTACACGCGACAGTGGCCGATAACAGTATTGGCCGCCCTCGTGTGGTCGTTTTGTCAGTTTAATGCAATTAAAAGGAAAAATGCAATATTAGGATATATAGGTCATTCTTTAAAATTTTGTCATTGTTTTTTTTTTGGGGGGGGGGGGGGGGGTTGGTATATCAAAGGTACTAGTGGTATTGGTACTTGCAGCGCTGTCTGTGACTCGAGTTGAGTACTTGTGGTATAGGTCTGAAAAAAAATGCTATTGAACATCCCTAATTAGATGTATTTACACTTAAATGTATAATTTCATCAAATTGGCTTCACTGCACTGGAATTGGGCAGGTGTGAAGATTTTCTGTCTGTCTGTTCTTCTACCAATGACAGCATTGTTTGGTTCCTTCTCCCTTCCATTTACAATCCTTATATTGAGGAAGAAAAAAAAGTTCAACTGTATTGTATATTCAGCTCACATTAATTTTCCTGGTAGTGCTAAATCACCAAAACCCCTGTCACACATTTAGCATTTGTGTACTCTTCTCTTTTCATTGCTTCTTCTCTTCATGCTCAGGTTCATGCTGCTTTGCTCAAGTGCATGCCTCCTGTGGCTTCTTCTGCCTCTTACTTTTCTGTCATCCATCCATCCATCCATCCATCCTGCTTTTATTCTAAGTATTTGTCCAGCTCTGGGTGAGTGGAAGAGAGGCCTTGAAGGTTGGCATAGTAGTCTGGCACAAGAACATAAGACTTCCCTATTAGACCCCAAGAGAGCCCCACAGGGGCGTTGAAAACTTGCTTTATTTTAAAACCTTCCACCGTTCAATTTTTCAGCTTCAATAATACACAATTTTTTTCGTTTTGATATATAATGTATATATTTTTATTGGTTGGCTTATAAGAAGCTCCCACTGAACCTGTAGTATGTACTCTGTGTATGAATGTGTTCTTCTACAAACAAGTTTAAAAAGTATTTGAGGATTAGATTAGTGATAAAAAAAAAAAAAAATGAAGCGTCAACATTTACAGCAAACTGTGCGGGCACATGAACTGGCACTTAATTAGGATTAATTTACTCAATGGCGCCATCAGGTGGTCAAAATACCAAACAGTAGTAGGCTACACTGTGACAAGACACCCACCCATAAGTAGCAATGTTGCAGTTTTAGCAGAAGGTGTGTATTGCCTATATGGCATAAGTACTGTGTGTGTGGGTGTGTATATGAAGGAGCTCATTAGCGGAAGTGGGAGACTTCTTATAAGGGGTGAATGCCTTAACCTGTGGCTTTTCTCTATTCTCTTGCTTTTTTTTCCCCTTGGCATGTGCACAGACAATAATTCACCTGCGGTCAGCATTTTGTGATTCATATCCTCTTTTTTTTTTTTCTTTTTTTTCTTGCACACATTTGTTGAGTTTGGCACTGCAAATGAGTTGTCGCAACTGTTGCAGTGTTTAGAACCAATTGTCAAGCATTGGTTTGGTTGACTTCTTTATATCTTAAGCAATGCTTTACTGTACTGCAGATCTAATATGCTTATACTTACAATTCATAGCAGTGACCAATACTGTATGTTCAATATTTATATCGTGTTCACCTAAATTAAGTCATGTCATTTGTTATAATGAAGCAATTGTTACAAGTATTCTTGTCATTTTTTTCAGCAGATTACTGTGTTGGCAATGTTTTTTGGTGCATACAGCTCACAATCAGTCTTTATTAATTCACTTAAAAAAAGGTAATTTTTTTTAATGTAAGTTTTGTGTAATTTGGAATTCATGCTGAATTTGTATGTGTACTTTTACTGCCCTTGATGCTCATTCCATTCCATTCCATTAAACATTTGACCTCCAGGTAAGGCATTGTGTCTAACGGTTCCCGCGCCTCTGGTCATTTTCTCTGATCACTTTTTAGTCTCACCCAAAGCAGCAAAATGGCACACAATTTGTCATTGGTGCTCCGTCTCTGCTTATGTAACCAACTCACACATTCATGGTAATTTACTAAGTTAGGGCGGAATGGCCATGTTATCCTTAATATTGACATATTTTTGGAGCATTAATTGTTACACAATACAATGAGCTGTGTCTTTTATCTGTAATTTACTTTGTACTTAATTTTACTCTGACTTTTTCCAGATGTATGGGCGCTACACCCAGGAGCTGGGGGTGTACGCCAAAGAAGAGGCAGCTCGACTCAGGGAGAGTGGGCAGAGGCGTTCGGTCAGTGAGCGAAGCCGGAACTTGGACCTGCTAGAATATGACAAAGGACGCTGTGCCAAGTGTCGCAGTAAGTGTTAGGACTCATAGTCAGTACTTAAAGGCCAAGTTGCATGTAATTCCTATATTGGCCTGCTCCTACTTCTGAAATTTACAACCAGTTGCATACAGTAAGTGACACAGAAATGACAGTTGTCAGAGTTGGTTTACAAAATAGGTGCGTTGCCTTCTGGAAGGGCATCCAGTGTAAAAACTGCTAAATCAATGACCCCCAAAATCAACATTAAAGGAAATCTGGATTTATTCAGGGAAAAATTCAAGTCTGAAGCAACAGATGTACCATATTATTAATACGCACAAATTGAAGGACCCATAGTTTATCGGTCTTGTTATGGAAATGTGAGCATGTCAACATGAATATGGTCTCGGGATACTCAGCCCATCCAAAGCGAGCACAGTTGCCGACATTTTTGTGCTGTACTAACATCCCTAGCCTGTGTGTTAACTTGTCCATCGTGTGTGCTTATTAATTAGCCTGAGAAAACCACTTTATTTCATAGTGTTAAGGCTAACAAATAGTGTGTTGGTGTTAGTATTTTTTTTTAAATCTGCACCATTTTGTATTGTAAGATGTGCTGAGCAGTATAAATTCTTCAGCAGACAGTTTTCCTTCTATGGGAATCTGTCGACAGCATTTATCAGCATCTCTTTTTGTGTTGCCTCTCGTGTTCTTCATTTGTGGACATATCATCAGACACAAAATCACAAAAGAGAATACAATATCGGTTCCTTTTGACCACCTGTCTACTAAAATGAGAAATGCAATTATAAGACATATTGCAAAAAAGAGACAATAATCAGTTTTTCCTACACCGTGTTAATACTTGGGCGGGCCATCCAAGTAAAATGTATTAAAAATATATAAAAAAAAAAAAACATGTCGCGATATACCGTATGTAACGTTAGTTCGCCGTCACTCACTCGTGGATCGTGAGGCTAGAGGTTGACGTAGTAACAGGACTGAAACCCACCTTCCGTCCAACCCGCCGGCGTCCACCCACCCAAGTATATTTCAAATCTGTGGGAAACACTGATAATATTTATTGGTCTGCGGGTCCATGTGAGAAACTCTGTAACTTCCTCTTCTTTTCCTGGTCCATAAACATTACACACGTTCCTGGCCAGCGGCATTTTCTCTGGAATTGTTGTCCCCCTAATTTTAAATATGATATATTGGTTTTGTCATGTGAACCCACCGACATGTTGACATAAATTTCAGTCAACAGCAGGGGGCGGTGCTGCATAAAATGTCAGCCTCCTTGCACAGCTGCTTAATTATTATTCCATGCAAATGCTATATTAATCCTAACACTGTCTTTAGGCCACTGGGGCACAAAGAACATATTACAAAGAGAATTTCGACTTCCAGTTTAAGGCCTGCCCCTCCCGCTAATTTCCACATCTATGATCTCTGAGGTCAAACATAATTTGGATCATCTTTCAGGGAATGTTTCTGGCCTTGCACGTTTCAAAGCTGTGTCAAAGTTGATTTTGCTCATTTATTAATGAAGTATTTACTGCGGGATTATCATTAAGGTGCTTTGTATGCCGTTTTCAAAGTTGGCCAACTGAACCATAAATCATTCAGTGCCCTTTTGACACAGGGGTGGTTTGGAGTTAATACAGTAAGTTAAGTGATTTTGGAGTTACAATTTCTTTACATTCCCTATATACTTAGTGTAGTATCATTATTTTTGTAGTCCATCAGTTTCTTTTTTTGTGTTGCTGAAAATTGAAAAATTAATAAAAAGATGAATACGCTCATGTGCTCTTACAGGTTATAATGTCTACAGTATACGTTTCATACGCCGAGTTTCACATATGAGCTTGTAGTCTTAGGAGCAATTAAGTTAAAGCACTATTTGCTTTATGAAAGTTTCCACCACTTAAGTTTCATTTTTGTGAAGAATCATTTCATCTTGCATCTGTACTTTTTAATCATATAAGCCTTAACTTCGGTCGACACATTTGCTTATGGTCTTGTTTTGACTGCTGATTTGATTTGACCACATAAACTCAGCTACACATCTGCTACCTAGAAACCACTCGCTTCTTTCTTCTCTAACCCATTCCAAATAGACGGCTTTCTTGTTTTCATGTTGGTTAGCCAAAGTATAAATGCAGTCTTCCCAAGCAAAACTGACATCTGGAAAGGAAAGTAGACATAAATACGATTGTTTGAATAAAAATAAACGGTATCCGCATCAGGGCAACAAAACACACAATGTCAGTCACATCTTCTAATCTAATACTTTTGCTGCTACTAATGAACACTTTTGCTCATGTAAAAATGGGTGAATGCAAACAAAAGTGCTATTTACGTTGTGTATCAATTGCACTTGTAAATCCCTCGCGATTAAACACTAAAATGTTGATCTTTAGTCTTTTGACTTCAAAACCAAATGTATTCAGTCTACAGAAAAAATAACAACTTTGCCTTACTGTTTAAATGTTCATGTTTTTCCCCCCTGTTCAATGTGACTGTTATTTTATTAATGTTTCCATACAGTTAGTCACACTAAATACAGTTACACAGTTTTGATGTGAGACCATTGCATGTGTTCATTTTATCTAATTGGGTGAGGATTACCTTTTCACACAGGAGCAGATAGGTGTTTATGTTAAAGAATATATTTTGTCTTGGCGAGATGTTAAAAGTGGCTTGATGACCTGAAGCTTTTAAGTGTGACATGTATGCAAAATACCAGAAATCAGGAAGTTTCCCACCCCCAGGTTGCAGTAAAAATGCAAGTGTATTCCTTTTATTATCCAGCAGGGTGCAGCATTGCGCTGCAGTTCACTCAATGGAACTTTGTCTAACTTTTACCTACCACAGCACACTCTTAACTTAAATATTTGCCTTGAAGATAAGTTTAGTTTTCCATTATTTCATACGACGGAAGACACACTATGTGAGGAAATTGTTGAGACACATCTCTGGATTAACAGTAGGTGTTAAAGACCTTAGCTTTCCCCTTCATTTGAATGCATCAGCGACCCAAAACAAGAAGCCATTTTCTGTTGGGAGAACTTGATTAGCTTGAATAGAGCCGTGATCCTTCAAATCCACTCTTGGATGAACTGCAGCTGAAATTCTGAGCCGGGAACTCTCTCAGGTCTAACACTGACTTCTAACTGCAAATGTCCAAGAAGAATGGACAGAAATCATATAGAAGATGACCACTTTATATTGTCCTCAATATTTTAATTTCTTCCTGTAACGGATGTCTCTTTTTTTTTTCTTTTTCTTTTTTTCCCATAAGGTGTTTCTGATTGTTGTTGTGTTGTGTTCCATTGTCACTTGATTGCATTCAACAGATGCTTAAAATATAGAACACCTGTGCCGAATTGTTTCAAAGATGTACAGCGTGAAATATCTTGTGTGAAACATAAGAAAGTGGCACAAGTGTTCAAACCTTCATAGTGGTTCATTTTGTCTTCTGTCAAATGTTTTGTTTCCTGTGTCAACATGTGATGTCAAAGCAAATCTACCGCCACACTGTTGGCCTTCTCCCACTTATCGACTCTTTTCAGTCAATTCACTTAGCGTCAATTAGTGTTATTGTGGGTGAGTTGGTGTTGCCTCTGTTTTTTTTTTTTTTGGTGTAAGTCCCACATGGGTAGCTGTCGCGCGCAAACACACACACACCCCAAGATTATGAACTTTCAATGCATATTTTTTTTCTCCCCATCTCTACTAGTCTTCTTTTCTCCTCCTTTCCCCCTGCTTTGTCATTTAATTGGTTGAGAGGACACATGCATTTATCCCCAAGCAGTGTTTGGCATCAGGTGTGATGTCAGCAGGAGCTCAGCCTGGCGCCTGATGTTGCTATGGAGACATGCAGGCGCCTAGCGACCAACAGTTGCTCCTTCTTTTCTTCTTTCATCGTCATTTCCTGTTTTTCTTTTTCTCTCCCCATTTCCAAAAGCCACCTCCCTGCTCATGCTTTCTCAGTCTTGATAATCCCGCTCTCCCCTCACCTACTGTATGCCACTTTTTCCATCCATTGGAACGTGAAAAGATCACTTGAAATGGTAGTGCGAGATACACGCACACACCGGTAAATGTAAATTGTCTTAGTGTAGAGTTTAGTTTACATGATGGTGCTTGTGTGGGCAGTGGGCACATAAAGTACATGCACATTGTGCGGAAGTATAGCCCCAGCTTGGTAATGGAATGTGGCATGTTGTTGTCAGAGCCATTTAGCAAGGATTAGCAAAAAACAATTGAAATTCACCTTTTCTGTGTGACTAATTGCGGCATTTAATTTGTCCTGGCAGTGCATTTATTGTCAATCGCCTATTTGATACAGTCTTGTTAACTTTTAACTATGTCAGTGCTGTATGTAGCTCATGGGGGCAAAATAGGTATACCGCTTAATCTGGATGTTGCCACCACAGAGAAATTTTATGTTGTGCAGTTGTCACCTTTTTGTATTAGTTTGTCGAGTTACAATCTGCAAATCTCCTTTTTCAGGTCGAGGGTTTCATTTCTTAAGCAGATTCGGAGCTAAGAGATGGTCAATGAGAAAATGTGCCAGTAACATCACTTTGAATAAATCATATGTGTCAAATCAAATGTGTGCCACATGAGTGCATGACCTGTGTGTGTTGGTTCATCACTGTTAGTACTAGTGCTGTGATTATCGAATATTTTTAGAATCGATTATTCAATTGACTCATTTGCTCCCAAAAACGTATACATATGTTCTACTGTATTTTAAATATTGCCATGGTCCCAAAAACATATTTATCCGTTTGTCTGTTTTTAATGTGTTTTTTATGCTCGAGCAAACCGAAGGCTTTGACACAGCTTTTGACATGACGAGGTCACTTGAAGCAGTGGTAGTTATTACAAAAAACAGCCAGCAGGTGGCAGCAGAGTATACGAGATCAACCAGGGCGATGTTGCAACAAGCTTTTTTTTTATTTTTTACCAGTGTTTTTAAACAGGTTTGTTAATAATAATGATGAAACTTAGCTATATTCTAATGCTAATTGCTGCAAAACGGAAACAAATATATATATATTTTTCCCTGATGAAAGAAGAGACTCTATTATTTCTTTAGTAGGTAGGTTCTATGTTTTTATAGTAATAGTACACAATATTCTGTGGGCCCTTCAAAATCCAGTAAAGCAGCCGGGAGTGAAGGGGGTTGCTTTAGTGAAAATGGCTGAAAGTGAGTTAAACACAGAAGATAATCGGTCTTCTTTCATGGATGACTACAGAAATCAGTGACCAACTACTGTTGATATGCTGAAATCAGAGAATTTGGACACTTTATAAAAAAAAAAAAATTAAAAAAAGGCTCCAAACAATTACTCTATCATTAAAATAGTTGTTGATTTACTTTGATAATCGATCACTTGTCGATTAATCGATACATTTTGACAGCCGTAGTACCATTTGGCAATCAGTTCAGTCCAGATGTGATGAAACACACACGCGCTTGCTGATTTCTGGGGTGTGGATAACGTTTTTAAATTACATTAAATGACGTAGCAAAGGAGACACTGTGATCAATATTAATAAGTGTTTCACTATAGTGTCTCTGGCACTGTTCTGTCACTGGCATCGCGCCAAAACCTTGTACCTGCAAAATTGTCATTTTTTCGGGAGACCCCAACGACGACATGTAACATTGCCTTATCAAATAGAGCAAGTGCTTTGAAAGTGTCCTAGATCCACAGTGTTGGCTTACATTGATTTTGTAATGGAGCGACGTCAGGCTGAGGCTGAGCCAAGATGCACCTATAGCAATACTTGTTGCAAAGATTTAAATGGGGGTGATGTCATTTACTCTGGGCCGAAGTTACCAAATTAATCCTAGTTGTACTTCTATTTTACAGCTTTTAGTACTTTTTTTTTCTGTGCCATTTTTTTTATATTCTTCAAAATGCACAATAATTTACTGTTGTACTATTGTAATATGTGGCTTCAAAGAGACTTTGCCGATAGTATTGGAATAGTGAGCCCAAATTTATTTTTGCTTTAGATTGACAATTGCAAAAAGGTTTTGGTTTGACATCAAGAGGATCATGGAGGTGAAAGAATATGACAGCATTTCAAGCATTTATTTCTATGTATTTAAAAATATTAATTAGATACACAACTTAGAAGATAGCATTATTTGTAACTAAACACGGCTTCTTAGGTGAGGAAAAATTACAAGAACAGACCATTTAAATTTAAATCTTGAAGCTTAGGTAAGGGTTAATCTTAGACATGTTCATGACTTCACTTCACTTATGCACACTTTTTAGAGCAGGGGTCACCAACATGGTCTCAACATGTAGCCCCCAAGGGCCATGGATGAAAAATGTGTATTTTTTTTTTTCATGTTGCTCTTATTAAACATTTAAATAGCACCACTTATCAGGGATCTGCATCGAACTATGTTTATTATTTATTTATTTTAAATCAAATTTGTGTTTGTGTAAACTTGAAAATATATAAATTTAAAAAAACATACCGTATAACACTTCATTATTTTAGGGTCTTTCTTTACAGCTCTCAACAATTTTCTGTCATCACCTGCTACTGTTTACAACTATGAACTTTTTTTTTTTTAAGGGATGATTTGTCTTTTTTTTCCCAAAAGAAGAAAATGACGCTATGTTATTTCAAGTTTGGACATAATATATATGAACCATAACATAATTTATAATATGGATAATTTGAAAATGTCAGCATCGATTGCCTTGCCATTAGGGCTGAGATTCGATTCTAATTTCATCAATCGATTCAATTTTGATTCACAAGAGCTCAGTTCTATCCAATTTGATTTTTATTAATTTTTTCCCAAACCATGGCAACAGGAATTTTGTTATACAAAAAGTGATTTCTTAATAATGCTGTTTGCTAGGAACTACTAGATGTATTTTATTTATTTTTTAAACTTTAAAACTCGCCTATTGGTACTGATAACAGTAGTGTGTGCTACTTCGAGGGGAAGTCATTCAAACTTAAACTGTTCCAAAATTCAGTTTGAGACTGTTGCAATTTGGAAGCCGAAAGTAGTAGAATGTCCTTGTTTTAGTTTAATAAACAAAATTGCATATTTTGACATTTTGTGTTAAGCGTGTAGAGTTGGGACATATTACATTAGCATACTGATATTGTCCCTGTGGCACAATTATTATTATTATTTTTAAACAGTGTTTTTACAAGTTATTGATGTTTCCTTCCGCTCCAGACAGAGGAAGGAAAGGAAATGGAGCCTGCATTTTTTTTTAAGTACTTGATTTACAAGGTGGTGACCATGCTGAGATCATGATGATGACACACGCTCGCCTCTTATGAAATACTAGGTCAGTTGCTACAGTAAAGGCTGGTTTATATGGGAAAATCTGTCCATGAAAACGCTGTGCATTGCATGTACAGTGTCTACATGTGTATGTTTTCCATCTTTATTGCAACTCTAACCATGCAGTAGTCAAAGGTGACATTTGATTTTTGTGTTGTTTGTTTATTATTGGACAGCATGGCTCAGTGATAGTGGTCATCTGCCAACGTGAAAGTGTCTGAGCAACTGAATCCCCAGTTGCTCCTTATGATTAATCATCAATAGATACATTTTTAGTAGAGGCAACAGTGTGTAAAATTGCAGGAACCCTTTTAAATCTAAAAACTGAGAATTTTAAAATGATTTTCTTTCCTGATTTTAGTAAAATTGGGATATCAGGATTTGGTAATCTTGTTCTTACCCATAACCTGGATCATATGCTGTCCTTGGTAATTTCAACATTCTAAGGTGGAGATTGAATAATTTAGATGCTTATTGTCATCCTACTGCAAGAATTCAAGGTGAATGTAACAAGATGTTGGTACACATGATATAGTACAGGGTGTCAATGTGTTGTTCCTACATTTGTGCTGGAATGTCAGAGCACAAGAGTCGCAAACGTATAAGATATATATAATAAACAAAATACAGTATATGATAATAGAAATATTACACAACAGCCTACCACACTAACCAATTCCTATGTTATAATAATTAACCTTCACATAACTCATTTGCTCCCAAAAATGTTTAAATACGATCTATTTTAAATATTACCATGCTCCCATAAACGTATTTATACATTTTTTGTTTTTATGCGAGAGCATAAATAAGGCTTTGATGCAGCCTCTGAACTAAAGAGAATGCTTGAAGCAATGGTAGTTATTACAAAAAGTCAGCAGGTGGCAGCAGAGTATAAGAGATCAACCAGGGCCAGGTTGCAAAAAGCGGTTTTCCCCCACTGTTTTAAACAGATTTGTGAATACTGATGAAGCTTGGCTACATTCTAATGCTAATTGCTGCAAAAAGGATATGGATAGAAATATACTTTTTTTTTTGCCTGATGATCCATGTTTTTATAGCAATAGAACACAATATTCTGGGGGCCTTGCAAAATCAGTCAAAATCCAGTAAAACAGCTGGGAGCGAAGGGGGTTGCTTCAGTGAAAATGGCTGGGAGTGAATGAGTTAATGGTTATTAAAGTAATTTGAAGCTGAAGCCTAACTATGACTAACATTGCCCCCCCGCAATAAGTCATTGAGTAGACACTTTATTACAAGCTACTACTGGTAAAGGGTAAAATAGAAATGGGATGAATCCTTGTGGTCTCCCAAGCTAAAGACTTCAAATCTGCATCCTGCAATCCTGATCTTGTATTATATACATCAGATTTAATTTATCTGAAAGTTTGTTGCAGTACCAGGACAAAAATTACATAGTTGATTTGATCCAGGATAGCAAATATAGAATTTACGAAATCCGGATTATTCTAATATACATTTTAAAAACCTGACTGGCCGAGGATATGATCTTGGCTATGCCAGTTGTTTATTTAACTATTTCATAAAATACAAGTTTATAATTATTCATTATTATGTAGCTCATAAATGTATATGCTTTTCTATGAACTACGGTGCCCCTTTTAGTCTTTTTAACTGCAAACTGCTCGTAAGAACAGGCTTCACTTTGCAGTACTCACTCGCACTCCTTGTCTATTTTCTTCTCCTATCTTGGGAACCCCCTACACTTTCATCCCAATTGTTACATGACTACGTTTCCAACTATGATCTCATTCCAAGAAATTTCCAGATTATGGCTTCTTCATGAAGCTGTTCCCGTCACTTAATCATATCTTGTGATGGAGAGTTTGCAATCATAAACTAATCCTTTATTTTTATGTATTCTTTAAAATGATTTTTGTTTGTTTTTAATAATGGATGAAGAAGTATTGGAAATGATTTTTCATTATTGTTTGCTGTGTGTTTTGTTTACAACCACATATGCTTGTGATAACTATGATCTATGGTTTATCTGTCCTCCAGGGTCAGGGTATCCATATGTTCTGCCACCACCAGCTCAGGACTTTATCTCTGGTAAACAAGATAACAAATAATTGCCCTTAACTTCCTCATTAAACCTACATTGTTGCTCCCTCATTATTAATCTTTAATATGTTAGCATGAGAACTGTTCCATTCCCACTTGCTTTGGGACATAATAATGGCAGCCTCACTCTCAGGGTGGTTGGGGGAGGGGTGGTTGGGTGAAATTACATTTTTCTATGAACTTAAAGGTCAGATAAATCTGAACTTTGCAAAGGAAACACAATGTGTCAAAGAAAGTACTAAACTTTTTTTTTTTTTAACCATCACGACAATGTTACTTTAACAAGGTGTTATACCTTGTAAAAGTTATATTTGGTAAAGTTTTTTAAAATTCTGACATTTTAACATCAGATAAACACATGAAAGATTATACTGCATCATTTGTATTCAACAACGTGGCCAAAACACAGAAACGATTAGTGACATATCAATCTTTGGGTTCTCGTTTTTGCTTAAGAAATTTCCTTTCCTATCCTATTTGAGCAAGATGACCCGAAAGTACTAGGAGGGCAGGAGCATTTAAATTCTACAAATGCTTAGGAAAGGTGCCTGTTTGCCACCTTTAAGCAAAAATTACTTCTGACAAACATTTACAAAAGGATATCGGCCACAATTTTTACAGCAACAAGATTTGAAGAAACATAATCAACCTTGATAAAATATTTTCATAATTCTTCTGATGAAACATCAACTGACAACTAGTTGAATGGTACTTTTGCCATGGCCTGAGAGGGTTTATATTACATTTACTGGCACTAAGCATTTTTAATTCGCTACAAAGAAGTCGATTTGGAGGTCTACTTACGATTACTGCTTTCATGGCAGAAGCTGTAAAACAACTTAAACGTTTTGTATGAGGATGCAAAAAAGAAAAAGGGAAGCTACCCATATAAAAGGACAGTCAAGGATCAACATTGGTCCGGCCTTCACTCGCTGTCGTGAGCTCAAAAACAACGCTATGCACTTGTTTTCATGGGAAATGTGGTCTTCCTTCAGGCATACCATTACCGCTTTTGTCCATATGGTGCCGCCATAATCAACGTAAACTGAAAGTTCCTTAGTGTTTCTTAAAAGCAATATGGCACTTACGTAGTTGACAGACTAAGTATAGACGAGTTTCATGCTCTAGACTTTAAAAATAAAGTTTAAAAAAATACTTATTAAATTAAAATAGTAACAAACCTTTTTTGTCACAAATGGATAGTCAGTTAAACGAAAAAATATACGCTCAAAGCAAAAGGGTCAGAAATAAAGTTATGGACTGGACTGCATTTTATAACCTTTCCATTAATTATTTGAGAATTGTGCTACTCCAAAATCAATGAAAAACATCATAATAGACCCTTCACAAAAACCTTTTTTTCCCCCCCATTTAATATTTTGCAGGTAAAGTGCACAAGCGAGAGAATTAGGTCACTAATACTCGCCATCAGACGATGACATCAGTTAGGAAAAGTGGAGTCAACTTCATTTGAGTGTGCTATCCTTTCCTATGTTAGAAAGGAAGCACCTTTTCATTTCTTCTTGACCCGATGACATAATCCAATAAAGGTTAATGATTGGTGGCTTAGAGGTTAGGAGATTTGACTTTCCAAAGAGGCCCCTACTGTTTAAGAAGAATGCCTCACAAAGTACAGTTGCAAAGAATTAGAGGTCAGATTTGCACCCAAAATCTTCATTTGCTATTCGTTTACTGTTGAAGCAGCAAATCCAAAATCAACTCTGATTTACTAATTTTGTACTTTTTCTGAAACACGCCATAACCCCCAAAAAAATGCACTTGTATAGTGCGTTATCTACCATGTTGTCCAAAGCGCAAGCCAGATCTTCACTTTTTTTCTTAAAGGGATACTTTTCTCATTGAGCCATTTTCAGCAGTAAATAGTTAATATTTGGTCTAGAATAAATTCAACATCATTTTTTCCCCATGTACAATTAATACCTTTTTGAAAACAAATGTTTACACTTGCTTTCGATTCAAGATGACATCACCTGTGCTGAGGAAGTAGGTAACGACCAATCATGGCTCACCTGTTTTCTGGGTTTGGTCAGCAAACTGAAATAAATCAAATGTACATTAGATGGCTAAACATTTCCATACACACAAACATTTCCGTCTGTCACTCTTGAAGAGCACGTTTCACACAATGCTGTAAGCCCCCCACATATATTACACCACACACATTGCATTCTCATATGTACATGCGACAATGCTATAATAATTCATTCTCACTCGAATCAGAATCTTTGATGACAATAGTCTTGAATTTTTTTAACACACTTCAGATGTAAAAACCTAACTGTATTATGGTTTTAATTGCATACACGTGTTCACCTCGGCCTCTAATAATTTAGCTGTCAACATAAAAATATATTTATGCACATTCTCCATAGTGTTTCCTCTGTGTGTTGACTAACTCTCTCATCCTTGCCTTATTACAGCTTGCCCCAAGCTCTATTGGAAAGTAATAAAGAACTCTTAATGTGCTTCTTTTGTTTTGTGTGCGTTTGAAAGAAAAGAGAATGAGAGATAGGAGACATGAATGGTCCTGATTAGGCCTAAATTGCAGACAACCAGGATGGCCAATGCATCTCTTATCTCTGTAGAATAGCCACTGCTAAACACTGAAATACACATGTATATTTACAGTCCTCTCCATATTGTAATGGCAAAGTCAAGTTTTTAGTGTATACTGAAGACCTTGGGTTTCAGATCTAAAGATGACGATAAGGCAAAAGTTATAATTTACTTCATGGCATTTACATGTAGTATTGTAGTGTGTTTATAACTATTCAGGACAGAACGTCGGTACCCGAAGCCACTCTTGGTTATGATCTGACTGAGTAGGTTTCAGGCCTGTGCAGAACAGCAGCAGGGACGGAGTTATGCCACATTTGATTTTCCCCTGTGCAACTGGCTTTGAGTTGGTCTCCAGAGTTGTATTGCACAGCTTCATTGAGTTAAAAAAATAAAAAGGCTTAGGCAATTATTTTAAGAGAGTGACAATATGTGATATTTGACTAAATGGCATGTAAAAGAAGGTTCTTTACGACAGATATGCTTACAATATTGATTATGAACAAAAGGAATATCAAAGTGTATTTCAGCGAACATCTGCAGGGGACTGCAGTGCGGAAATGCTGACACTGCAACAGCAGAGATGAGTAGTCAGGGTTTGGTGTGTGGGTGGGCCACACTGAGTGTGAGAGTAAAAGGGAAAGAGGGGGCAAAAATGGATGGATCAATTGAATGATAGGGAGGGGGAGCTGGAAAGAGCAATAACAACAAGAAAAAGGGGCAGTTGACGGCAGAGGTCTGAGGATGGATCAAATGGATGCAGGAAGAAAGAGAGTAATGAAAACAAGTCCCTGCTCTGTTGGTCCCACCAACTTTCATCCAGGAAATGAAATGACTTGGCTAGTGGTCTGAATTTTTATTTTTATTTTTTGCACATTAATCACACAGCCAGTAAAAAGTTTTTTCGTTAAACATTTATACTGTAGTGTAAACTTGAATGTAATGGATGTCACACCACTTCTCTCAGTTATGCCCCATGTGTTGTGCATCCATAGTATACTCTAGTAGGCATGATGAATTGGACAAATAAAAAATTATATGGCGCAAACTTATCATTACAGTCGGGGTTCCTTTTAACATTCTTAATAAGTTATTGATATGTTAACCATTGTTAGTAGTTGAACACTGAAATGTAGAAACACAGTTTGAGAAAGACGTGCTGCTAAAATGATTTATATTGCAAATGTTATGGTCTGCAAAACTGGCTGGCTACTCTTTTCAAGTTTATCTCTAATGCTAATCATGATCTTCATGCATGACCATTACACCACTTTTAACAAACTTTATACTGCAATCACAAGACTGGTACCATAACTGCTGTCATTTGACAAGTATACAGATTTGATGAAGTGCAAAAAGAGGTGTTTTGCCAGCTCGTCCGAGACCAACACCTATGCTATTGCATAACATCCGCGTAAATATCACCTTCTTTTATATCTATCTCATTAGCATGGAAAACACATCAACATAAAGGAAAGTGCTGGACAGGGAGGTGTAGAGATTGACAAAGCCAGGAAGTGATGGCTCAGTTATTTATTTTTAAATTCTTTTTTTTTTTTTTTTTTTTTTTTTAACTCTCTTCAAAGTGTAAATATTGCTCGAAAACTTTCTATTTGGTCCCACTCTAGAGTCAATGTTACTCAACAGAATTGACTGTGTAATGAAAGTGTTACAGTAGTTGGTTCTTTATTTACGCTGTGCCCTAGATATAATTTTAGTTTTTCATAAATATACAGAATTCGTCATACTTTTTTTTTGTTGCACTCTGTGTAAGTAACTTTGTGTGAATACAATTTCCTTGACTGTGAGGAGTTTGTCAAACCTCAAACTTTGAAAACTGCTCTTGTAAAATCCTTTCCCCCTCAGTTTTTTATATAATTGTATTTTGTTTAGTGGCAATGATTTTGACCTGCAGTGCTCACAGAATGCCAAAGGGATGATGCATTTTGGGGGCACTGACTACTTGTATGATGTAGAAATTTGATTTTGACACATAGGTAAGCTGTTTTGGGAGAGATATGAGCTTTTGCAAATGATCCATGGTGTTGTGCAAAATCATCCAAGTTACTTTTGGCAAAAGCACTAAATGAATGCAGATGAGCCAAAGCAATTGAGAAGGATCTTTACAATTGTGACAGTACCGACTCTTTGTTTGAGAAAGGAACTTGTGACAAGTTTTGGTATAAAAATGTGCTTTTGCTAATGAACTGAGAGGTTGTGCATAAATCTAAGTCTGTTTGGCCAAATGAGCTTGCAGTTTTCAAAATGTCATCTTAGTTTCAAGAAATGTGCCAAACCTATGGAGAAAAACTAAGCGGGTGCGACCCAGTGTGCCACCCGGTGTTCAGACTAAGACACCACAGCTTGTGTTGAACTCCTAAACCTACTTGAAGCACAGTTTTGTTTTTAATGGAATTTAATTCTTTGCACTTGCTTTGAAAAAAGTGCTTGTACAACCACATATTTTGAATGGGATTTTTTTTATGGCCACTAGATTTTTTTGATGAAATAAACGCCCTTAATGTAAAATATTACCTTTTACCTTTTATTATTGGTGCAGGAATCATTATTCATGATCATTTATTACTTAGTTATCTTATTGGTGAATAGTTTGAGATAACACACACACGTGGGACTGACTAATAGTATTGTAAAATCTTAATTTGACCAAATTATGATATATGCGAGGTATTGGATCAAGTCGGTGATTTATACAGGGCCAGTTCTGGTTCTGGCAAGGCCATCACAATCTGGCCGACCTGAGAAGGCTTAATGTAGAACCCTGCTGCTAATGTCGACACTTATGTCCTTTTTAGCTCTCCGACTACTTTTCTAATCAATACTGTTGCCTTGAAATGTTAACTACTGTCTATAAGCAAGGGTTGTACAAAGATTGCAATATGCTGCACATTGTCTTGCAATTATGAAAATTGTTTGTCCTCCATGCAAAGTTACTGGATTGCATTCAGTATAGTTGTTGTTAGACTCGCCAATTGCAAACAATTCTCTTCAAACTTTCTGGGGTTATTCTCTACTTAAAGAAAATAACCACACTGATTGAATGTCTAAGATGCCGTAGAGTAGCAGTAATCTGATGCTAATTTTTTCATGATGTTTATTGGTACCAATGGCCAGTGTACAATTTAATGAGGTAAAGCTCACCATGCAGTTGGCGTTAATTGGTCTTTTAAAACAACCACGGACACACTTGATCAGCATTTTCACAAACAATCTTAACGGCTAATGTACTCTGTGATGTACATAAAGTGTTTCTTACATTGTTAACCCCATTATATTGTATCTACCAAAATCTAAATTGGGCTCAGTGGTTATGTGGGCGGTCTAAGTCTCTCTGGAGAGAGATGGCAAAATAAATTGAACATATGAAGCAAGTAAGAAAGATAAATAAAAGTACAGCAGCTGCCTGGGGGTAAGAAAAAGATGAGAGGTTACGTAAGTCTGTGGTTGAATATTTTTTGGGGTGATCAAATAAAGAGGGGCAAAGGGAGACCAACAGGTAACGAGAGATTGGGAAGTAGCAAGATTCTTATTGCATGCCTCCAAGAGTAAAGACAGCAATTCATCTGGAAGATTAAAGTGTGTGTGTGTGTGTGTGTGTGTGTGTGTGTGTGTGTGTGTGTGTGTGTGTGTGTGTGTGTGTGTGTGTGTGTGTGTGTCTTTGTGCGTGCACTTGTGCAAAAACATCTATTAGATATTGCCCACATAAAGACATGTAACTAAAGTACATGCCCCCAAAAAAGATTATACATTTGTATGCGCATCTTACATTTAAACATAGAAAGAAAAACCTGCCTGCCTGCACTGTATGATAAAAATAATAATAATAATAATAATAATAATAATGTTTTTATAGAAACAACAATGTAGTTGTTCCATCTGTAGGGACTTTGCTTTGGTACGACGTTGACCGAGTGACAGGTTCAAGATTTGCTCCTATAGAATAAACAGAAGCTGCACAATGCAACACATTTAGAAAATGCTTACTGAAAGCTATTGCTTTGCTTCTTAAGTGCTGTCAAGGTATACTTTATGACTATGCATAAACTGTGACATCTCTCTCAATGCTCTCCGCATGAAAAAAAAAGAAAAGCTTCTGCTACTCATTTGCACTGCTTTGTGAAAGGATGACAGAACACTTTCAAAACTTCATTCTTCTTCAACCTTAAACTTATTTAGACCTCCAATCTCCAGCTAAATTTTAGACATTTACGGTATTAGCCATAACACCTTCAATCTTGGTTCAGCAAAAATATACAAGAACATCATAATTGCAAAAGGCCAAATACTCTTAAGCTAATGTTTTCATAAAAAAAAAAAAGATTGCTTTTTATTTAATTGGCTACATTGTGTTTAATGTTCAGCCCTGTTCACAAAATATACAGGATGTAGTAACTCTAGTATTTGTGTCTGATAAAGCTGACGGTCACACTGTGCCAGATGGCAGCTGCCAACCCCCACTAAGATTCTGTTCCTATTAACCTGCTCGTGACTTGCAGCCATCCAGGCACAACTTGTTCTGTGCAGCAGCTTGTTGAGCAAGCAAGCAAACCAAGCTTTACCAGGACAAAAGCGCACCACTGACCTTGGTTTGCATTGATATGTCAAACTAGCTATTCTGTTTGTAAACAAACACTTGGTTGCTGCAATGTGTTATGATTAAGCTTCAACTTCCTTGCATACACATACCTCTTGTAAAGTATGGGAACAGTGAGGCCAATTCCATGACTCTGCTGCAAATTAAATGCATTTGAGTTTCAAAAGCTCAACATGATGCAAGAGATCAACAGTTCATGTACTTCTAATTTTCACCTGATATACATTTTGGATTGTCATTTGTAATGAAAGAGTAAGCAAAAGAACACACACAGTTTAAATAAATGTCCTTGATTGACTACGAGAAAAATTTATAATTATTATTGTTTCGTTCTTTTAAATAGCAATGTATAACTACAATGTCACTCAGTAGAATTCATCCTAACATATTCTAGAGCAGAGGTCACAAATGTGGCGAACGCGGGCACCAAGTAGTCTCGAAGGGAAGGACCAGACGAGTATCCCACGGGCATGTGGCGGCTGTGCAAGGACACAGCCTAAATTAATTTTCTTAGTTTTATACTGCACAACCTGGCATTTGAAAAGGGATATGTACACTTCTTATGTGATCTTTGAGTCTGAGCATGGGGTCTTCTTGTCTTGCCTTTAGTTTGCACTGTTCGCTGCCAGAAGTTCCTGATCTCGCGGGTCGGAGAGGACTGGATCTTTCTTATCCTGCTGGGACTCCTCATGGCGCTGGTCAGCTGGGTGGTGGACTACTGCATTGCCATTTGCCTTCAAGGTGAGACGAGTTGAATGGACACTGTAAAGAGCAACAGTGAAATTATGTTTTCTTAATGTATGTGCGCAAGTCCATGGGGCTGTCATTTGGATATTATATGACCTTTATAAATACCATAAATGTGTTTTGTTTTACAATATGGTGTTAGAAGTTGATGTTGGTTAAATCTGTGTGTGTGGTTCCACAGCACAGAAGTGGATGTATGGTGGCCTGGACAGTAATGTTTTCCTGCAGTATCTGGCATGGGTCACATACCCAGTAGTCCTCATCACCTTCTCAGCCGGCTTCACTCAGATTCTTGCTCCGCAAGCTGTTGGTATGATAACATATAACAATCAGCAAATCTACACGTAAACACCATTTTCTGTTAATCATGTTTAGAATATAGTTAAACATTTATCTTTTGCTATTACTTTTAGGGCTGTGCGATTATGGGCAAAATTCCATATCTCGATATTTATGCCAGATATCTCAATAACGATGCGATAGCGATATTGAGTTTAAGCTCTTATTATTAATTTTTTTAAGAAAAAGTTTAATATAAATCAAAAAGATGTGCAGAGTTAAATTTTTATTTAGAAATTACTGGCAATCAATAACATTAACAAAGTCAACAAAAAATAACATAGGTGCCCCCTATATGCAAAGGGCTGTGTTTTAGCCATAGTAAACAGTCATCAACATTGACCAGCTCAGTAATAAAGAATATGTCGAAAGTGCAAATTTAAAAACAATTCTTATTTACTAACAGTCAACAATAAATTAAGCTTATGTGGAATGTGCTGTTTATTTATATTTTTTTTTAATAACACACACATCCATTCCATTTTGTTCTCATAAAACGTACCGATTACCAGGTGTAGCCTGTGTCCAAAGCACTGAAACCGAGTCCAGCCATTCAACTCCAATGCCTGGTTTGCGTAATCCGTGGTCACGCAAACCAGTTGTTTCACTTTCAAGTCCCACTCCGCTAATGCGTCTCATCTCGTGGGCGATATTCTCCTCAATATGATTCACAGGGGGAAAAGGACGTCTATAGAGATCGGATCTTGAGTTCAAAATTGGACTTTATAAAATGGATTGTTAAACTGATGTATGGTTCAGTTGTCCGGTTTGACTTGGGATGATTGAGAAGTCCCCACGTTCATTCTTATTTCACAACACTCCTCATATAGTACATGGTGGTGTTGTTTCAGGTGGTAAAACATGTTAGTTGTGCTACCTTGCTTTGTAGAAATTCTCAACAAACACGTCCTGCACACAACCACGCTCTGCTGTACATCCTCTTTTTTTTAAATCCAAAATAGTTCCAAATAACTGAGGTATACTTGTTCTTAGCCACTAACGCTGCAGTCAGGCTGAGCTCATGTGACTTTGGAGTCCTGTTTGTTTCCGGTATTATTTTGGCAACAGTGTTAGTTATTTTTTTGTCACTTTTAAGTGCAGTGCGATCCCATTAGCAATTTTATATTAACGACCATTAGCAAGACACCTGTACTACAGTGATGGGGAAAAGTACTGACATTCTCTACTTGACTAAAAGTTTATGTATTACTTGTGTAAAAAAACAACTCTGATAAAAGTACTCACTCGTTTAATTACTGAAGTAAAAGTAAAAAAGTACAGGCTCTGAAATGTACTTGACGAGTACAAGTAAAAAGTATTTCAAACGAAAATATATTGTTCACTCTGGTCGTAGTGGTGTACCACTGCAGCCTACGGATCCCTCAATGGGCCAAATTTCAAATGCTTTCTCATTGACTTGCCACTCACGATCAATTGCGTTATTTTTTTAATGCACTAGTTTGCAGCGTAATGATTCTAATTAACGCGTTTAACTGACAGCCTTAAGTTGAATCGTTTCATGCATTTAAAAACAAATGTAACGACCTTGTTTTGAAAATGTATCAAGTAAAAAGTATAGATATTCATGTTAAAATGTTACGGATAAAAGTAAAAAGTAGTCTAAAAAATAAATATTCAGGCAAGTACAAAGTACTGAAAAAACTACTCGAGTACAATAACAAAGTATTTGTACTTTGTTACTTCCCATCTCTGCTATACTATATTATAACTACCATTATACAAGGAAGGGAAATTGTTCGGGAATGAGGCATTTCAAACTGAATTCTTTTTATATTCAAAGTTGAGGCTTTTCTTAGAAATTAATTAAGCATTATATTTAACCACTAAACCTTTTAAATAAAGGAAGAACTAAAGATACTGAGCAATTAAACAATTACAATTTGTTTATCAATAAATAACCTTATACCATGTACAGTTTTTTTGTAAAACAGTACCATAGCCATCGATTCATGATAGCAATAATTATGTTACTGAGACTCTACATACGGGAACTGGAACTGTTTGATAACTAATTAACCATTATAGACACATAAATAGATTTAGCTAATTGCCAATTCTTTTAATTTAGGGTAGCTTTGGCGTAAACTTTACATTGGTGGGGCAGTTAAAAAAAGCAACAACAAAAAATTTAAGGGCTGTGTACATACTATAAGTCTGGCATGATACAGTTAGGATCCTTGTCTGTGCATGGCGGATAGTTGCTTTCATTGAATTCAACATTGATTCTCAATGAAACAAAATAAATTTGAGCCATATGTCTGTCCATTATATATAATGTAATAAATAAAAGTTATGACCCAACTAGAATCAAACATTTAGATTAAATCTGAATTTAGCAGCTAAATCATTGCTATGTCTGACAGGATAACTATTTGAGAAGTAGCCCATAGACAATGTACAGTAATTTCTGGACTACAAGACACACCTGACTATAAGCCGTGCTAGCTAAATTTGCGGAATACTACACATGTTACTGCACCGGGTTCCCGCTCCTTTATTTTCTATAATGAGGGTGCAAATTGTCTCACTCTCGTTCTCTCTCCTACTGTATTTGGGCTCACTTGGTTTGTTTTGCTCTGCCTGATGCTCTTGGGCTTCCTTTATAGTGCGCCCCAATGTGATCTGATGGATAAGCCGCACCTTCGTATTAGCCGCAGGGTTGAATGCAAGTGAAAAAAGTAGTGTCTTGTAGTCCAGAAATTACTGTAAATACTTGATATGTGCTTGAAAGGTTAAAACGTGTGATATTCCAGTAACTTTAATGATGCAGTCGACTGTACATGGTGGATGTGTTTCTCCCTTTCTTTCTTTTTTTTCACCTCCGCTGCTCCCTCCAGGTTCGGGTATTCCAGAGATGAAGACCATCTTGCGAGGAGTGGTGCTGAAGGAATACCTGACCTTCAAAACGTTTGTGGCTAAAGTCATCGGCCTAACCTGTGCCTTGGGCAGTGGAATGCCGCTGGGAAAGGAGGTAACACTAGCAACCCCCAATAACAACTGTTTGGTCGAGTCCAGTCGTTATAAATTGTTGTAGGGCACAGTGGAAATGGTGTAGTAGTAAATGTTGTTGGAGTCAATACAGACAGAACTATAATGGCACACACACATTAGTCTGACTCGTTTGATTGAAGAACTCGTGATGTGTCTTATTGTCCCGCTGGAAGCACTCTAGCCAGAAGGTTCTTGGAAAAATAATCTACTATCTGATTATCAGAATTCACTGACTCTGCTCGATTTGTGAAGTGGTAGTGTAGTCTACTTTGTTGGCACCTTCTGACTTTTCAAACTTTTGTTGAAATTGGTTATGAAATCTTTGTGTACTGCTGCTGTCCCCTGTACATGTACCCTACTTTCCAGTATCCCTGCAGCATGAATTACAAATGAAGTGGCACACCACAGGCACTTATGCTCAGGTACTCGTCCACAGAAAAGAACAAGAGCAAGAAGGGAAACTCTGCTTTCACGAGAGACACTTTCTAATACCAGTGGGAGGCAAAAGGATGCTTTGTATTATATGCAACGTGGTTAAGCAGATGTTGTTTGTATCTTTTGAGCTCGTGCATTAGTTCATGAATGAGTAGACTAAGAGGAGTCTGAAATTTTTTTCAATGGAAAAATAAGTGTTTCAAGCACTTGTACACAGTCTTGCCTGATGACATACAGTCCCCCATAAGTATTGAAACAGTGAGGCCAAGCTTTGCATTTTTGCTGTATACTGAAAGAATAAAACTTTTCAATTTGATAGCCTATCAAAAATGAGATATCATTTTTATTTGCAGGTATTAACATCTGGGTCTTATACAAAGCTTAGAAGGCTCAAAGAGCAGAGATTGGAAGTACAAATACTTCGTTACTGTACTTGAGTATTTTTTTTCCCAGTATGGTACTTTGTACGTACCTGAATATAAAAAAATTTAGACTACTTTTTTACTTTTATTTTGTTTTGTTTTATTCATTTTAAAACTTTCATTTTAACATTAGTATCTGTACTTTTTACTCGATACATTCTCAAAAGAAGTTGTTACTTTTGTTTTTAAATGCATGAAAACGATTAAAATACTTGACCTGGAAGAAAATGCAGCCGCCAATCATATGAAGCATAACGTACGGTCCCCTACATCCCAGCCGAGTGGTTGTTCTGGCTCTGGTCAAAGTTTGTGCAATGGCGTTGATAGATTTCATTCTTCTGTTAGCATCACAATAGCTTGTATTTCATGTGGGTTACACCCCCAGCTATTACAAATCGAATCTAGATTGGCAAATCAAAAATTCTGTGCTATTTATTACTTGAATAATCAGTGTAATATAGGGCAACACCTTGGTGTACATGTTGCGATGTTTTCATTCACATTGGGTTCAAACAAAAGGTGTTATGTTTTGTGTCTAACATGCAAATGCATGTAGATAAAAGAAACAAAAGCTTAAAGGTTAAACTCTCCTTTCTAATTAATTTTGTGTCAAACCCAATGGGTTTAATCTAAATCAAAAACAGCTAAATTTGCCGTATTGTTCCAATAGTTTTGTAGTAGAGTACAGTCTCTCTACATTAACACTGTATACACGCTCACATCAATATCTTAAGCCTTTTATATTCAGAATACAGTGCAGGCTCTTCCTAATGTCTATTCTTGTGTTTTAGATTTTATTTTTTATTTTTAATTGTGCCCTTTTCCTCCCCAGGGTCCATTTGTCCACATTGCCAGTTTGTGTGCAGCTCTCCTCAGCAAGTTCATGTCTTTATTTGGTGGAATTTATGAGGTATTTATTCTCAATGTTATTCTTGCTATTAACAAAAACTTTTTTTAAACTGTATAAGATATAGGACATTTGCTGTCTGAACGCTTTTAGGGTAGCAGTCTCACTATGTTTATGTTTTGTGTGCGAGTCTCTTTTAATTTATATATATATATATATACACAGTATGCACTACTCAAAACCTGCTTTGATGATACTAAATATATCAAACTCTGCTGTATAGCATCACAATCACCTGTTCCAAATGATGGTGCATACTGGATAGGGTTTAAAGTTTAACAAACATTGTTTTAGTTTTTCCTGGAAAGATCTTGTAAATATCTTTTTCCCTGTCTATTTAGATTACTGATACAAATCATATTTGATAATTCGTTTCCCAGTTGAGTTAAGCCAATTAAAAATTAGGAAAGTTTGTGTCTGTGTGAGAGCAGCTGTTAAAAAGCCAGCGCGGAGGAGCAAGCAGGTATTTTAAGCTACTGGTGTCTCATGAGTCATCCAAATGCAAAGGCTTGCAGTCATGCATAAAGCTGTATTTCTGCCGCCCGAACCAATCTCACAAGGAAAAACTTTTGCAGTGAGCTCAGAAATACAATTCAGTTCCAGTTTTATCCACTGGTGATTGACTCACTGATTCACCTGCTACTTTGGTTGGTCAAGATGGATGGAGTATTGAATGGTTTATGGATGGCCATTATGTATGTTCCAAACAAGGCTGCGACGTCAGCAACAATTTTTGGGAGTGAGCTGTTTGACTAGAGTAATCAAAATGAGCTGGAAAATATGTAGCTTTTTTAACCGATCAGTTCTTGTCATGATAAAAAAAAAAGAAGTGTGCCCTCAACAGCAAAATAAATCTTATGCAATGCAACACACAGCCCATGCTGCAGAAAATTCCATTGAAGTTGCGGCCATAAAGGGAGAATATTATGTGGTGTGGCCACCATCATCCCCTGACCGCAACCTTCTTGAGAACCTGTGGTGCATATTTGAGAGGGAGATCTATAAGTAATGGTTTCATACTGTACCTCCAAAAAGCAACTCTGGGAGGGAAGTAGTGCCTCCTCAAAGGAGATGCAAGCAGAAACTATGGAAATTCTATGGATGAGAGAGCTGTTAGGAGATCGAAGAGGGGTTTCAATGTCCAATCTTTATGTAATGACAGATATTTGTTCCGTTTTTCCGTATTTTTCAGTTGGGCTTGTCTTGCCACTTATAGGCGTGACTTGCATAAATTAAAATTAGAGCTCGGACTCGCACCCAAAATCCCCATTTCCTAATCTTGTGATTTTCTGTGCATTACTACCACCTTCTTTCCACCAGAGTTAATGCACAAAAAGTGTTTAACTGTCTAAAGGGGATAGAGGAAAAAAGACGAAAAAATGGAAGAAGGGAAAGTATGACATGCATTAACTCTGGTGGCCACCTTCATTTTAGCATGCTAAAGAATGTGGCAGTAATGCACCAAAACTATACACACTGTACGGAGGCTCTCTTGAAAGGCTTTTAGCAACCATCCATCCATTTTCTCTCCCAGTTGACTTTGGGCAAGACACACTTTGAGCTGGTATCAGTCAATGGACTAAATGAAGAAAATAGCTAAGCTAATTTGTACAAACTGCACTGGAAATTATGTGTTGAAGTATGAAATCCAAAAATTGTCTTTGGGCAACATTAGTTGTCAGAAGAAAGGTGTTCTCCTTCAGGATGTGGTGTCTCTCTGCACCTTCATTTCAAAAACTCAACAGCTACAATTTTTTAAGACAATTATGCAAATGGGCTGTCCCTTTGTCACTGCCATGCTGCTTGAAGGAAGTCAATTTCACAGGAATTAAGGTATGTTCAAGTAATTAAAAAATGATAACATTCATACCATGGCTACTTCATATATGTACAAGAAACCATTATGTTTTCTAAATGACAGTGCGATCTGTGGTCCCATATCAAGGTTTCTTAATTTTTTTTCTCTAAATGGTATTCTGAGTTTGTCCTTGCCCAGCCGGGTGAGCGGTTTAAATCAGGGTTGCTAAGTTTTGTCAATCTTTGTATGCTTGTGAAGCCCTTTTAGGCTCTTGTGTTTAAGGCAGTGCTTCACAAATTTTTTGTTATAAATAAAAAACATATGATCAAATAAAATACCCAAAAGCCTGTTGCTGTTACTGCACTGTTCCCCAATATAGAATACACATTTGTTTTTCACGCATTTTTCTTCTTTAAACTATTTAACAGGGGGCATTAGATTACCATTGATTGAGGCGGCACGGTGGCTGGCTGGTTAGCACGTCCGCCTCCCAGTGCAAAGGTTGTGAGATCAAGTCCGGGCTTCGGCCTTCCTGGGTGGAGTTTGCATGTTCTCCCCGTGCTTGCGTGGGTTTTCTCCGGGTACTCCGGTTTCCTCCCACATTCCAAAAACATGCATGGCAGGTGAATTGGACACTCCAAATTGTCCATAGGTGTGATTGTGAGTATGGTTGTTCGTCTCTGTGTGCCCTGCGATTGGCTGGCAACCAGTTCAGGGTGTACCCCGCCTACTGCCCGAAGCCAGCTGGGATAGGCTCCAGCAACCCCCGCGACCCTTGTGAGGACAAGCGGTACAGAAAATGGATGGATGGATGGATTCGATTATTTACTCTGGTTGTTTCATCATGCCCCCATGGCCATTTTCCCTACATACTGTAGTTCACATTGTTTTGTTATTTTCCGTATTGTGTGCTGCACCGTAATTCCTCATTTGTCATCTCAAAGCATCATGAAGAATTTGAAATCTTGTGGGTCGTATTTCCAATCTGCTCTATGTAATTACCTACAACCACCCTGTGGGGTCGAATACTGACTGTAATTTACAAATAACCATTTGGTGTGTGTGATTCAGAACGAGTCAAGGAACATCGAGATGCTGGCAGCAGCCTGTGCAGTGGGAGTTGGTTGCTGTTTTGCAGCACCAATAGGAGGTGAGTTGCCTGCCAGTAGATTGCTAATAAAACCATATATGGATTAAATTCGATAATTGCTACACAAAAACACCTCTACCCCAGCTTCTTTTACTTTACTTAGTTACTTTCTTGCCTGGCATTGAGCTTACTGTTGTATTAGTGCCACCTTGCGTTGCCTCTGAGCCAATTGACCATTATGTACAGTTGTTTCAGTAATTTCTGTCAAAGTCCAGTTGCTTTAAAAGTGGGGTCTTAAGTTTTGAACATTTGTGTTTGTAAACAAACAATTCAAAACAGACTCCTCCCATGGCACAACCCCCAATCTTCTCGTCAACATTGCGCCTGCCTTTAGCGACACGCCCCCCCCACTCTGTGATTGGAGGGGTGGAGGGGTAAACGTTGACTTTCTGCCCACAAACTTCCCTCTTATGACAAAATGCAACAAAATGGCAAAATACAGGCTGAAGGGGTGGTGCTTGATGACAAAATCACCACCACACATTAACAAAAGCCCAGAGGTGTTGATTGACAAGGATTTCATGTGTATACATCCAGTGTTTATGAAGTGTTTATTTCTGAGTGAAAACTAAAGACCTCACCTTTAAATGCAGTACTGTGTCAAATGTCATCATGTAGCTTACTAAACTGATCACCTGTTACTGACAGGCATCTTCTGTATCGTTTTTAGGTGTGTTGTTTAGTATTGAAGTAACGTCCACATTCTTTGCGGTGAGAAACTATTGGAGAGGTTTCTTTGCTGCGACCTTCAGTGCCTTCATCTTCAGAGTGCTTGCTGTTTGGAACAGAGACGAAGGTAAGACAGACATGAATGTATTGCTTCTGGTTTAAATTATCAGTAATAAATAGTGCCTGGTCTCGAGGCCATCGAGATTCTCATTAACATAGACAACCGAGTCCCAAATAAACTTTAATCCTGAAAAACGCTTCATAGTCAATATGAAAAATCGAATATGATCAAAATTAGGGATGGGCGAGTACTATTACCAGTAACTTTGTGGAGTTTCATTGCCTCGTTTACGTTTGCCGTGCGCTTAATTGCCTTGTTAACGTGGTCAAGCTGCGGTGTGTTTACAGCCCTCGCAGACGCTAATTATAGCTCTTATACATACTACATTACATTGTAATGAACAGAGAAAGTGAAACAAGAAATGGAAATACAGAGCAGCCTTCCAAATTAAAAGCATGGATTTCAAAACAACATAATTAAACATCACACACTAAACAGCTTGAGGAATTCTTAACATGGTAGATATTACTGAATTACTTGAAGCCCTATTGTATTAAATTGAATTCTTTGCACTCTACTGTATTCTTAAAAATAAGTTGTACAACCACATCTTTTGATTGGGACTTTTTCTTCTGGCCACTGGATTATCTGTTTCATTTTATTTATAGATGTATTTATTTTTTATTCATTTTATTGTGTGCTCTATGCAAAATGACTTTTATGAGCAAATTGAAAAAATATAATTGCTATTAATTTAATTAATTTTTAAGGAAATTTACTATAGTTGGGATATGTAATTTTTTTTAGAAAATATTTGTTATTGTTTTTTGGGGAAATTTTATGTATATAAGTACTAATGGTATCAGTACTTGGTGTCAGTGAGTACTCAAGATTTGAGTGTTGGTATCGAACATCCCTAATCAAAATATTACATTGTAAATGGAGTACACTTTAATAGCAATTTATCTTCATACATTTAATAAGACATATTCTCATTCAACATATTGAGTTGTCGAAGCCTACGCCTTTGACGCAGTGTACCAACCCCACGGAAATAACTTAAAGAACTTACTTTAAGCACCAGAAACCGCGTCATGTACCCTGGCTGACAGGAGAAACAAGGATGTCTTTTTGTCGCATTTTAAAATCCATCTGCGTTGTGTGTAGCTCGAGCAGAAAACTAAAACTTGCGTGCGGTCACATGACCGAGTAGCCTGAGCAATGCCGTGTGTCAAAGATAATACAGAGACAAGAGCATACACTTCCACCACGGATTAGGTTTGATACCCACGTTCCAACTAGCTTGTTGTAGCTTCGTTCTCGCTAATGCTAAGCTAGTTCGTCTTTAAGGTCCGCTATTGTACACTCTTGCAAAGTCCCTTTTATTTGTCGCGTGAGAGGCAAAGCAGCCAATTATTTCCACTGACTGGACGGTGTCTCACACACACAGACTACTTCCGGTTGACACCGTGTATGTCTCTTCCGCGCATGTGCAATCCCCATGTAAAGGGAGACAGGAGATCTTATTCAAAAGTTTCACTCTTGACAATATGCAGTGACACAACTCGAATAAAAAAAATATTAATCAGTGTTCGTTTACAACGGCCAATCCGCAACATGATTCAAGTCACCACCAATTCGTGCACAACCTTAGTTATACGTAAAAGGTCTCTTGTGGTTAAACATTTATATTTACCCAAGAATGTCAGTTGTGGCTTTTAATCATTTATTTGAACAATTTTGCTTCAAGGTCAATTTAGTTTCAAGGGTAAACAGCTAAACCGACAGAGTACTGCTATCCTACATCGCATCAATCTAGCAATACAAAGTGTTTCTAAGATTTTAAATCAAACATAACTTTTATTAATCCTGTAGGATCTCACTGAGCTGAAGTCAAATCAATTCTCAGGTTTTATGTGTGATACACACAAAACAGTACTTCAGATGTGGATTTCTTGAAATATATTTGAATGAACGCTGGCAACTGGAATCGTACTCAACTACTGATTTTAACGCCTTGGACTGTATTGTAAAATGTTGTAAGCAGGCCATCCAAAACTGAATTTATTATTATTATTATTTTACATTTAACTAGGATCCTTTCAGACAAAATATTGCTATGTAAATGAGATGCATTGAATAGTTATACACAAGTAATCTCATCTATGCAATTGTCTTGCGGAAGAGTGACTCGGAAGTTCAAATCTCCAGCCAATTTAATCATGGCATTGTTATTTCCTCTGCTGATGAGAAAGTGTCAGGTTCTGAAGTCGCATATAATTAGCTGAACTTTTTGTGTACTTCTCACACTTTACCTTCAATTAGGAACCACCACTGCATATTGAACTGCATCTGATTGAAATATATCTTTCCTTCAAAGCAAAATGCTGTTCCATTTTAATTGTTGCTTACAGTGTTTTAGTTTTTTCTTTATTTTTTTAAACTTTTTTTTTTAAACTTTTTTTTTCTTCTTGTTTCCAGAGACCATTACGGCCCTTTTTAAAACTCGCTTCCGGATAGATTTCCCATTTGACCTCCAGGAGCTGCCTGCTTTTGCTGTCATCGGGTGAGTTTGGCTGGCTCAGTAAATACATGATTTGAGTCGGAGGGTTTATTTGGAAGCACAATATTGATGGTCAGTACTTGATGGTTAGCTTTTACAAAGTAAGCAATGTCTTAAGCTAAGTAGATGCATAACGATTTTTAACATCTTAATGGACTCTTAAATCCACATACCAATAAAAAATAGCCATGTGAATTTATTTTCTTAACAATCTATCCATGGACAATCAAGAGTCTCATTCCTCAAACCGGTGTTCTCATATAGTCCCAGAAATGACCTGTAAGAGGTTGCATGATTTCACAGGGTATCCAGAGTCGAAAACAAAAAGTATAGAGGAAAAAAGTGGAAGAATGTAGCAGATGAAATGATGCTAAAATTATAATTATCACGATCTTTGGTAAAATCACAATATTATTAAAAAATATACAGACGACAAAAAAATCAAGCAACAATCCAAAAATACTGCAAAACAGTGCATTTTTAAACCAAAAATATAAACTCTGTAATTCCATGTTCTTTGGACTTTAGAAATTGTAAACAGCAACAACCAAAGTTAATTTTTATACATGTAAAACCCCACAAAAGTACTCAACAGGATGACTGTTTTATATTTAACAGTGGCGGTATGATACAAAAGCATGACATTTTATGAATCCTGAAGAGCACTCACCGATATTTAATTCTCCACCAAAAAATTAGCATTATCGGGCCCATTCTATATTACAACAATTTCTGTAGCCTTTCAATTCAACGTCAAACTTGTAGCATTCACACACAATTTTTAAATTATTTATCTAAGGCTACATTCATACTGCAGGTCTTAATGCTCAATTCTGAATTTTGGGTCAAATCTTTTTTGAGTAAGCGTTCATATTACCTATTAATTGCAACCTCAGTCTGTCTGCTGTGTGGATGTAATGTGTCCCCAAAGTGACCCGCATGCGCCAAAAGAAGATACAACGTCACTCACAACGCTGTGTTTGCGGAAGTAAATACGTATGGTCCAGCTTGTCAGGGCCACTGACTTTTATAAGTCCGTTGTCAGGGCTCATATTTTTACCATTTCATATCAACAGACATAAAAAAATATATATATATTTTACACATGAAAAGATCTATGACAACATGCTTAGTTTATTTATTTTGACAGTTTTATGTTCAGGATTTAGCTATTTCTTTTTAGCGTGGCTGAAGACTTAAGTTCTAACAGGAATCAAGAGCTCCTCTCTCTCTCCCTCGAGCTCTGTGAACAGGCAAACCTGTATGAGTCATCTTACATGGATAATTTATCCTGCAACAGTTGCTTGTGCACTGAGGGATAGCTTTTATATCCTCCTTTACCCAGGAGGCATTTTCATGACCCTGATTGAGACTTGTTTACGGCAAGGAGACTAAGGGAGGTATAGAAGGATCGCAACTTCTTCTACATGTCAAACTCAAGCAACATCTAATGTTGGGTCTTTTACAGAGCTTTGACACCCGCTCAACACAAGTTGTCGTCAGCAGTTTATTTACATGAGTTTTACGGTCTTTAACACTGTGCATTTGGGGGCTATTCTTAAAAGCTAGGTGCAGGCAACAAAACTAATCAATTTAATGTATTCCTAATCTGCCAGGATGTACCCCGCCTTTGGCCCAAAATCAGATTGGATTGGCTCCGGTGCACCTGGGGCCCTAACAAGGATAGTAAGCATTTTAGAAAATGGATGATTTTATAGTTTCTGCCAAGAATTGTGACCATATATTAAGCCTGAATTACAGTATGTCAGAAGTTTTGATAGCTACAAGAAGAATCTGGTGAAACGTGCTTAGGAGCATGTAACCAAGTTTTAGTGAGGGTGTACGGATACATTTGAATTTGGTATGTGTAATTTTGGCCCTGAGAGAAAATCCAAAATACAATTCAAACACCTACTTCTTTTTTTGTACATTGTATAATCATTGAAACCTGGAAAAAGAAAGATTCAAAGGTTGTGGGCTGGCTTGGCTCATTGGTAGAGTGGTCGTCTTGCAACCCTGAGGTTGCCGGGACCATCTCAGGTGTGACTGTCGAAGTATCCTTGAGCAAGGTACGATGTAGATGCAGGGTGCACTCTGGACAGATCACCAGTCAATCACAAGACTGACAACATCCCAAACAGCAGTGGTAAAACTAACTACCACTCATCATTGTACTGCCCCCTAGCCAATCACTGAATTTATAGTAAATTGTGAAATGTAAAATATCATGACGTTGATATTGATCTGTACTGAGCATGTACCATACAGATAACAGATACCATCAGTACTGTTTAAGCTGTGTGCCTTTATAGAGATGCTAATCTAATGCTAAACATTGTCTGTCTTTGATGCGATTGTGGCCACAGCCAACAAGGCTGCCATGCATTATCTTTGATGGTAACATCTCCACTGCCAACATGGCCGCCACGTTGGCGTAGCTGGGGACTGCTCCGCCAACATGGCCGCCACGTTGGCGTAGCTTGGGCCTGCTCCCTCTGACAAAATTGTCACCAATCTCTGTGTTGATCACAGTGCCGTTTACTGGGATTGTTGCACAGCCCGTTGTGGCCAGTTCTGACTTTGACAGCTACTGTGCAAAGGGGCTTTATGAGTGGGCCGGATACTGTTTTCTGTCCAGGATTTTTTCATTTCATGAATATCTACAGCAGGTGACACATGCTGATATTGGACGTCACTTCACCTCAATTGCTTGAGACAAATATAGAATATTCGGAAGAATGCTAAATGGGCACAATGCTGAAAATGTGAGAAATGCTTCTCCAACCTGGTCCCACTCTGTATTTAATGCATGCATTGCTGTCATTTTTTTCCCTCACCAAGGAGATATACACTATTAGGGCTCTCTCTAACACCCACGTATCTTCTCTCATGAGTGTCGGTCTCTCTTTGCAGAATTGCCAGTGGTTTTGGTGGAGCTTTGTTTGTGTACCTGAATCGACTTATTGTCCAGTTCATCAGGAATCAAAAGGCCATCAACAGATTCCTCATGAAAAAGTGAGCTTCACACATTGTATCTTGTCAAACGTTCTACATCTGAAAGCAAGGACACTCTCTTTTAAAAGTCCTCTGTTTTGCATTATTTTTTCATAATTGGGCAACCATGGGGGCTGAAAGCATTTTAGGCACAGCTAGAGTGCGGGAAGTAACAAACCAAACTCACGCCATTGTTTGACAAGTGTTCCACCTTCAAATTTTTGTCTTGAAAATCACTGTTGTTTTTTTATTTTTATTTTTTAAATAAAATAAAATTCATATCCAATTGACTGGTCATAAATGTCCTGTATAATGGTTACACAATTATTTTGTGTCCTGTCATACTGTATGGTAGTAATATTTCCTCATGTCATACAAAACTGTCAATTATTGTCTTTGAAGGCCTGTAAATAAAATGCTTTCGTCTTTGAGAGCTTAGTTTTCCTAGGTGGTACTTTGTGGGGAAAAAAAAAAAAAAAAAAAAATTGGTGTCATGTAAAGTGAATCTCCAACATTGACGGAATGTACATTTGGCTTTGTGTTAAGAATGTCTTATTGTTTTAGGTTTTTTTTCAGTGTCATTCAATGATTTTTTTTTCTTCATTAGTGACTCTGGCTAATATCTTTCTCTTAGACGTCTTCTGTATCCAGCGCTGGTAACTCTGCTTGTTTCTACGCTAACATTTCCTCCTGGCTTTGGGCAGTTCATGGCTGGCAAGGTAGGTGTGTTACATTTAAGTTACTTAGTTGCAACATCTGTATTGCAACCATGACTCCAGGGAATTTATTAAAATAATGTATATTGTGAGTATATCTTGAGTTTGTTATTTTGAATGTACACAAGGCTTATAGGTCTAACCAAGATAGAGAAGTTGTAATAGAGCTACAGTGGACCACCGCATACTTGTGGTTCGGCATCCTGCAGATTAATCTATTTTGCTTCTTTTTATTTATTTATTATTTTTTATTTTTTTTAAATATGTACAATTTATTTTTCTTCTCATTTCCCCTATTTTTTGTGGCAAACGCATATTGGAGGTTTGTCAAATCATTATCATTAGACCATCATAATGCACACTTTCAAATTAAAATAAGAAATTATCGGGTGCTTTTAAGTTTTCTGTAATCCATCCATGTATTTACAAAATGAGCCATATATAGCAACTGTATTCTTCATCATCCTCTTCATTCTACATACACACACACACAAAATATTGTCCTTTTGAATTTGTACCTGATAGGAGACAATCTTCTGAAGGTTTAATTTGGCCTGCACTCCTCCTTAAGCCCGTCATAAGCATTTGCAAAATGTTCTCATATACTTCTCTCGTGTCAAGATATACCATATTTTAAGATAAACTGCTGATAAAGTCTATATCTAAATCTCTCTGCATGCAATCTTATACTTGACATTTCTTTATACAATATCAGCAAATCATACCGTGGCTAAATCTTCTCAAATGTCCACTGCACAGCAAATTTTAATTTATTCTGATAGGCCTACACTGAAGGAAGTGTGAAGCACGGAGAAAGAAATTGACTCCACAACGTAGATACATGGCATGGCCAAAATGCTCATTTGTGGCCACAAAATATTCATTTGTGACTATGAAATGGGTATAATGTGTGCAAACATACTAATTTGTGGGTTTATCATATCATATCATATCATAATATCATTCCAATAAACGATTTGGATGTCCTGTTTCAGCAAATCTTTAAACTTCACTTGAAAATACAATATGCGTTGTAAGTTCCTACCGCCGCGCTCTGGTCTATTTAAATGCCTCTCAGCAGTAATGAATTTCCATGTCTCTCATTAATGAATATCTTTTTAGCTCACCCCCATTCTAAAATAAAATGAAATCATATGGTATCTGCCCATAGTGTAGCTTCAGCCTCTACCTTATCGTTTGTAGAAAAGGTAGGCTCAGTTTGTTATAAATTATTACCGTAATTTCCAGACTACAAAGCGCACCTGATCTGAAGTGGCAATAGCTAAATTTAGCCATAAAAAGCAAAATGTACATATTGGCTGCTTTGTTTTACTGCATTAGTCACGGGTCTCTACGTTCTAACTTATTTGCAAGGAAAGAGGTCACACAGACGGATTTTTGCCAATTTTAGAATTACGTTAAACACGTTTTTTTTTTTCACAGTGCCGAATGTGGCTCTTTACACAGTAGTCTCTCAGAAAAGTCATTAATCACTATCTTCATCTTCCCCATCCTGAGCACTAAACCCACCATGGCCCTCTCCTTCAGTGTCAAAAGGAAAGCTTCTCCATTACACACTTACTCACTCTCGTTTGTTGTTGCATGAGGCAAAATCGCTTCATCTTTTGGCAGGACAAGCATTTTGAAGCTAATTGCCATTAGTGGATTTTTTTTTTTACACTGCTCTATGCTGTCAGGATCCACTGGCAAACCTCAGCAATAGTTGCTCATGAAAGCATTACCGTTATGCTTCACATGCATGCAGCCAGTTTCGGTAAAATATTTTGTCATCCAAGAATTACGCAAATGACTGATATAAATATTCGGCTTGAGGGCAGTCTCGGACAGTTTAATTGGCCCACGGTGACGTGCTTGGTGACGTCATTGGTCGGATGTGATGAGACTTTTGGTGAATGCATTGGCGGCGTGAAGTTTGTCAGTAAAATTAAAAAATAAACCGCGTCACAGTTAAAGCCGCAGGGTTCAAAGCGTAAGAAAAAAAAAATTCAGGTTGTAGTTGGTAAACTACGGGATTAAAAAAAAAAAAGATTCTGCAGTTTACAGCAAGATAAAAATACAAGAAATGTCTATCAGTATGATGACAATTCTTAACCACTGCAAAATACAACTACCATAATAAATATATTGGTAAATTAATATCCAGTGACCGTGTCAATCATAAACTGCCCGTTGTTGTCTTTGTTGAAGCTGAATTATTAAATACACCTCTTGTATTGGATCTTCTTGAGAAGCCCAAAAATTTCATTTGACTAATTGACAATTTAGTTTATTACATTATGATTTCAAATCTATATGCCCTTGTGTTATTAAAAAGACTACTTTTGTTGTGATAATGACGATACCTTTTATGTGGCCCTGCAGCTCACCCAGAAGGAGTCATTGGTGACATTGCTTGACAACCGCACTTGGGCCAAACAGGGCATTGCTGAAGAGTTTGACTACATTGGACACTCCCAGGCCTGGCAACATCCGCAGGTCAACGTCTTTGTCACACTGGTTATCTTCATTGTCATGAAGGTAAGTGACAAATGCAGAGAAATGTAAAGTCTTACTTCAGGTATAGATTGTTGTACAGTACTTGACGCCAGAATTGAAATTGTTCTATTAAAACTTAAAGCTAAAGTATTTTTAAAGGAAACACTTCACTAAAATGAATTATGAAACCAGTCAGTCACATTATATAGCTTTACAACCACGGTATGCTCTTTCCTTTTTTACGAAGTAGGTGATGGTTGAGTACTGATACTAGGTATCGGTATAGGGCTGATACCTGCCCTTATTTCAGGGTATCCGTACTCTCGACAAAGGCTGATACCAGTATCGGTTGTCCTCTTATGGCTGTTTTACGAGCAGAAACTATGAATTAGAAATTCGAAGAAGAATAGAAAATTGCTATTTCATGCAGTTTCAAAGAAAAATACTGAATTGAGATATATGATTTTCTTTAAAATGATCTGTCATTGTTTTGGGGGGGAAACGTTATGTATCAAAAGCGCAAGTATCGGTCTGAAAAAAGTGGCATCGAACATCCCTGGTTTGTCACTTGTCTAAGAGGTTATTGATTGCTTGAAGGATAAAGATGCAAAAACATTCACGTATATAATGTATGTAAGAAACAGAGTGGACAAACATTCACACTATAATTATTGTGCCAATCTGCATATATCTATCTATATATTATTATTTACTGTCTCACCTCTGCTTGTGCAATGGTGCAAATGCCAGAATGTTACATCACACACACACGCACACACACTGCTCTCACAGTGAATCTGTAATGTCTCTGCCTAATTACACCCTTTGGTTTTCTTGGATTCAGCATGGTGATTTTCAAGACGAAATTGCTCTCTTACTCTCTGTCTCTGTAATGAATAGTTCTTTTATTCAACATGGCAGCCATCTTGTCCTGGTACTACTTTCTAAACAAACTTTCATTCCAACTACCAAACTTTAGTATTTTGCTTGCCTTCACACTTACGAAGGATGTTGAATTAATCAATGTTTGTAACTGCAACAAATACGTACATGATTTGTGCACACACTCGCACAAATCTGGCATACCTTGCAGCAGAATCCCATTACCGTGGAGAGTTTATATATATTAATCTTTAGACATTTACAACAGTAACCAACATGGCCTTTTACTGAGGAAACCACTAATAGGCATCATACCACAGGACATTTACATGCTGTCTGCCATTTAAATATTTTTCAAAACATCAATATTCATCACAACTATTAGAATACAATACTCATGCAATGTTCTGAACCTGATATATTTTAAGCATATAATCTATTACCTGAGATTATTGCTCATTTCTCATTTTGTATTGATCATGCCAAAAGATTGTCATCATAATATATTTTATATTTCAACAAATGGCTTTGGAATGCAAATTTGACATCTGTTAACGTCCAGCCTCAATGTTGATGAGAAATAAGACACGCGTTTAGCAAAATATTTGGCATTAACACTGACGGGGCTATATGTTGTTGTTGTTTCACACAATGGCAAATCTAACATTCAGAATAAGGGAAGGAAAAAAAACCTTAACAGGCTATTTCAGCAAGCTTACCTTTTAATAAAATACTCTACAGTGAATTTTCCAAGTTTGGTTAGACAAGTCAGTTCTCCTTGCAAACTTACATGAAACCAACTACCGGCAGCGTATTACATTATATTTGATTATTGATTATTGCGTTTTTTGCAAAAACCCATCCTCGCTGTGCAAATTCAGATTGTGGTGGGTGCAACAAGTTTTTCTTCTTGTCAAAATTCATACTTGTTTCTAAAATAAATATGTAATTTAGATTGTCTATTGGGAACCTGGAATAAATAGTGTACTAGTGTTTGTAATTTTATAATGAACCCTTGTATCTTAAAGTAAGTAACAGGAAAAAATTGTACTGTTAGTACAGTATGATATGGTTGAGTACATCGAAATGTGTGTTTAACAAATAATAAAGCTTTTGCAGCGCTCCTAAAAGGAACGCTAGCCAAACTCGCATATTATACACATGAAAGTTTGTGTAAACATACCTCATTGAGTAAACAAGCTATTCATTTCCATCACATTACATTACATCACCAGTAGTAGTTTCTTCCACCCTACAAGAATGTTACATAAGATCACTGGTTGTGACACCTGGGAACAAAGTGTCCGCAAACAGCTAAAGCCTGATGTCCAGGGTGTGCGCCTCACACTCATGTACTGTATAGGATATCCTCTTGTTAGAAAAGGAGAGGCAGAGAAGGTCTTGTTTTATGCAAGATAAGTGCAAAAGCACCTGATTTCAACCTTACTTTCGATTGAACAGACTTGGATTTAAAAAAATCATGTACAATAATTAAGCATTGTTGACCTCCAGTGTTCTGTGGTCACATTAAAGACATAAGTTCAATGAGTACAATGCAAAATTATCATACACAACAAGCAGGTGTAAAAATTGAAGATTATATCATCCAAAACTGAATTAAGATTGAGAGTTTTAATTAAATCAGGACAGAAGCGAATTTCACTGTCTTATTTAAAACCGTTAAAAACAAAAAAAAGGAAATTAAGATAAAACAGTTGAAGCCATGATTATTTCTCATGATGAATTGTGAAGACATGACTTACAATTTTAATTAAGTCTGTGACCAAGCTTAGTTTACTCATGTATCAAATACATTTCCGAATTTGAAATGCAATTAATCTGTTGAACCCAAGGTTATTTTAGTTAACGAAAACTAATAAAAAATTCAAAAAACAAATTCGATAACAAAATAAAAATGAAAATGCCTTTTTTTTTCTTTTTCTTTTTTACAAAAACGAACTGAAACTACATTTTATGTTTACAAAACTAACTAAAACTAACTATATTTATAGCGAAAATGTTCTTTGTTTTAGTCTTTGGTAGCAAATGTCTCAAACTAGCTCATAACCAGTTCAATAAAGTTAAAATGAGGTTATCAGTTCCAAGATCACTTAAACTGTCCTTTGCTGATATAAAGATTTTAGTACTGGAAGATGATGAGTCCATGGAGGGCAGTCAAATAGTCTGTTTTGTTTTTTGTCTGACCCGTTTTGTTTATTCATTTCTTAAATTCTCTGGTGCATAACAATTGCTTTGGATCCTGTGTGTGTGGAGGGGGGGGGGGGGTGCATAATGCAGGTTGTGAAAAAGACAGCAGTGTAGGGTTACAGCAGAATATCTGATACTTTGCGGTGACAGTCGCTCTTAATTACATCATGCTATAGACAGAGTGCAGAGAGCGGAAGAGGGAGAGGACTGGAAGCATGCAAGGATGTGCAGGCAGCAAGTGTAATTAAGAAGTCTATTTGAAATCTTGAGATGATTACATTGATGAGGTCTGTGTAATGGTTTGCTTGTAAACTCATTTGTAAGTCTTCATTTATGCATGCAAACAGAAATGGCAAGTATTCATTATTTTACCAACATTGGTCTCTGGTTGCTGATGTAAGAATCTATATGATTTTTTTTTCATCACCACATTCTGGTGTTTATTATTTGATGTGAGACAGATAGATTTTTTTTTCTTCTCACAAATGTCACAATTGTCCTTAACATTCATGTGTTATTCACCGCAAGATCAAATCAAGGAAAAGGTGTGCCACAAGGAATACACACACCCACCCACACACACACACACACACACACACAAGGGATGTTTAATACTACTTTTTTTCCAGATCAATGTCACAAGTACTTTTGAGATGTAAAATTTCCCCCCTAAAGCGATGGCAGATCATTTTAAAGAAAGACCTCTACAGTATATCCAAGTGTAGCATTTCCCTTAAAATTGCATTAAATTAATGGCAATTTTTTTATCTTCAAATTTTTTTATTTTCTAGTTCCTCGTAAAACAGAAACAAGCATATGGTTGAAATAAAGAATATAATATATACCGTATATTAGTTATCTAATTTAATATAAATATATTTTATGTTAATGCAGTGATGTTTCATGAAACTAGAACTGGCGCCTTACACATACCCAATGGCAGTATTTATTTTATTTGTCCATGTTTTCTCATTACTCTTCCAATCCTGTTATGCAGTGTTTTTCAATCATTAGAACACTGCACGTTATTCAGACCTCATTAGAAGGTCTGTCAAATTAAGAGGGAACGTGACAACGTAATCTAACTTGAGCAATAAGCTCCATACGGCTGCCTCCTCATTGCCGGGAGAGGATTCTGCTCGCTGCCGCTGAGATAGCAGGCAGAAACTAATTGAATACGAGCCCGTTTTTGTTTTCTTTCTCATTTCTTAACTCTTGATCATTTTCTTCCTAGTTCTGGATGTCTGCCCTGGCCACAACTATCCCAGTACCTTGTGGGGCCTTCATGCCAGTATTTGTTATAGGTAAGGCATTACTGCTCTTATCTCTCTTTGTGTGGTAATGGTTAGAAATTGGTGTACATTTCAAATTAAATGAAAGCAAATGTTCAGAATGTACCTACCACATACAGTACAGCTACTAAATACTGTGCATCCTGAAAAGTAATACCTGTATTGTTTTTAGTTGTTTTTTTTTCCATTTGTGACTGTTAAAAGATGACATTAAAACTGCAACTGCTGCGAAGCAAACACGGTACCAATGTAATCGCATCTATTCTTATATGGAATCAATATAGTAGTGATCTTCTGCTTAAATCTTGGCAAGAGTGCAAGAGAGAATGTAGGCATAGCACAAATACATTACAGTGTTTGTATTTAATTGCATCATTAAAATCCAATCATTTAGGGGCAGCATTTGGCCGTCTGGTGGGAGAAAGTATGGCGGCCTGGTTCCCAGATGGCATTAACACAGATGGCACTATCTACCCCATTGTACCGGGAGGTTATGCTGTTGTTGGTAAGGAAAAATATGCCGATTTTCATGTGTCAAGTGCTAAATTATCCTACTTTACAAATTTTCTACAGAACTGTGTAAAGTATTGTGTGCGTAAGCATATGTTGCGCACGTGTTTGTGTGTTGAAAATCCATGTGCAAATTGACTTGTTGACCTGAAAACATAATGGCAAGAGTTTAAAACAATGATGATCATCCAAACCAGGTTCCCAATATTTTGATGACTGGCAATCAAAATAAATAAAAACAAATTATGATAAATACAACTCACTAATAAATTAACTGTACTGTACATGTCCACTTTTTTTTTTTTTTACATTTTATAAATTCATGAAAATGTCTGTCTGGTTTTCGCCGGGCGCCAAATGGGAGGCGGAGTGTACCGTTACAGCAACTGGTAGACCCTGCTCCCAAGTCGATTGTGAGGGGTGTAAGGAAAAAAGAAAGGCAAATTTTGTGTAATTCTTATTATACTGTATGTTGAAAAAGTATGTTTGTTTTTTATTAAAGAACTGTTCTTAGCTGTGTCGGCGGCACAGAACTTTAGCTCACTGGTAAAGCTCTATGCTGCCACACTGCAGGGCCCAGGTTCGATCCATGCACGGGAGCAAAAAATGTTTGGCTCACAACATTGTTATTTTTTTAATTCATCTGTCAAGTAAGACTTCAAAACTAAGAACGTTTAGTTTTTTTATTTTCATCCCATGCAGAGGAGGCAGATCGTCACTGCTATGTGGGAAACCCTTTTTTAACAGAGTAGTGTTTCAGTATCTTGAGGCCAGGCCGAGTGTCCTCTTTAATGGAAATGAAAATATGGTCACCCTACTCTACTCCTACTGTAACAGACATAACAGTTCAATCAATCAGCGAACATCAGCTTGTCTTACTCCTCTGATACACAAGCAGGCACAAACATCTTTCCGACAAGTAGTTGCCATTTTTACATTTGTCTGCAGCGGAGCTCGAGCCGTTGCCCTGCGGCTTCAAAGCCTGAGCCTTTTCAGATGAGCTACTGCTGCCCCATATGCAGTTAATTTGATCGTACCATTAGAGGCTGCAGATTGTGTTTATTGTCTGCTATGATTATTCTGATGTTGTGGTGCACTACAACTAATGACTCAGGCCTTGACATTCTGATGAGCCTCTTTAATTCTGCCGAAGAGCTTGTGGTGCATGCTAAATGTGGAGATGGGGGACGTAGCATCCATCAGAGGGTGGAAATTGGAAGCACACAGCCAACTTTAATTAAATTATGTGAGAGAACAATGAAACCTCCATCTCTGGAATACCATTTATTTTACTTGGCTTTGTACCCCTTTTCACTTTATTTGAATGTTTTCATTCCTCCACTATCCCCACCTCCCCATCACCCCCAAGTATTTATATCAGTCTTTTGACAGGTCTGATCCGTTTTGCCGGTTGAGCAGTGAAGGCTCTCTTCACTTTATGCTCCTCTGTCGCTCCAATGCAGCTTTTGTATTGTTATCCATAACACTTTATTGGTCCAAAACGATATGGAAATATTGAACGTCTCTTAATTGTATTAGCTGAATATAGGAGTTCTTCCTAAAGGAGAATATTAGTGAATGTTGTGCAGTTGACCGATAATGCTACTTCTATATATTACTTTCTACAGTTTCCATGAAAAAGCTATATTTTTCAATAAATAAGGAGGTTTTTAAAAATGTCATTAAGGGGTTAAGAACAGTATGAGATGGCATATTAGGAATTTTCGGGCAGAACAAGCAAAAAAAATAAATTAAGTGCCATCATGAAAGTACTGTATCTCTGCAACTTAAGTGATTTTGGCAGTGTTTTTTGTCATTTTATTTGTCTTGTGTAAGGTTAGAACATGCTTCTGAAGCAACAAATTTGCGCAAATTACTTTTAATATATGATTTTGTCACTGTGAAGACACTGACCGTCTTAATGATTCCTTGCAACAACTAGAAAAAGAGCAGTTTTTGCAGAAAATGCGTGGGAATGCTGAATGCTATTAGCTGAATGCTAAGATTTGAATGCATTGATTATGAAGTAAATTGGAAGATAAATTACACATTTTTAATTGTAGTTAAATAACAAATAAATAAAGAGAAAACTTCAACTGCAATCTGTCTAAGGTGGGGTTTAACCATTTCAAGAAATTATAATCAATTTCCTGATATGATAGTTGGTATCGAACCATCGAATGTACTAAAATGTGGTCTAAGTGGGGTTTGAACCCAGATTCTTCGTGGTGGCAGGGAATTGCTGTAAGCAGAGCTGACTTGATAAAGAATACAAATAGCATATTTTATTATCAGCAATGATTTAAATGGTAGGATACATTTCAACATTCAACACTTTTGTTTGTATAAATTTGTGAAAATATTAACCTTTTCAGAAGATCACGTCACTGCCGAGTTATATTTAGAACAAACCTGTGGGCTACTCTTCTGCTCCTACCTGGTGCCCACGGGTACCACGTTGGTGACCGCTGGACTAGAGTGTCATACTTGTACAGTATCATTATGTCAACTACTGTTTGTTCTTTTGCTCAGCTCACTGTCATGTTACCCATTTACAGGTGCAGCAGCATTGTCAGGAGCGGTCACCCATACAGTTTCCACTGCAGTGATTGTGTTCGAGCTGACTGGACAGATCTCTCACATCCTGCCTGTGATGATAGCAGTGATCCTCGCCAACGCAGTGGCACAATCCCTGCAGCCCTCCCTCTACGACTCCATCATCCGGATCAAGAAGCTACCCTATCTCCCAGAGCTGGGATGGGGACACCATGAGTAAGTAAAGTGGACATTGTTGGAGAAACCTCTAGATGCATGCTAGAGTGTTTACACTAGACCTTTGTCTATTGTATTCATCTTCAAAAATGGTTTTGTGGCAGTTGTTGTACATCTACCATATATTTATTGCATGATTTGAGAGAGTGGTCAGATTAAGTATTTTGTTGCTGTCAATCAGGCCCAGCCAACTCGATGCCGGGTATCTTAGCTGGGTGCATCGCGTCATCATCAACCCCATTCATTCATTGTGTATGTGGTAAGGGTTGGGGACTAGCCTTTATGCATACAGTACGTTTATCAACAATAAAAAAAAAAATGTTTTGTCTCTTCCTCCTTCCAGCCATTTTCACTGAAACAACCCCTATTCACTCCCGGCTGTTTTACTGGATTTTGACAGATTTTGCAAGACCCACAGAAAATAGTGTTCTATTGCTATAAAAACATGGAACCTATCAAAAGAAAGATTAGAGCTTCTTTCATCAGGAAAAAAAGTATATTTCTATCGGTTTCCGTTTTGCAGCAATTAGCATTAGAATATAGCTAAATTTCATCATTATTCACAAATCTGAACTAAGGGTACATTAGTTTTTTTTTTCCAACATGGCCCTGGTTGATCTCTTATTCACTGTTGCCACGTTTTTCTAATTACTACCATTGCTTCACCTGTTCTCTGCAGTTCAGAGGCTGCATCAAAGCCTTCTGTATGCTCTAGCATAAAAAAAACCTGTGAAAACGTCTTTTGGACACTTAAAACATTTAAAATAGAACGTATTTATCTGTTTTTGGGAGCAAATAAGTTAAAATGAGCAAAGACACGGCTTTATTTTGCAGTGTAGTCTGCTTCTCATCTCAACCAGTGGAAAAATCCACTTTTTATTTCCTTGGTAGGCTGCTACGTCAGCACTTCCACATATGGGCCTGCTGTTGCGTGGACCTTTCACACTGAGCAAGTGCAGTGTGATAAGGGCATGTATGTGCATCTCGCCCATGTGCTTTGTCGCAAATGATTAAGCCATAGAATTAAGGGGAGTTTGTCAAAACATGCAAAAGAAAGCTAGGAAGTGATGAGATGGGACAGGGGCAGTTTGTCTGTGTGCTCTCTTTGCAGTAACATAGTCAATGTTGTGGCTCTTAGCCTGACTAGTTTGCAACACCTGATAAAGGTTTAATGTTATTATTTATGATAATGTATGTAAACAGTGCACACTAACACGTTTATCACATGGTTAAAACATCTCACAAAGACATTTCTGGGTTCTAATCCAATTTTGGCTCTTTCTGCTTTGGGTTTTCTCCCATATTCCAAAAACATGAATGTCAATGTAATTGAACATCACCTTATTGGCGTAAGGCGACGTGGGTCAGTGGTAGAGTGGTCGTCTCACAACCCAGAGATTGTGGGTTCGATCCCATGCCATTGTGACTATGTCGAAGTATACTTGAGCAAGATACTGAACCCCCAGTTGCTCCTGATGCTGCGTCATCAGAAGGTGAATGAGGAGTCAAAAGCGCTTTGAGGGCCTTGTAACAAAAACTGAACACAATTCTCATAATATTTTGTCTGTGTCTTACAAGGCCATGTGATTGACTGGTGGTCGGTGTACTTGCAACTGGCTCTAAGTTACCATGGATGGATGGATGACGTGATTTGTGGGATGTGCCCATATTAACTGACAGATAATGATGATGATGGAAGCTGTTTTTTTACAGTGTGACAGTTTCTGTCAACTGGAGTTCTGAATGAAATGTGCTTTACGAGAAGGCACAGTTTGTTTGGAGGTGCTTGGCTTAATAGCTCAGCGTTGCATTGCTTTTAATTGCCTTTACTCCCATTGATAATTTATAGCAAGCAAACAATACTGAATAGAACTGCCAGCTGCTGGGTGTTCCGAGCTCAGTGAGACAGCACAAAATTCACTTTCTCTTAATTGTCTGGAACCTTTTATTGTTATGGATGTTGCCAAATCATTAGGCGACAATGATAGCTTGGATGCATCATTTACAAATTGAGAGTAATGAGATTTTTTTTTTCATTATTATTATTCAACCCTCCATCTGGTCATCATTGAGTGTGGCCTTCCCCTGAGGTGTCTCCTACTGGCCTCCTGCTTGAATACCTCTATTTCTTCATCTCCACCTCAGCTCAACTGCACAATTCATCTCTTCATTACGCATTCCTCTCTCACTCTCAGCGTTCTCTCGTTCTCTCTCCTTACTATATGTTGTGACCTTATGGGCCAGATTTGTCTTAACATCTTCATTAGTTGTTTGTTTTTTATTTTTTTGTTTTGGTTTTTCACATAGAATCATACATTTGTCAACTTCTTTTAAACTTGCATGATCACTTTGATTGCTTGTTTTACACAGACAAAGCAGTTTTAAGGTTTAGCCGATGTCTTACAGTAGAAAGTTTAAACACAATCCGTTCTGTTATTCTACTGATCATAAAACATGTATTTGTAAAGGCACTCTTAAGTACAACTTTGGATGTTTTACATAAAAATACACACCACTCGTGTTTTATGATTAATGATTGATCATACATGCGCACATGTAACTGAGTGTGCCTTTCTTATTATGCTTTATGGAACAGAGTGTCCTTATTTCCTGTATACACTCCATCAATACATCCACCCATTTTCTATATTGCTTATTCTCACTAAGATCGTGGATAAAATGATATCCCAGCAGACTTTGGGTGAGAGGCGGAATACACCATGGACTGGTCACCAGCCAATTGCAGGGCACATACAGTATAAGACAACCAATCATACTCACCTATTAGTTAAAATGATCATTTAATGGTCTGAACATTGGCACTTATGTAACCAGTCTGTATGTTCAAATGATGTCAACACTAAAATTAACCACCCTGAAAAACTCAATAGTGATTTAAGGTTGTTTTTTGTGATGAACCGCAATGCAAGGTATTATTTATTGTCTCTGCTCATCACTGAAGATGGCAGCATTGCTATTGTTTCTTGGCTTGCTTTGACCGCGTCTAAATTGTTACCTACTATCCAAAAATCATGACCCATCATCGCCAAAATTGATATGCATAGCCCTACTCATGTCCTCTTCAACATGTGAAAATATAAAAGCAAACAGCTCAATATTTCACATCAAATATGAGCTTTTTTTTAGCAAAAGCCATTACCATCACTGCAAATTGAAAATATTGTGCTGATCATTTTATAGTTTTACATGTTGAAGTGGACATAAGATGGATGTGCAAATTAATTGATAGTCATAGTTTTCAGACATTTAGTGACGCGAGCCATCATGTTTTGATCTCTAATTATAGAAAAACTAGATTAAATCATAATTATTCACCAGAAATGAACTACCCCACCCCCATCCTTTAGTAGTGGTCTACCATTTGCTACTACAACAGCAACCAGAATGGTTTTGCCAAGTTCTGAGCTATATACTCTGCTACTATTCAAAAGTATCACAGCCCACTGGTATTAATACATGCATACAAACTAAACTTCCTGTAGGATTGTTCTATTGCCAAGCCACTTAAAAGCCTTAGATTGCCAAACTGTAGGCTTTATTTTTTATTTTTTGCATTACCCACGTAACTAACGAGAGCTCTGGAAGATGGAGAGACATAGAGCAGGATACAAAAATGTTACCCTGCGTATGTGGTTGTGGGATAGGAGAAAAATTGACAAATACTGTAGGACATGCAGCCTCCTCAAAGCTGAATGTGTTTTTCACTCAAACTGGTAAATATCCACTTCACCCCCACGCATCAACCAGCCCACGCACTCAGCAACACTTGTGTAACGCCAGGCTGTGTGATGCGCCCATCTGAGGGGATTTTCATTTGCTTACACATTCACACTGGTGAGAGGACTAGTTTTTCCTGTTTTCTTCTGTAATATTTTTTGTGAATATATATTTTAACAGTCATATTACATCATCCCAGTTGTCTCTTTCAGTGTTAAATTGACATTTTTGAAAAGCATGGGAACTGTTACATAACGACGATTTGCATGGTGTGTGTGTGTTTATCTGTGGGCATGAGTGTGTTATCTGTCACTCTGTTTCTTTGGATTTTATATTTATGCAATTTTAGGTTGATGAATTAATTGGCCACGGTTTTCACTACTTACCATTCAATTGACATGTATCACTTCTCTCTTCCCTTGAAATATGGATGACCCTTGAGTCTGGATTTCTAACCTTATAAATCTGTTACTCAGATCTGTAAGATGGAGCTTGCAGCAAAACTGATCAGCGACAAATTGCCCAATGGGTTGGGGTGGAGGCTTCCGGGCGGTCGGCATTTTAACGGGTTAAAAGTGAACCAATCGGATTTCATCATCTTCCACTTGTATCCTCAGGGAAATTTGTCTTGGGTGTAATTGTAGCCAATTCAGAGTACTGTATTGCATTATTCTTTCTTATCCACTACACTACAAATTACAAAGGTCTAACTGACAGCAGGATGCATCGATTAAAAAACAAAAACATATATTTTTATTTTTTTTGTAATTGAGTTGTACTGGTTATTACGCCGGTGTATTAGGGCCACGTATAAATCTATTCTGAGAAGAAGAAAAACTCGCAATTGGCAAATTTGCGAAAAAAACTCGTAAATTTGCGACTTTATAAAGTGGCAAATTTGTGAGAAAAAACTGAAAATTACGAGAAATACACGTAGCGTACAACTTGGATGTTTGTGACAATACTTCTCGGTCGGGTTTTCAAATAAGGTGATTAATCGCTTTCGCAGAGAATAATCATATCATGTTAAGCATTCGCACTTTGAAGCGTTGGGTACTGCCAGCAACAAAGATGCCTCTCTTCGCGAAGTTCCATACCCTGAGGATCAAGCATTTAAGTTAATTTTACTTCTACACTTATGTTTCCTGAATTACTATTTTCACATTCATACGTTTTGGTATTTTTTTTGTACACTTATCTAATTTGATGTGTCGAATCTGCTGCTCTCTGTCATTCACTTTCATTTTCCTAAAGTATGCTAGCTTCTGATTGGTTACTATTAGTCAGCTGATAGGGGATCTGGAAGTGTTGTCACTCTGGCTGCCGTGTATGACGAATAAAGTTTAAATTAAGAATAAATCCTTCTCCATCCTGCCTTTTCATTTTATAAAGTGTTCAATTAACCACTAACTAATCCTCACATTATACTATAGCTACGTGTATTTTTCGTAAGTTTCAGAGTTTTTTTTCTTGCAAATTTGACACTTTATAAAGTGGCAAATGTTCGAGTTTTTTTTTTTATCTCTGAATATTACCCCCCTCTGAAAATAACAAATATTTACACGTGGCCCTAATACGCTATCCTAGGTTATACATTAAGTTAATTGTTGGCCTTTTTTGCAAAAAAATATTTAACTTTGTCTACCTCTTATGTGGCAAAAACCTGGCATTTGAACAGTGGTACGTGGCCTTATCTATATGAAGTGTAATGCTTTTCAGAAGGACAGAGTTCACTTCAAGTTCAGTTTGTCAAGTTGACTACCAGCATATTCCACCCTTTTCTGATCTTTTATTCAAAATTGATAGTGTTGTATAGTCATTATGTTGACTTTGTATTAAAGAGAGGTCAATGTATTGAGTTGTAACTGCAAGGAAAGCAGAGTTGGCCGGAACCTGTTTGCTGGCACAACTAGCGGGCTTGGCAGCAGAGATGTCAAGCAACTGCTGCCTCGTTTGCATGTTTTGGCAAGCTCAGACCGGAAGAGAGCTCAGTGTTTATGAGTGGTGTACAATTCTGCTGATGCAAGTGTCCGCATGGCCATGCCGTCATCGCCGCTGACATCCTGAATGACGTGTCAACGCGCCAATGTGTGGATTGACCAGTTAGCTGACGGAAGCGTGAATTATCGGCTTCAGTTATTACAACGGGTATTGATCAACACAGGATGTATATACGGAAAAATGTTCTTTGGTACAGTAGTTGTCTGGGAGTGACTATAAAATGTCAAAACTCATTATGAATTTGGCCCTTTGTATAAAATTGTTCTTGTTGTGTTGTTTACTTTGCATGGCAACCTTATAGCTGATGTTCTTGTAATTATCTTCTTAGGAAGTACAACATTCGTGTAGAGGACATCATGGTGAGGGACGTGCGCTACATCACTCTCAGTTGCTGCTACAGAGACCTGCATAATGTCCTGCTGACGGGTCACCTTAAAACTCTGGCGCTGGTGGAATCAGCTGGTGAGACACAAGCAAACCATCTCATTCAATAGCATAAATCTGAATCTTTGACTCGTATAGTATATACTGTATGTCTATGAAGATTTATTGAATGGGTGTTATTTGCATATGAGGTTTTTTGGAGTGTCCGGTGCCAATTGCATTTGTACATATAAAAAAAACTTTACAATAGTGAGGTATACTATAAACTGATATTGAATATATATATTAAATCTCCTTTTTACACATCTGGATGTGTGTATGCACTACTGATCATACAGTGGCCAAAAAAAGAAATGCATTCAATATTGGTCCGAACCACTGTGAAAATCAGTGGGCTTTGTACAAGATGGATTCTCTGGGTTTGTGAACTCACAAATCCCGAGAGAATTAATCTTGCAGGCAAAGCTATTAACTTCCAAGCTAGGGCTAAAACATAAGTTAGATCTACAAACAGCCTCAGCACATGAACTATAAAATGTGTTAATATGAATATGTTTGCTTGGGAAAATCTCATAGAGGCACTGTGTGGGGGTCAATACAGACGGTGCTGCTAGGGAACAAACAGTGCACATTTCCAGGCTTTTCTTTTAAGTTTAAAGGTCATGATTACTCATACAGGTTCCCCTGCACAATTTGACATACTTATCTATACTGGACATGGGAACTAACTAAACTAAACTAAATGTGTTCTTAGCTTTGACTCTCTTTTGATTGGAGCAATTTAAGTTTTATTTCGCTCATGGGATTAATAAAGTCTATGTCTAATTTAACCTATTTCAAGTGTGGTCAGACATCACTTGACATATAGTGCATGGGGGAGAGAGGGGCAAATGTCTTCTCAAAGCCAGAATTTATTTCAAGTGGCTCTCAGTTAGTCCGTTGTTAAGGTTGACTTCCTATTGCAAGCAAATTGCTCACTTAGTGCTGTCTGCCAGAAACCTGACTAACAATGTAATCATTTATTTATTCATTAGTTATCTGTAGTCCTTTCACTATTTGTTATGAGAGTTAGGAGCCAGCAAGCAAACTGCCACACACGTGCATACGTATAGACTTAAAATTATACATATTCACTACATAACAAATTATGTAACTGCTGGGTTCCCTGCAGTGCTGCAACATGTTTGGAATCTCTTCCAACCTGCTGACTTTTTCTTTAAAAAAAAAAAAAAAGTAATCTTCTCTCATTTCATCCTCCTGAGGCTTCATTTCCAATCTGTCCTTTTCCTTTTTGCTTTTCTTCCCTTAAGGATGCCATTTTCTTGCCTCTGATCTCTTTTTTTCTACTCTCCTTGATTGTGCAATGAAGTTCCTGGCGCTCCTTCTTCCAAAGCACATACTGTAATTTCTCGAGTTTGAAACATATTTATTTGTATTTTCAAATAGAGCTTATATCAGCAGATCAACAGTAATTGTTTGCTGATTTATTTAATCCTTCATGGAAGAAGACTGATTATCTTCTATGTTTAATCGAAATGAGACATTTGCTAATTTAGTTTTGACCGAAAAGGTAACAGTGCAGTACATCAATTGTAACGTGCGGTGACTGATCAGCCATAGACTGCGCTGCTGGATTAAAAAAAAAAGAAAAAAGGGACTGGAAGTCCACATGTTTACTTTATTAATAGGAAAAAGTAGGCTTTTTGGCGCTACCACGTGTCACGATTGTGCGTACAATTCCACGGCATCAGATGCAATGATGGCCAAACAAAAAGTGCTGCATAGGCACAACCAAAACAAGGAGGCACCACCAGGTGATGCGGTGCCATACTCTGGATTCTTACACAATCCCCGTTTAAAATAAAAAAAAAAAAAATAATCTCTATACAAATACAAAGTACGAAAAACACCAATCACTGGTTAACAAACAGTAATCAGGGCGAAAATGCTCTTGTAATACACTTTAAAGGATCTTTGTGCAGTTTGTCACTTATTTTATTCATGACTGCCACCTCTGGCCCAAAGCGTAACTGCAACATCTGTGTCATGCTCGTTCATGGTGCACATGCGAGTACTTGCAATATCTTAAAGCGACAGCCACAGTTGACAAACAAAGGCATGACTTCAAATGAGGTAAGAAAAACTCCAACCCTCCCCAAAGAAACTGCGGAGTGTGAGGGTCCGCACTGTCTACTAGAAAGGGAAGGTAAAAGCTGATAGATGCAGTCAGAGTAAAAGAGTCATGGCTCTTCGTACTCATCTGGGCATTGGTGGAGCATGCATAATGTAGAAAAAACTTTAATATTACTTTTTTAAACAGTACAATGCACCTTTTAATGCAAATTTTAAATTAATCCGATTACAGTAATTTCTGGACTATAAAGCGCACCTGACTATAAGCCGTGCTAGCTAAATTTGGGGAATACTCGAGTTTGTTACACATATAAGCTGCACCCGACTGTAAGCCGCAGGTGTTTTAATGTTACCACCCCGGGTTCCCGCTACTTTCTTTTCCATAATGAGGGTGCAAATTGTCTCGCTCTCAATCTGTCTCTCCTACTGTATTTGGGCTCATTTGGTTTGTTTTGCTCTGCCTGACGTTCTTGCGCTTCCTTTATAGTGTGCCCCCTTGTGATCTGATGGATAAGCCGCACCTTTGTATTAGCTGCAGGGTCGAATGCAAGTGAAAAAAGTAGCGGCTTATAGTCCAGAAAATACTGTAATTGATTGAATAATCGATTAATAGATTCTAAAATATTCGATAGTGACAGCACTACTTTCAAATAATGTCTATTATTACAAATTTATATATGAGGTAGTGGCGAAGGTCTGATTTAGGATGTTTAAGTCGTGCGACGTTCTGGACTTTATGGGTTACAGTCCTTTCTTGTTTATCCTCCTAGCCTCTCATAGTTTCAAATGATATGCCTCCTATGGCCTAAAAAGTATATCACAATATTTCAAAGAAATTTGCGGTGACAATATTTTTGACGATATTGGTAATAATTTCTGAACAATAGATTTGCGATTGGTGCTTCGCAATAATATCACTTTTATTGCAGCACAATATTAAGGCCACCTTTTTTTTTCATAGTTGAAATGTAAACAAAGTGCAAATATAGTAACCTTAATGGAATGAAATGAAAATAAAAACAGGCCAGGTAGTGTTTACCCTATGAAGTCTAATTGTAACATAACTGCTTAAAGCACATTTACTTAGCAAATACAAAGAAAACCCAAACCTTCAGAAGTCGGTGGCAAATTGCACGAGTCAAGAAAGTCCATTATTTTCTCCTGTGTTGTTGATCCTCGTGTTGTAGAGGGGGAACATTTTCACTGTAGCAGCCAGTTTGTAGCGTCAAGCTTTGTACATCGCAGCAAGCGTGTTGTTGAAAAAAAAAAATTCCCCTGCGATCATTTAGGCAGCGGTTATTTTTGCAGTAACCGGCAACCCTCCTGCGAACGTTATTTTGCCGTGAATGTCTCTGATTGGCCAATAAGAGGAGCGAGAAAATGCTTGATCTTTCTTAACCTTTTTCCCTCTTGTACTTCTCTCAGCGTCCATGATTCTCTTGGGCTCCATTGAGCGTGCTCCGCTCCAGGCGCTGCTCTCCCTGCAGCTAGGACGCTCTCGTCGCCTGGAGTTCATCAGAGAGCGTGCAACAGCAGAGAAGAAGCGCCTGTCTGTTGTCTCGAACTCTGACTGCGAAGACAACAACCAGAGAGCAAGTCAGGAGGTCCGCTTCCAGGTCAGAGGTCACACACAGGGAACATGCTTACAGTGAATTTATGTATTACTTTAGAGACAAATACATAAAAAAAATGCAATATTATGCATTATAACCTTAAGCTCTTTGGTGGCAGAGCCCTGGGGAGTTCCCAAAGGCTCTGGATGTTGTGGTGCTGTCTTGGTTGACACACCTTTGCAAAATCATGTGGACATTTGGGGGACAGTGCCTGGATTGGCAGACAGACACTCTCCAGTCTTTCCGATCAGGGTTCTGGGGGGAGGGTCTGTCTGGAAGTTGAGTCTTAGAGGAACAGTTTGGATTTTGTCCTGGCAGTGGAGCAGTGGACCATCTTTAGCCCCTCAGCAGTGTCCTAGAGTGTGCATGAGAGTCAACTAATCTACCCAGATTCCCTGGGTTACTTAGTCCCTGTACAACCGATGTTTGAAGTTTGGTCCGTATTGCTGGCAGTAAGTCAAATTGGTTTCTGGTGAGGGTTGAACTTTACCATTGCTGCCCATTTTTACCCATTCTGTTCATAATCCAAAACAAGCTCAGTCCACGGCTCATCCGAATCAAGAGGAGCCAAATGAGGTGGTTCCGGCATCTGGTGAGGATGCCTCCTGGAAGTCTCCCTGGTAAAGGGAGAGCCTGGGGAAGACCCAGTATAAGTTTTGAGAGACTGCTAGCCTGGGAATCCCCATAGGAGAACTGGACGAAGTGGCTGGTGAGAGGAAAGTCTGGGCTTCCCTCCTAAGGCTGCAACCACGACCTGTCCCCAGATAAGCGGAAGATAGATGGATGGATAGTTCATTTAGTTTAAGTTTTTATGCAGAAGTACACAGGAAATTATGTAGATTAAATTTGACTCTACAGTATTTAGAGTAAATTTGACTCTATTTAAAGAGGGACCAAATAGACTTAGTTTTAGAGTAGGCTGAGATTTACACTAGAGAGTAAAAAAAAAAAAAGAAGCCATTCAAGGGTTGAGGAACGAACTCACAACCTTCAGCTTGGCAGACTGCCACACTACCACCTGAGCTATGCCCCTCCTACTGTTTGCTTTTCTCCAAGAGACCAAAGACATCATTTTTGGTCTCTTGGAGTTGGGAAGATTCCATGGTACCAGCTGCAGCTGACACGAGCGATACACTAACAGAAATCAGAAGCTGCGTAGCTAAGGGAGTAGATTGGCTGTCTTCCAAGCTGAAGGTCGTGAGTTTGTTCCTCCACCCTTGAGTCAATTTTATGTTTTATTTTTTCCAGTTCTTTATTTTACTCACAAGTGTAAATATTACTCTAAAACGGAGTCTATTTTGGTCCCACTCAAAACAATGTCAAATTTACTTTACAGAATTTACTGTGTAGTTGAAAGTTGTTGTCAAAATAATTTGATTTATTGTATGATTTTGTGTATGTGCGTTTGCAGATCTCGACTGAAGAATCATCATTCAGTCCTACTCGTCAGATTCCTCAGAAGCCCTTGAAACCTGCTCTGAAGAGACCCTCTGTGGTGGAGCGGCCCACTGATATCCCAATCGGTTTGTTATTCTCTTACCTCCAATTCTCAATGTGAAATAGATTAGGGAATCTTAAAAAATTAGGAATTGGGAACTTTGGCATTTTCAGTGCAAATATTGAGCATTTTAACTACATACCAGACTGGTTCACAGGTCAGCTAATTTCTGCTCATTTTTCAGATCATGTACTGCACTTGCAAACAGGAATAGCAGAGGAACTGATTTTAAGATTTTGGGAGCTTTTGACATGGCCACTGTTAACTGGAGAATCCATTGACTATGAAGGTTGTGTGACAGTGTTGGGGATTTTGTCTCGTAGGCTCACAGGATCATTCAACCAACTCTAGTCTAAGGAACTTGTTTTGCGCCAGCCCAGATGCAGAACTCATAGAGGTAAGAGAACCCTGTCCTTGAACGCACCCAATAACGGCACACAAACACCACACAGTGGCTCACGGCATGCTCTTCACACATTCTTCGCACTCTCACGTACAGGCTTCACACGCTACAGTACAGTACCTCCCACGCTACAGTACAGTACCTCCCACACAAGCAGATAAATCCAATCAACAGTGTCAATACAGACACTATTTTCCATTTTGTCTGAGTATTGTCCAAAATACCAAATTGAAGTTTTGTTTCTCATTCAAACTACAGCGGTAGTTCTTACTTTACTTTCCACCGCATTGCAATCGATTCACAAGGCACATATTAGGCCTTGTAGGAAAGGTTGTTTATTGGGGGGGGGGGGGGGGGGCATTTGTTTCAACTGTTGAGGGTGTTTTTAATGTTGTCTGCTTGTCCTTGGTTGGTGGAAGAAAAACAACAATGTCGAGAGCCCCGTGTCTCCTGACACCAGGAGGCCGTCAAAACGAGTCCGGATATCTGTTGTGGTAAGATTCCACCATTTGGGGCAACCCAAATGGCAGGCTTCCGCCGGGTAACAGGTTCATCAGCCAATCAAAAATATCTCATCCTGCCATTCCATTCCAGAGCTAATTGCTCATGCCAATGGCCTGTGATCTGGGCAATGCCGACCCCGAACCCATCTGTGCCATTGCGCCAACATCCTTTGAACAGTCTCTTCTTGTTAAACCTGTAACCTGACTGCTGACCTCCTTTTGCCGGTAGTTGCTTGCTTCCACGATTGTCAAAATTTAGATTCATTTTGCTTCATCTGTTTTATTGGTCCAAAGGTCAGGAGAGGTTATGGAGAACATTTGACCCAGTGTCCACTTACAATGGGGAGAAACCATTCCCAGCAATCACATTTTCAGTGCACACTCGCAGTAATTAATTACTTATATCATACATAAATAGAAATATAAAATACATTATAGACCAATTTGGTGTTAAACAAGATTGTCTTCGTGAGCGTGGCACAAAGTGAGTTTTTCATTAGCTGTAAAATGTGATGAGACGACTGAACAATTGCACATATCCACGGATCAAACAAGCATATTTAACCAGCAAATCTGCATGTATGCATTTTGTGACTCAATGAAAATTTAAAAACACACACACATTTACAAAAATAAATAAAAGTCTTAGTCTACTGCATGTGTGAGTGCAAATTGGGACACATACACCAAAGACAGCGTCATAAGCATTGTATTTGATGAATGCATCTAAAATGATGGCCTGCACAGTGGAAAGTTTGCTTTGAAATAGTTAATCGGAGCAAGCCATCAAAATCTATTCAATCCACACTATTGTGTTGAAACTCTTAACACTCCAGGAACCTTTTTTCCCTGGTTTTAAGTGCCACCCTAACCACAAGAGCCAAGACAGCTCTCCTTTCTACAAAAAAATACATAATTTCCATGTGTCAGAGTTGTACAGAGCTGTTAAAATTATCCCTTCAAACACTGCTTGGTAACAGCAAGTAGCAAGCCACACTTCTGTTTGTCAAGCGGTCAGATTTTGTCACATTTTCCTAAATTGTCAAATAAGTAAAGTTTCATTAAACATTAGTTTTTGTATTTATTTACACACAATTGTTTAATTATACGATTTTAATTGTATTGCATTTCTAAATGATGCCTCACTCAAATTGTCATTTAAGCACATTATTATTGTTGGAGCAAACCTACAAATACCACCTTGGTAGTATGCTTACATCACATATGTTATCCTATATTTGAAATTGAACACTTGTGGCTCCATACGCCAATACAGTACATACCACTTTCATTTTACTTGATGGGAAAAGCAAGGGATCAGGTGTTGTACAAGTTTGAGGCTGTTCAAACCCGGCATGCTGTTCTTTCCATCTTCCAACTGTGTCACCCGAGGTATCCAATCAGTGACTGCCTCCCAGAGTTAGGCATCGCCTTTCTGGAGTGACCCAAAGTCATATTATGTTTGTGATACTCTGAATGGGGAAAGTGAGTTATCCTGTGCATGCAGCCATAATGTACATACTGTATCACAATAGGGAATCATATCTTTATATCAGAAGGCATGTTTGAACAACAGCGGAAAAAGTAAGCACTACGGTGATGAAGGATAATGCATGGGAACTTTATTGATCATTTGTAATTCTTCGAACTGCGATATAGCCTGCCGTCAAATTACCAATGACTGTATTCACGTTATTGGACTGCAATCATTGATTTAATCATCTGATTGTTAATTGACACAAAAAAAGCAATCACATAAACCATACGCTTTGACATGATGACATGAGATAAATAAAATAATAATATCACATGATCATGTCAGAATAAAGTACAAAGTAAATGGACTGTTCCTGACCATATGTGATGCCATTCCCTTCACCAGGAGCCACCAACCATCTTAAGGGGTTTCTTTGGGGTGAGCTGAATGTTATTCCCATTTATTCAAAACCTTTGAATGTTGAAATATATTAAGAAACACTTTTTCTGCATTTCCTAAATGTTGACAATGCATTACATATCAATTTGTCGGACTGCAAGGTGGCCTAGTAATTAGCATGTCTGACTCACATGTTTGAGGTTCACAATCCCATTTCCAGCCTTCCTGTGTAGAGTTCGCATCTTCTTCCAATTTCCTAAATCATGCGGGTTTAGATCAAGTGAAGCAAAATACCAACTTTCCGTAGGTGCAAATGTGAGGGCAAACGGTTTTCTATGTGTGCCCTGTGATTGACTTACGACCAGTCCAGGATCTACCTTTCCTTTCTCCCAAACTCAGCTGACATTGTACTGCCAGTAGAAGGAAAACAGGATGAATTGATGCTGGCCAGATGTTTTGACGTTTGTTGCTGCCATCTAGTGGTGGGGGTATGAAGCGCACTCGTATCATAAAATTGCGTCAGACCAAAATCGCTCAAATAATGGCCCGCATATCGAGAAAGTTATATCTCCAGGCACCACTGTCACATATTTTGTACAGTAGTAATTGAATTTTCTGAATAAAATCAAAGTGCAACAGTAATGTACTTCTTCATCAGAATAATACTAATTTATTAGTTTTACCTTGAATTTGGAGTTGCTCAAGCTTTTCATATTACTTCTTTAACAAGCCGTGGTTCCAATAACACAATACGTCATATGTGGTTCTATTGGTGCTATTTTAAAGTAAAATGAATGCATATTTTTGTTTTAATTCTTGGACAGTTATCTGCCACTGATGGTTAAAAATAAGAAACAGTCCCAACAATGTATTGAGAATACCAATTACAGGCACACAGTGTGGTCAGTGCAGAGAAAACACATGAGTTCATTTTTGGATGTGTTAAGTGGGCTTTGAAGCATATGAGTCACTGCAGCTTGACAGCAAAGTCATACGTAACAGAGCTTTGTGGCGCCAGTGTGTGGTGCATTTCATCGGGCTTTGGGCCTGTATCTCATTATAACCAGCTTTTCTTAATATGGTCAAAAGGTGGTGCTGATAACAGCCTTTACTCTGAATTTTTCTAATGTCATGTGGCCCTGTCAAGAATATGGATGAGTTTATACAAACATATTTTCCAACCTTCTGTTTTTCCCCTCAAATCAAGTTAGTCCCTCACAGTTCCTCTATTTTCTCGTTGTTTGTTTGGGAATCTGGGTGCGTCTTTGCTCCACACTCTTCGTCCATCTTTATGACTTTCCAAACCCTTCACACCTCCATCCCGCCTCCTCCACTCCCTCTATCTTGCTTGTGAAATATTGATGCAGAGTAAATGACATCAGTAGTCTGTTTCAGAGAAATGACGCCGCCCAGCCTCTCAGTCTGTTTTCTCATTATTATTTTTTCCCCTTCTTGAGTTTTCATAATGCCGTCATGCTTTATTTATGATGGCTTGTGGGCTCAATTTTTGTTTTTTGTTTTGTTTGTTTGTTTGCTGTAGTTTCTTTTTCATTTCTTATGCCGTCTTATAGGGCAAATCTCAAGGCAATATGCATATTTTTATTACTTGGCTTAAACATGTTGAATTGACACTTGCACAAAAAGAAACAATGGGTTGAATTGTCCTTTTGACACTTGAAATAGCTTTCCACTTTAAAAAATACTGTTTCACACATCACTGCATTTATTATTACCCAGAGACAAAAATCAAGAAAATGATCTAAGCTTTTGCAATGAACCTCATTATATATCTGCTCTAAAAGGGAAAAAAAACTAGGGAATGCACGATAATGCTATTTTCAACTGATACCGATAAACCAATCACTTAGAAAGTGCCGATGTTCATAACCGATAAGTGAGCCGATAATTGTTTGCAAAATTAACTTGAATACAAATATACTTTGGAGTCCTATTATAAGTCTAACATGTACATTGAAACATTGTGTTAAGCACAATGAAGCTTAATTTTATTGATATCTCTGCTTCAGAGACAACCAGTAACTCATTTTGAGTTTGACAAAACAAAAGTCATGTTTTAAAAATGCAATAAAAAAACTGCGAGAGTAACATTTTGGGGAGAACCGCTGCCGTATTGTGTTTTTGCACGCATATTCAAACAATCGATCTGTGTGTTTTGGAGCTATTCAAAATGAGACTCATCCGTCCCAAATCGGATATGAAACTACGTCTTGTGGTTTCAAACCATCACACAAAATTTAGATTTCATGTGCTTTGTGACTGTTCAGACTACAAAAGAGCCATCTAGTTTCAATCTGGATTAGCTAAAAATTTGATTTTGGCTGTCTGTCTAAACGCAGCCTTCGTTTCGGGCTAACCTCATCTTAAAACACTACTGTTCAATAGGTTAAATCAAGGGTGTGCAAGGTATGGTTGGGGGGCAAATACGACCGCCTGATCCATTCTTTAATCCGGACTACGAGTAATGCCATATTTGTTAAATGGTAAATGGACTGCTTTTTATATCGCACTTTAACTACACTATATGGTGCCCAAAGCGCTTTACAATTGAAGCCTCACATTCACCCATTCACACACATTCATACACCAGTGGTCGGTTGCTGCAATGCAAGGCACTGCCAGGTCCACTGGGAGTAAATCGGATTCAGTGTCTTGCTCAAGGACACTTCGACATGGTCACCAGGGTTGAGGAGTGAACTCACAACCTCACGGATGCATGGGAGACGGCCACTCTACCACTGAGCCCCTTGTTGAATTAATTTATCTGCGTTTTCTTCTGAAATTGCTTCAGTTGATTTATCTTCTTTTGAAATTGATTTATCTCCTTAAATAATTAGTTTGCCAAAAAAATAAGATAAAATATGTTGACATATACATTTACATGTTCTTTAAAATTAAATATTTAATATATTTCTGTGTTATCCTTTTTATATACCTCGTCCCTGAATAACCTGTTTTATCAGTCTGTTTAATAATCCAATATGGCATTTGAGCACAGTTTGTCCACGCCTGGCACATGGGAAGATTATTTTCTGTGGTCAAATGCTATCCAATTAAACAGATAAACTGACACCTTGACCCATCATTACACATTTAGAAGAAGAAAAAAAGGCTAGAGGATTCCTCATTGAGAGACAGAGGGACAACATGAGTTAAGTGGTTGTAACATCTGGACCCATCCAACTGTTGAGGCCAAATACAGATCTTGGTGCTTTTGACATTCAGCGGGAGCAAAAGCAGATATTTTAAATGTCAATTTTGTGTCCATTTTTGAAAAACTACTAATAAATTATTTTATTATTTTTATCCACATAAGTTGAGCCTTCTATTTGTCAGTTGAATGCATGCTCGATACCTAAGATTTGGATGGGCAATAAACTTAATTGTACCATTTGAACAAAATCCAAAACAGGCTTTTTTATGTTTTAATTTCCAAAGTTCGATAAAAGAATTCTAAAAGAAATACTATCATCATCTAGTGTTGGCACCGTAGCAGTGGTTTGTATCTCCGTCTTGAAGAATTAAGAATATTAGAGAATGGATGACGTAGAAAATAACTGCACATTATCCTTCTCCACACCATTGTATTAACTAGAAAGCCATTAACAATAGTGTTAAAGCCTGCCTCCTAATCAGATGTGGTGGTAAGGCAGTAATAGAATTTGTAAGCGATGAGCAAAGAAGTTATCATTAGTAGCAGGAAAATCAGCAGTTAATTGCCTGCATGTGATTACTGTTGTAATGTTCCCCTCTTGCACCATTTAGTATCTGGCAGTTGCTTCGAGAAACATCATTACTAGACGCATGAGCATGAGGGAGAAACTTTGGAATGTCTTTTTTTATTACTTTAACAATTTAAACTGCTATTCAGACAACAAAGAGGAGGACTGGCAATTTTACATTAGTTTCCTTTCATGAGATAAAAATAATTTGTTGTAGTAAAAATATATTTTCAATCATTTGAATTGATTCTCTCTGGCTTGTTGAACTGATAAGTGGAATTGTTGATCCATTTAAACTCAAATTTCACATTCCCTGCAAAGCAACATCACCAAGGAACCACTTCTCGGCATGTTCAAAAAAGGAATGCTTGCACTAATTAAATTCTAGCCGTCAAAGTTGAAAATCCTTTTTTGTGGTCATAATCGAATTATATTATACACTAAGTGCCACTAAATTTAATGGACATCTTGTGTTGTTTGCGACTTAAATGCAATTTGGGTGGGTGATGTGCATTACGTAGTAATCTTACACCATGAAACTACTTTCTCTGTTTCCATTGTTCTTTGTGACTGTCATTATCAGCATTTCAATTTATTCCACATTACTCGATGTTTTTGTTTTGTGTGTGTGTCGTTTTAATTAGCATGATATTGTTCACTTTGTATTAGATTCACTTGTTGATCGTGCATTTTTACCTTCTACTGCCAAAACAGGGACTCAAATGTGTAAACCTTACATACTTATTAACTTTACTGCTTGCTCTTAAGTGTGTGCGTGCGTGTGTGTGTTTCCCCTGCTAACCCAGCCTTATATAGGTGCAACTAATTGGAGGATTGTGTCTGGCTGTAATGATGGATAGCTGATGAGTGCAGAATGGAGAGATGGGGGGAGGCAATGAAAGAACGAGGCGGTCTTCTAATCTTTATCTGTTCAGAGGAACAGCATAGCAAACACTTTGGTCTTTTGTCAGCACTCTGCTGCTCATGTGTATATATACTCAGATGCTTATTTAGTCCACACTTTGAATTCACTTTTTATACATTGAGTAAATATTTACATGCATCCGCTCCTAACATTCATATAGTGCAATACATAGACAGTGGAAACCTATTGTTACACCCACGTATGACATCTACAACGTCGTTTATGACTTTCAATTTGAATTCCATCTGCATCAAAATGGAGCAGCAACAGCTTCCAATCTTATGAAATGTGACTATGGGAGGGTTTTTTTTCTCTCGCTGATTCTTCACATTTGTGAGGTCAGGTCACCATGGACTTGTTCAAAAGAATGTCTGGCAGTCTGTGCTTGTTGAGTCAGCTTTAACGATTAATGTATTATACACTTTTTTTTGTCTGTTTGAAATCTCTGAAAAGTGTGCAGTATGCATCTTTCGCACCCTCTCTGACTGATCTGTAAGCATGTTACCAATCTTTATTTGTTGCCTTGTGAAAACTGTGTCATTGTGACATTCAGTGTGGCCTTGTGTGACAGCGTGATCAGTGAGACAGCAGAAATGAAGTGTGTGCGCGTTCGCGTGGTCTCATCAACTGCAGGCACAACTGCCCTCTGCTTGCATAATGCTACAGTCGAGCACCTCTTTCTACCCCAGGGCTGCAGTTGCTAAGGTTACCAACAGGTCGTCCACTGCAGCGATGAGGATAAATGTGCTCAGGCTTCCATCAGCCCCAGGGTTATGCTTACTTTTCCCTCCCATATTTCCTTAACACACACATTAAATTCAGAGCAAATAAATGCCCGTTCGCCAGCACATTACTTAACACACACTGTATTCTCAGTATTTTCTTCAAGGAAGAGGGTCGCTTATGCATTTCCAGCTTGTCAAACAGCATTGGCAAAGTCGACTTGGAATTTATCAGCCGGAGGCTCTGAGGGTGGTGACAATCCATCATTATAATGATCATCTGCTGCAAAATCTCATGCATCATATTCCCTCGCTCATGAAATGCACTGTAGTCTCTCCTTTAGTCACTAATTCTATTCCTGTCCACCTGTCAGAGGACAGGCGTGCATTGTAACGCTCATGATGTGATGCATGGGTGAACATGTGCCTGTAATGTGTCATTCCACTTGCTGAAATGATAGTTTCAAAGTAGAACAAATAGGCAGCCAGATGTCATACATCATATACTGACAACAGTCTTCCTTCAAATTACAATGTAATCAAGTGAATGGAATATATAGTCTTACCAAGATTTTTTTCTGGCTTTTGCATCTACAGGACGACAGCGATGTGGAAGATGATATGACGATCAGAGAGGTAAGACCACCATTCTAAAGCCCCGACAAGACGGGAGGGATTCTATTTTCCTTTGTGGAGGCGATGCCGAAAATCAGTGCTAACGCAAAACTGCCCTGCTTACCGTTTGACTTTATGTACAGTTTCATCTCTCCAGATAAGAAAATGGATGGCGCTTGTGCAAAGCCACCAGGGCCCGCTGTCTAATTTAACTGTGAAAGTTGCTTTGGATAGCAGCCAGCCGCTTTTACATTACACGTTCCAGAACGGCCCACACAGCACCGGCCTCGCTTAGCCTGGTCCCCGTTGCTTTTCCATTACAAACAGGCACCGATCATATGGCGCCGGATCACCTGAACTGTGCAAGCCTACACTGCAGCGTGCGGGTTTCTGCCCTTAGATTTCGTGAGTGCGAGCCTCGGCTACAGGTTTTGTGGCAATCCGATGTATGAATTACTGTTTCATGCTGTGGCGTCGCAAATGACAGCCTATCAAATGCGCAGAGCTTTCACACAGACAAAAATCTATTTCCGGCTTTAAGTGAGCAGACTCAGCCATCAAGACATAAGTACAGTGTATACAATACATTGCACATAATTGTGTTATACAACAATAGTTTAAATTTTATTGCTTGTTGGACCTATTCATCATTTGAATAAAAGATCTCCAGCTACAGTCTCCGGAGCTGGTCGTGTCCCCTTGCCTCGGGATCCGCCAGTGGGCATCGGACACCGTAGTGTGAGGACAACACGTCAGTGACTCGGACAAACAGCCAAATGAATGACACCTTGCTCTCCATCCAATATGCACTCTAAAAACGGTTGGGTCAGAAATAACCCAAATTAGTTTAAAAAAATGGGCCGACCCAACAAATTAATAATCCACAAGGCAACCTTTTGGGGGCTTCTTTTGTGGTTAATTCATTTGACCCAACCGTTGGGCTTAATTGAATAACCCAACTGAATTTGGTCAAATATGAACTGACCCAACTTTTTTTACCCAAACAGTTGTCAAATGAATAACCCACAAAACAAACATTGAATTGGGTGATAAAGGAACTGACACAACTTTTTGAATTATTTATCCCCAAAAGGTAGTAAAAAAAAATAATTAATTAATAATCCACAACGCAGCCCAATTTTTGGGTAAAACAAATACAAAATTGAGTTGGTCCCTTTTTGACCCAATTAGGGTTATTTTTGACCCAACTGTTTTTAGAGTGTGAATGGAAGCTGGCGGCAGAAGGCAAGAAGGATGAAGTATTGAAGCTTGAAATTTTTGGCGATTAACACTTAAAGCTCAACATCTCCCATTGACACTGAATGGTGAGCTCAGATTCATTAATTTCTCCACCTCTACAAGTCACCGGCGTGTTGTCTTTACTCTACAACCGTCGTCGTTTGCATTCAAGTTAACGGATAGATCAGTCGGCCTGAGCCGCTTTTCAGAACCTCCACAAGTGACGGTTCTGAAAAGCCGCTCCATTGTGTAATGGTAAAGTGACCACTCTGGGTTGAGCAAGGCCATTCCAGTATGAAACTGATGCAATGGAAAAGCATCTTTGGTGTGGTGGTAGTCAAATGTACAGTAAAGTAACCTCAATGTCATGTATCATTTCGGTGAAAATGCAGAACGGCTTTTGAGAAACGGGCAGAAAACAAAATTTACTTTGTAATTGAATTTCCGTTTTAATTGGTGTGCAGACACTTAAGAAACCAACTTTTTGTAAACAAGCCATAAAAAGTGCCTTTTACCCGAATACCCTAATGTTTACCTTTTTAACGTTCTATTGCTGCTGATTCTGTAACTTGCACATCATATTCTTCAAATATTGCAAGATGTCCAGTGTCTTCTTGTGCCTGTCCCCAGCCCGGATAAATACAGAGGGTTGTGTCAGAAAAGGCATCAGACATAAAACTTTGGCCAAATCATACATGCGAATCAAATGTATGACTTCCATACTGGATTGGTAGAGGCCCGGGTTAACAACGACCGCCATCGGTGCTGTTGACCTACAGGGTGCCAGTGGAAACTGGACGACTGTTCGTCACAGGAGAGGAGGAAGGTGTGTTCGTAGGAAGAAAGAGAAGAGAAGAGGAACACCAAGATTCTAGGACTGAGAGTAGGAACTTTGAATGTTGGAACTATGACAGGAAAAGGTAGAGAGCTGGTTGACATGATGCAGAGGAGGAAGGTGGACATAATGTCTGTTCAGGAGACCAGGTAAAAAGGGAGCAAAGCTATAAGTATAGGAGCAGGGTTCGAGTGATGAGCCTGAAGCTAGGAATCGACGGTGTAATGATAAATGTTGTTGGTGTGTATGCGCCACAGGTAGGATGTGAGCTGGAGGAAAAGGAGAACTTCTGGTTGGACCTTGATGAAATTATATAGAGCATCCCTAGAAATGAGAGAGTTTTCATTGGTGCAGACTTCAATGGACATGTTGGTGCAGGAAACAGGTGATGGGCAGGTTTGGTATGCAGGAGAGGAACGCAGAAGGACAAATGGTGGTTGACTTTGCAAAAAGAATGGAAATGGTTGTCGTGAATGCTTTCTTCCAGAAGAGGCAGGAACATAGGGTGACCTACAAGAGTGGAGGTAGGGGTACACAGGTGGACTACATCTTGTGTAGACTGTGTAATCTGAAGGAGATCAGCGACTGCAAAGTAGTGGTAGGTGAGAGTGTAGCCAGACCGCATAGAATGGTAGTGTGTAGGATGACTTTGGTGGTGAGGAAGACAAAGACAGCAAAGGCAGAGCAGAGGACGAAATGGTGGAAGCTGAAAAAGGAAGAGTGTTGTATGACTTTCAAGAAGGAGTTGGTCAGGAGGTGCTTCCAGATGACTGGACAACTACAGCAAATGTGATCAGGGAGAAAGGTAGGCAGTCCTTGGTGTGTCATCTGGAAGGAAAGGAGGTAAGGAGACTTAGTGGTGGAATGAGGAGGTGCAGAAGTGGATCCAGAGAAAGAGGTTAACTAAAAAGAAGTGGGACTGAAGAAAGTAGACTGGAGTAGAGGGAAATGCAGCGCAAGGTGAAAGTAGAAGTGGCAAAGGCCAAACAAGGGGCTTACAATGACTTGTATGCTAGGTTGGACAGTAAGGAGGGGAGAGACTGATCTATACAGGTTGGCAACGCAAAGAGACAGAGATGGGAAGGACGTGCAGCAGGTTAGGGTAATAAAGGATAGGGATGGAAGTGTGTTGACAGATGCCAGTAGTGTGATGGGAAGATGGAAAGATTACTTTGAAGAGTTGATGAATGAGGAAAATGAGAGAGAACGAAGAGTAGAAGAGGTAGTCACCTCTTGTTGTGGACTAGGAAGTAGCAAAGATTAGTAAGGATGAAGTGAGAAGGGGCATTGAAGAGGATGAAGAGAGGAAAGGCACTCGGTCCTAATGATATATCTGTGGAGGTATGGAAGGGTCTGGGTTGAGGTAACAGTAGAATTTCTGACTTGGTTGTTCTACAGGATCTTAGATAGTGAGAAGATGCCTGAGGAATGGAGGGAGAAGTGTGCTGGTGCCCATTTTTAAGAACAAGGGAGACATTCAGAGTTGTGGCAACTACAGAGGAATAAAGAGCCACACAATGAAGCTATGGGAAAGAGTAGTTGAAGCTAGAATGAGGGCAGAGGTGAACATTTGTGAGCAGCCGTATGGTTTCATGCCAAAAAAGAAAAGAAAAAAAAGAGTACCACAGATGCAGTATTTGCTTTGAGGATGTTGATAGAGAAGTACAGAGAAGGTCAGAAGGAGCTGCATTGTCTTTGTAGATCTGGAGAAAGCTTATGACAGGCTGCCCAGAGAGGAACTGTGGTTTTGTATGAGGAAGTCTGGAGTAGCAGAGAAGTATGTTCAAGTGGTGCAGGACATGTATGAGAACTGTAAGACAGACGTGAGGTGTGCTGTTGGTAGGTGTGACGGAGGAGTTAAAAGTGGAGGTGGGACTACATCAGGGATCAGATTTGAGCCCCTTCTTGTTCGTTATGGTAATGGACAGGATGACAGGAATCTCCATGGACTATGATGTTTGATGATGACATTGTGATATGTAGTGAGAGCAGGGAACAGGTAGAGGAGAAGCTAGAGGTGTGGAGGTTTGCCCTGGAAAGGAGGGGAATGAAGGTTAGCCGTAGCAAGACGGAGTATCTGTGTGTGTGTGTGAATAGGAGGAACCCAAGTGGAAGAGTGAGATTACAGGGAGAAGAGACCAAGAAGGTGGAGAAGTTTAAGCATTTAAGGTCAACAGCCCAGAGCAATGGAGAGTGTGAAAAATAATTGAAGAAGTGTGTGCAGGCAGGCTGGAACGGGTGGAGAAAAGTGGCAGTTGTGATGTGTGATAGAAGAGTTTCAGCTAAAATGAAAGGAAAGGTTTATAAAACTGTGGTGAGACCAGCGATGTTGTTTGGTCTGGAGACAGTGTCACTGAGGAAAAGACAGGAGGCAGAGCTGGAGGTGGCAGAGATGAAGATGCTGAGGTTCTTTTTGGGGGTGACTAGGATGGATAGAATCAGGAATGAGTTCATCAGAGGGACAGCACATGTTGGAGGCTTTGGAGATAAGGTCATAGAGGCCAGACTGAGATGGTTTGGACATGTCCAGAGGAGAGCTGCCTTTCCAAATGTCAGGCAGGAGGTCTAGAGGAAAAAGAGGTTTATGGATGTAGTTAAAGAAGACATGAAGGTAGTTGGTGTGAGAGCAGAGGATGCAGAGAACAGGGTTAGATGGAGGCAACTGATTTGCTGTGGTGACCTCTGAAGGGAAAAGCCGAAAGGAAAAGATCTGCTAATGGCATCTCTAATTTCTTATGTCATACACGATTGTTTTGTCCCTCACGTCTGCTGCTGCGGCATCATCACTTCACCTCCCTCACTGGGCAGTTATGATTAAGAGACCACTCCAGTGTGGTTCGCAGTCCAGTGATTGGCGTGGAGAGGGAGAAGATTTTTAGGAGGTGCTAAAGAATCATTTGTATGCCTTCTGTATGGTGACTGACGGCACACATAAAAGCGGGAGCTCCTTAGAGCATCTTTCAAGAGTGCTTTTGCTCCAGGTTTATAGCTCAGAATCTAAATGTGTCTTTAAGTGTCACCTTTTTAAAGGCCAACAGGGGCTACTCTACCAACTACATAATAATGTCTGCTCACTTTCAAGTAAATTTGAAAATTGCTACCTCTAATTTCATATACTACCTCAAAGCAGTTTACAATCTTGAAAGCCGAATAAAACTCTACATCATGTTCTCTCTTTACTAGCCCATATAGATTAAAGCCAAAAAGAAACACTTTAAAATCTGACATTCAACATACCAAATGTTTGATCTAATTTGTGTTGAACTTTGTTCTTATTTAACTTAGACAATTTTTTCTTGTGTGTGCGTGTTTTGTAGATTGCGGAGTGGGAAGAGATGCAGCTCGATGAGCAGGTTAACTTTAACAACTGCAAGATTGACCCTGCCCCATTCCAGCTGGTGGAGCGCACATCACTACATAAGGTATGGTTCTAATTACAATTATTCCAATGTGAGCTATTAGAGCAGCATTCAGGTAGTGACTGAAAACCGAAATCGAAATGACAACATACTTAACTCATTCACTCCCAGCCATTTTCACAGAAGCAACCCCCTTCGTTCCTGGCTGTTTTACTGGATTTTGACTGATATTGCAAGGTCCACAGAATATTGTTTTCTGTTACTATTAAAAAATGTAACCTACCAAAGGAAAGATTAGAGTCTCTTCTTTCATAAGGGAAAAAAAATATTTTTGTCTGTTTCTTTTTTGCAGCAATTAGCATTAGAATATAGCCAAGTTTCATCATCATTCACAAATCTGTGAATATCCAGAAGGGGAAAGAGCTTTTTGCAACATGGCCCCGGCTGATCTCTTGTACTCTGCTCCCACCTGCTGGCCGTGTTTGTAATAACTACCATAGCTTCAACAATTTATTCAGTTCAGAGGCTGCATCAAAGCCTTCTGTATGCTCTAGCATAAATAAATAAAAAACATAAACGTGTAAATACTTTCTTGGGACACTGGTAATATTTACAATGGAGCAAATGAATTAAGGGGCCTGGTCCCTCCGTCGGCTTGTTACTAGGGCTGGGCGGTATGGCCCAAAAAATTACCTTGATTTTTTTTTCCTTTTTTTCCCCCCCCTCCAGTCATTCAGGTTGATTACAATTTTAATCTAATAAACCCAACAGACATTTATTTAAAGGTTTCATTTATTCAGGACATTACACATTTACTTTGTAAATACAGAACATAAATTGTCTCAGTATCTTTCAAATCCTTTACCTTCATCCTGACTTCAGTTAGCTGTTTGATGTAACATGTTGCTTGGGTTGATTGTGTTTTCTTTGCAGTGTGCTGTAGAAAACACTCTTTCAAAACGTGCACACACGATCATGTAGTGTTTCCAAACATGCCACCTGCTAATTATTTGTGGGTTGCAGCTGTGGCAGTATCTAATGTCCTCCATTCAGAATACTACCTTCTCTCTGTCCTTTGTTGTCTGTGTGCTGGGTTGATACCTTTTAAACATTTAAGAGAGCGATCCCGCATGCTATCCATCTCCTCCCTCTACTGCACACTCCTAAAAGCTAACACCACACACAATCTCCTTCAGCATAATAAATACGGCCCAGTACAACTTCCAATGCTGTTTACAGACATGCATGGTTATGCTCTTTATGCACTGTTATTGTACTTGTGGCGTTCGCTGTTCTCCTTTTTGACCTTTCTGCAGCAAGACAACTTTTTTCTCTCTCTCTCTCTTATGCCTTATTTTTCTTTTCCTTTCTTTGGCCTGCTTAGTTTGTCACTTTGCTTTGTGTGTCCTCAACCTCATTTAATGATAAGGATATGTGTAGTGAATGTAGCTTATTTGCTGACACAGAGGCGATGCTGAGCAGATTACAAACTTTGCTTCCTTGCATGGAAACTATTGTAAAGTTACTGCAGTCATAATACAGTAGCTTCTTGACTTGAACAAAAATATTTACAGAGGGTTAGTTGTTTAAGACATAATTCAATTCATCTACATTTGTGAATTTGTAAGTTTGAACATACCATTGGTTATCACTATACTAGATTAACTCATTCACTCATAGCCATTTTCACGGAAGCAACCCCCTTATTTTACTGTATTTTGACTAATTTTGCAGTTAAGTTTCATCATTATTCACATTCCTGTTAAACACTGGCAAAAAGAGCTTGTTGCAACATGACCCTGGCTGATCTTTTATACTCTGCTGCCACCTACCATTGTTTTAAACCACGCATTCATGCCTTCTGGTTGCTCTTGCGTTTAAAAAAACAACAACCATAAAAACATATAAATAAGTTTTTGGGAGTGAAGGACAAAGTATTTATTTACACGTTTTTGGGGTTTGTATGAGGTAATGCAGTAGTAAAGTCATAATTACATTAAGTATTTGTATTAACACTTTAAGGTCATAAATATACAACAACAAATAAAAGGAAATAAAAAAACAACAGTAACTGAGCATCCTTAGCCAAGAATACCTCCATGTATTCTTACGCTCCTGTGGGCAAACTAGTTGATTGTGCACTGTGTATAACTTATGTCGTGAACTGGTAGTGTTACCATATCGCGCAGGTTAGTTGTGTCCAAACTTGGCTGCTTTTGTTAGGTTCAATGAAGCCTGAAAATTCGGTGGGTGACGTGCAGCCAACAAACATCACTCGACATGTGACAACAAATGTCACAAGAAGGCAAGGGACAGAAAAGCTGACTCTGAACATTTTGGGTCTTTGGCGCTTGAAATAGCACCTTGACAATGCTCTGGAATGAGAATAGCATTTCTAAACTAAAAGTCCCAGTTACAGTAGTTTTATAACCTATGATCATTCGGTGCTGAATGATTGTAGAGTGAGCTAGTCACCCCATAAAAAAATACAAAATATCATTGAGTATACACAACAGTATATTCTCTGATGGGAAATCAGTTACATATGCTTGGCCCAGGCTTGAAAGCAACAGCCAGAGCCACAGTTTACTTAACAACACAGTGGGATCTAATTCAAGTATCCCCAAATGCCTCCTCTGCTTCAACAGAAAGTGCAATTAAGAACTAAAAAGATGTGGAAGGAACAGCATCAGACCAGCAACCTATCTGAACTGCCAGTAAAGTTTTTGACCTGGTGCTCTCTCTATTGCTTTCAGCAGGATGCAAGAACCTGCAGTGAGGGGAAGATTAAATGCAACGTTAATGATCCTTGTGGGAAAGCAAAATATTTGCTTCAGCCAATGCAGCACTAATAAGTCAGAGTTTGGAAGTGAAAAACAGGCTTGCGTAAGCAAGTTTTCAAAACTGGATCAAAGCGGTATTCGTTGTAGGTAACAGGCTGCGGTCACATTTCTTTGCTGGCATTGGATACTCGAATATTTTGCCAATAGAATACCTTACATGTCTGTAATCATATTTTTTATGACTCATACTTTATGAGCGCTGAGGTCCTCTTTAGTTCACTAATGTCAATCATGTCTTTTATTGAGTGCTCTGACAACGATGACAGTATTTCAGGCTCCTGTGTTCTGCAAATCATTTGTTTTTGTTGATTTTTAAAGCCTACCGTACACCCCTGTAGTCTTCTAATACTATGAATGTTATTCGGTGGTCCCACAATTTGACTAGCAGTGTTTCAGTTTTACTGTTGGAGGATGTAACATTAAAGAGCAGATGCCGCCTTGCCTCTTACCAGATGTTTGCTATGTAGCATATGTTTGCTAAGTAGCATAAAGGAAAGGGAGAAGGTGTTTAAGCGTCAGTAGACGTCTCCACTTTAAATCATGTTAGCTAATCCTCATTCCGATTCTGTTATTGTTTTGTTTTGAGTGCATTGTTTGATCTTTCACCGATAACCTTTCCTGATTCATGGTTGGCTTGGAACTGTCTCGGTCTTTAAATTGACTGCGTGAAACACAATGTCTGTCACGCTGAAGTGATCCAATTTTGTTGAGATTTTATTTGAATGGCTCCAACTTTGGACATGATGGCTTTTTTTCAAATAGGACTATTCACACCTGAGGTTTTATTTTTTTTAACTAAAGATAAAGGATGACTCAAGTAGCGGTCGGTCCCTTTTTGACCCATAATTGGGTTGTTGTTTTTTTTACCCAACCGTTTTTGCAGGGCAGGCAACAATAAAAGCAATGGAAGCACACAGGTTAAAAAAAACATCCATCCATTACCAAAACCGTTTGTCCTCACAAGGGTCGTGGTTATGCTAGAGCCCAAATGATGAATTTAAATAAAAAATAAAAATCTGCCTAGAAAAGCTTCTTTTTTTTTTTAAAGGAAGGTTTTGAGTCCTTTATTAAAAGCTTATACTTTCTGTGGAGGTCTGAGATGAAAACATTTTGGAATTAGACCCAGAGGACAAAAAGTTATTTTCGGCCTCTTCTGCAGCCTGTTGTGAACGAGAATCATTTTAGACAATGCTGTCATCGTAATAAAATTTAAAAGATTGTATTTGCGTAAAAAAATTGCCTGTTGTGCTGCTTTTAGAATGTTTCTCATGTCTGCTGCTGTCTTCCTTCCAGACACACACCATCTTCTCCCTGCTGGGCCTGGACCACGCCTACGTCACGAGTATTGGACGTCTCATTGGGGTGGTTTCCCTTAAAGAGGTAAGAACATTGTTGCCTCTTATTCCTTGTATTTTCAATCAAACTTTACATTCCTTTGTGCTAAAAGTCTTGACTGCCATCACTAACCAGCACAATGCATACGAGTTTCATAATTGCAAAATTACAGGCGCGCACACACTTCAGTCAAAATGACAGACTCCTCCTTCTACTTATGTAAAGTGACAAACAAAAGGCTTCTTGATACTGCCATCTCATTGAAATGTCCATTTTCTGTCAGTCTGCACACCCTCCCTCACTAATTTCCTCCACCCCACCTCACACTCTTTGTGAATTGGCCAGAAAGTGGAGAGAGGATTGTTAGCTAAGTGCAGCGCTATTTGTCCGCGACATTTAGGTGTTTTTGTTCTGTGTTGCACCAGCAGACAATAGCCCGTCCAAAGCAGATAAAGCCCAGGCTCTCCCAGCCTGACACTGTGTCACACAGACATGCTGTTATATCACTGCTCTGTCCATATGGGAGTGAAGACATGCTTTTGTTCACATGTTTATAATTGGGAGGGGCTCATTGGCTGTTATCAGTAAAATGTAAAACCTCCAACAGTCAAGTTACAAACATGCAGTGCTAAACAAATGTATTAGGCTTCCTGTCATAAAAATAAGAAATCACAAATACAGTATGCTCATGGTTCGGTACCCATGTATTTGCATATGTGCAGATTTTTTTTTTTTCAATATGAATATAATTTTTAACAGCTTTTTGTTTTGTTTTTTCATGCGTTTCATGTGAAAAATGCACAAGGGCTCTATTGTGGTAAGGAACACAGCGAGTGAGACGGCAGAAATGAAGAACTCCCGGCCAATCAAAGTGACTCTGCTCATTAATCCATTGAAACTCAGTTTGGAGAAAGGCACCTATCCCAAACAAATCCCCCTCCTCGCACCCAAAACCCATCACAATGCATTTCAATTATAATTATATAATTGTATGCGGATGTTTGCTGTTTGCTATTTGCAGACCAGCCCGGTCCCTATCACCTGTGAATAGTGAGGCTCCAATGTAGCATCAATAATTCATTCACTCCCAGCCATTTTCACTGAAGCAACCCCCTTCACTCCCGGCTGTTTTACTGGATTTTGACTGATTTTGCAAGGCCCACAGAATATTGTGTTCGATTGCTATAAAAACATGGAACCTACCAAAAGAAAGATTAGAGTCTCTTCTTTCATCAGGAAAAAAATATATACTTCTATCTGTTTTGCAGCAAATAGCATTAGAATATAGCTAAGTTTCATCGTTATTCACAAATCTGTTTAAAACAGTGGGGGAAATAGCTTTTTGCAACATGGCCCTGGTTGATCTCTTATATTCTGCTGTCACCTAATGGCCATTTTTGTAATTACTACCATTGCTTCACCCTCAAAGGCTGCATCAAAGCCTTCTGTACGCTCTACAGCACGTGTCCTGCATGTTTTCGAGCTAGCTGATTAGCTTGAATATGAATCAGCTGTGTTGAACATGGGAAACCTCTAAAACTGTGGTGTAAAAGTCTGGTCATGTTTTAGAGTTTTCCCACGTTCAACACAGCTGATTCATATTTTAGCTCATCAGCAAGCTCTGCAGGAGCCTAATAATGATCCTGATCATTGAATCAGATGTGTTGGAGTAGAGAAACCTCGAAAACATGCAGACTCGAGGACCGGTCTTTGACACAGACACAAAAAACATATAAATACGTCATTGGGAGCATGGTAATATTTAAATACGTTTATACGTTTTTGGGAACAAATGAGTTAAGTGATTTAATGCAGACTCACTCGATGTTTTACCATTTTTAGGATGTGAACAAACTAAATCACAGATTTTACCCAAATTTGAAATGGATAAAATTTCTGTGTGAACTCTGAATGAAATAGTTTATTCATTTAAAACATTGCTTCACAAGCCAACATGTGACATTTGAAAACGGACAGAAAGCTTTCTGTGCTTTTTGAAATTTTCCAATGATGAGAGAAGTCAAATTGCTTTTTATATCCCGCTTTAGCTACACCAAAGGGTGCCCAAAGCGCTTTACAATTGAAGCCTCACATTCACTCACATACACACCAGTGGTCCATGCTGCCATGCACGGCGCTGCCAGGTCCACTGGGAGCAAATCTGGGTTCAGTGTCTTGCTCAAGGACACTTCGAAATAGTCACCAGGAGTGAGGATCGAACCCACAACCTCACGGGTGGGAGACGACCACCCTACCACTGAGCCATGCTCGTATCTACAAAAGTACAGTAATTTCTGGATTATAAAACGCTACTTTTTCACCCTGCGGCTTTTACAAAGGTGTACGGCTTATCCATCAGATCACAATAGGGGTGCACTATAAAGCAAGTGAGCCCAAATACAGGAGAGACAGAATGAGAGCGAGACAATTTGCGCCCTTATTATGGAAAAGAAAGTAGCGAGAACCCGGTGCGGTAACATTAAAACACCTGTGGCGTACAGTCTGGTGCGCCTTATAGGCCAGAAATTACTGTAGATACGAAAATAATAAAATGAAGTGAGGATGACCATTACTTTGTGATCATGAATTGAAAGCAGGAGTGGATTAGCTATTGAACAAGGTAGCAACACATCTTATGCCAGTTGACTACTCTGACGCAGCATCGGGTGCACTTGAGTCATATATAGAACACCTGGATTTAAAACTGTTTTAAAATTTAAAAAACTCCATCCAATAATCATCTTCACGTTCGCTCATTTTACTTATGGCACGCATTTCTCCACTGACGCTTAAGTATGTTCTTTGGCACCATTTGGGACACAATGCTTGTGACATAATCTTTTATATGTTAAGCATTAGCAGTGTAGACATTTCTTCTTCGACTTTCTCCTTCTCAATTTTTTCTGTCAAATCTCTTCAGCACACGGCATCAAGTCATTCTGACCTTATTTTCCTTACGTTGTAGCACACACTGCACTCTGATACTGATCTCCCCCACCCCACCCCACCCATTACCTCTCGGAGGAGACATTCTGGTGTAAAATATGAAAAACGCTTCTGTTCTCACCGTGTAGACTAGCATATGATCCTTAAACCGAAAGTAGATGCAATACAGCATAGTAAAAACGTTCATGATCTGTAGCAGCCATTTGCGTCTAACTGTCTTCGCAATAAAACTTACCAGAGGTGTGAATTTTTGCCTGATTACGTCATTTCCAACTTCAGCTCTTTTTAATCATTAATTACTAATAACATAAAATGTCAAATATTCACTTACTTGGAATTTGATGCTTGCAACACGTTCCAAAAAAGCTTGGACATAAATAGGCTTCCTCACACCCGTCGCCATGGTTGGGCCGTAGGGGTCTGTGCCCCCCCCCCCCCCCATTTGAGGCACGGATCCCTAAAAATTGTTTTTTATTATTTTTCATTGTAGCTAATTTTGTGTTTTAAAATACTAATGTTGAGTTGTTTTTCACTAAGACATAAAAAAATGAAGAAATAGTGGTGTGATTTTGTTTGATTGATGGCCAGTCTTATCTGCAACAGCCAATCACGGCCTTACTGAAAATAATGTTAGGTACGCTGGCTTATACATGACGAATATGTCAATGTTGACATGAGTCATGTAAATTTTCCCAAGTGAAGCTGCAAGTTTTTTTTGTTTGCTATTGTTTGTGGAAAGATATGTCTGTATAATGCGTACATAGTTTTAATGAAGGAATTCAGAGGACGCTGACGCACATGATGAGCGTACGGCAAGTGAAGGGGGACATACTACATTAGTGTCAGCAACTAAACAAACACGTGAAAAAAGAAACCACGGGAACCACATATCGTTTGGGCATCTAAAATGAGGTTGGAATTTGCTTTCCTTTTTTCTTTTTAATTCTGCTGCAGACACCGTTTAAACAGGTTGGCCCGTTGAAAGCGATATGTCAGCACATCCGCCATATTGGATGTGGCAATTGTATTTGCCATTAAATCGGCAAATAATTAGTAAGATTGAGTAAGAATGGGATCATACAATCAAAGGAAATGGTTCCTTATTAATCCCATGAGTTTTGGCTTGGTGATACATCTCCAAAGAGAAACTGAACAAGGCATCTTTACAAATAGCTTCACTTTGCCTCATCCAATATGGCTGCGGCGTCAACGTACTCACGACGGCGTTGCCGTCTACTCTGTGTTTATGTACTGTAAATGCTGTCTGTGATAATACTGGTCAGCGGGCGCCATTCAATGGATGGATGCACGGCAGTGCTACGTGAATTTATCCAAATATATGAGGAAGTTAATGCTGTCTGCAGGGTATTCATAATGCATTTCATTTGCCCCCCTTAAGCCTGGGCTCTGGCTTCCTGCTGTGTTATGTCCCCTTTCCTTTTAACAATACAGTGAGTAAATTGTCAACTTTTTTTTCGGCAAAAAGTCAACCGTGAAGTAGCAAGGGACCACTGTGCTCAAAAAGTGTTTGAAACTGATCATGCTAATCTTTGTGGAATTCTTTCCCATTCTTGCTTGATGTACAATTGGGTCTTCGATGTTGTACTTTGCGCTTCGTACTGCACCACTCATTTTCAATGGGAGACAGGTCTGGACTGCTGGCAGGCCAGTCTAGTACTCACACTTTCACTATGAAGCCACTCTGTTGGAACACAAGCTGAAAGTAGCTTTGAATTGTCTCACTGGAACAAGCAGGGACGTCTCTGAAAAGTCTTTTGAACTTGGCACTAACAATTTGGACTTTTTTATTGATTTTTCTCTTCCAGCAGGTATCCCAAGGACCTAGACTTGACTTCTGTCTGCTTTCTGTCCGTCCAGCTTCGCAAAGCAATCGAGGGTTCCGTGACGGTGAAAGGCGTGAAGGTGCGCCCACCCCTGGCCAGCTTCCGGGACAGCGGCACCAGCAGCAGTGAAAACGAGGCCACCGAGCTCCACAAGCTGTGGGATCGGCAAAAGAGCACGTCGCTGCCCGGTGACCTCACCCTGTCGGAGTCTGATGAAAAGTCCCAGTGATGCCCAGAAGAGGTGGAGGAAGCGTCAAAAGGGGACATTAGGAGGTCCGTAATCCCCCAAATCCTCAGGGCTTCGGATCAATATTTAATAGTGGAAAGTGTTCTCTTCTTCTCTCATTGTCCTTCACAAAAATCCACAGGGGAGCAGAACACATGACAACCTGCGTCGTCAAGTCTTTTCAAAAGGGATGTTCTTACGCAAACATTTTGTTCGTTTGAGTTGCTTGTAATGTCCGGACAAGCAGTCTTCCATTTGCTCTTCCACTGTGTACTGTAAGAAAGTGATACTGTATGCATGTTTGCATCGAAAGGCAGACATGCTGGATTATTTTTTCCCCCTATTGATGTGGCACACTGGAAAGGTGAATCGTTTCAAGATTATGGATGACGCAAGCAGTCATGCCCGATGTCCTGAAGCCATTTGAATAATGCACACTCCTTCCTTATGAGTAGTCACGCATATATGGTACACAAACACGGTTGTGGAAACGTCGGCCATCTAAATATAGCTCTTACCGATCAGAGAATGTTGAGAGGACGCTAGTGGAAGCAAGCGAGCAAGTGAAGGAGAGAACGAGTATCACGGAGCAAATGGTTGGCGCGAAAATGGAAGTTATCATTACGCAAGCAGCCGCTCTCGGCCTCCTCATCAATCCGTCTTTGATCGCCGTATTTGCTAACGGCCATGATTATTCCAAGCCCCGTAGCTGCATCTTAGAAAAATCCTGGGACCTGCACATTATAAATAAGAACAGAATGCAATCAAGTTCGAAACACGAAATGAAATCAAGAAGTAATCAATTGAAACTGCCGCTAAATGATTGCTCCACACGTGGCACGAAAAACACTTTTTGATTTGTCTTCCATGCGAATAACGACCACTGAAGATAAAATGCCATTTGCATGAGATCACATTTTTGACTGGCATACTCCGCCCATCGCACGGGTTCTATTTCTACTCAGATGTTTTTAAAGGAGATGGGGATCATGACTGTCATGTCAAATCATAATTTCATGTCTTAACTAATCTTTAATATTCAACTATTCTCTTTCTAAGAGATTTGGGGGCTTTTTGTATAAAATTGTTGATCTTAATTTTATTCTTCTTCTGTCTTTTATTGTACTGTCTGAAACATTTCAAGTTTTTCTGACGACGGCCCCACACGCCATCATTGAATTTTGAAAGGGACCAACATGTTGGCGCTCTTCTTCACGTCATAGCTTTTGGCTCTGGGTGTGTTTGAGGAGCTCTACCGATTCTTCACCGTTGGGGAGATTTGGCCATATACGTTGCCATAGCAACCACAAGGCCCAAACAATATCTACGAAGCAGGCTTTCTTTTATTTCTACGTGTCTCATTGCATCATTCTGTCAGCCTTTTACCCTCATAAATGTTTAACAGCGATCATCAGTGACCACTCAGAAGAAGATGCGTATTTATAAGTCTTTTCTTATGGGTTTCTTTTCTTATGGCTGATCTTAGTGTAGATAATCAAATTGTGCAATAACAGTCGTTCATCTCACGGTTGATTGATGACATGAAAGCAAAGATAACCTTATTTTTTTAAAGAAAACTTTAAAAGTGTAAAAAATGACTGCATACTGGAAGTGAGCCACGTGAGCTTGAGTCAACATTTGACTACTGACGAGGGAAGGTTTCCCCAAACCTTTTCGAACTCAAGTCAACTCGTTTAAGTTGTCAAGGAATTATTAAGTGAGTTCATGAAGATTTTTGTCTGTGTTTATTAACATGTTTTTGCTTGGCTTTTGGGAAACCTTCCCTGCCTGGTTTTATACTGTAGATCTTGTGTTGATTCATGCTGCATGGATGCGAGTTGACACTCGCGCAATGATGTGTGAGTGTGTTCATCATGGTCTTGTCAAGGTGGACCTTGATTTAAAACCATGCATCATTTTTGGGGGGTCTACCTTGAATCCACTTTTGAGGGCTCTTTTTTTTGGGGGGGGGGGGGGGGGTGGCATACACTGTAGAGCCCAAACCAGAGCGAGCAGAACAATGTCAAGATATTTTTCACAGTGAAAAATGCAGAAGTGTTTTGTATATCAGGGACAAATAAATGAGATTTTAACATGAAATTGTTGTCGTTTTGTTTTTTTATTAGATCCTTTCCAGCAACAAATCTTAAATGTAAACCAAAATGTCACATATTTGCAAAGTTTTGCTATTGCTGTCATTATCCACACAAATCAACCAACAATAGTCAAAGCACCACGGAAATAAGCTCTAAAACAATGTTGGACAAAAAAAATTTGTACAGCATCAGAATCATAACAAGAATTGAGATTGTAATCAACACAATAGAAGCTGAGATCTCGGCAGAACTTTTGAGTGTGTGTGTGTGGTCAAAGGTGAGCTTCGCTGCGGAAGGTGGGGCCGGCCACAGGGTCCCGCCCATCTGCAGAGTTGATCCGGCGGACACTCACCATCAGGACACCATCATTGTTAAAGGTTCCACAGATTGAAAGGGGGTTCATGTCCTTGGGGAACTGAGACTTGTGGGTAAATGTGTCACTGACGCTGCCGTCGTCCATCACCTGATGGACACACACAGAAGGTGGACATTGAAAAAGCTGAGGCGGATCAAATCAAAATCAAAACATTAATACAAAAAATAAACAAACCTTTATCAAAACTGACATTGGTCATTTATGAATTGTGTATGAAAAACTAATGTATCTACATTGGTGTAAAAGTATTAAACTAAACTCAAGTGGCCTTTTTTTAAATTAAACATCCACACCCTCAAAATGTCTGCGCTAGAGGTGTCAGGCAATTAATTTTTTTTAAACATAATTAATCGCATGACTTCAACGTGAAATTCTGCACATTTTTAAAATTGTAAAATACAACTTGACCCCAGTCTTCATAAATATATGCATTATTATTTAATTTATTACGGCTAAATTTTGACGTGTATGTGTCTGCTTCGTTGCAACTGGAATTCCCTCAGTACAGGCTTTCCAAGTAAGGGGTGGTTATTAATTGAATAATTATTATTTTTTAAATAGTAAAGGAACTATAAATTAACTCAAAATTAACACACTAATTTTGACACCCCTAGTCTGGACACATCCATGCTACTGTTGTTGCAATGTGACATATATTTTCAATCAAGCAATTGATTATTGTTGGTTCTGGATTGTTGGAATTCTTTGAAAACTTTATTAATCCCAATCAGATTTTTTTATTTACCACAAAATGATTGCTGTAGAACACACCCACACACACCTTCTGAGCATGAATGACGACGTGGTGGTTATACGCCATCACCACCACGTCATGCGGCTCAAACTGACTGACATCGGCAGAAATATAGTAGCTATCTCCCATACATTGCACACTTCCGGCACTGGTCTGGCAAACTGGCGCAGCACCGCCCACTGAAGCTGCAACACATTAGAAGACAGCAGGTAGGAAAACATACGGTAGTGTATATACATGTTCACCAGCCGGCTGCAGCATTAACTGAACTCATTATTTAACATGACTTTCTCAAAAGCATCATTCTTATCTACACGGAATATGGATAGTACCGTTGATGCTTCATTTGTAGTTTGTTGTTTCTACTTGCTTAAAACGCTCTTCATTCTGTAGGAATGTATCTGTTGGAGATCATATTAGAGGCACGATTGCTGAGCAGTTTAGAGCTGTCAAAATTAATCGATTAGTCAACAAGTAATCGATTATCACATTAACCGTCAAATATTTTACTAATGGAGTAATCGTTTGGCGCCATTTTTTTTATTTAAAATTGGCTAAATGCTGTCTGATTTGATTATCTTTGGTGTTTAATCAAAATAAGACATTTACTTTGGAAAACAATGACTGAACCAGTAACAGAACAACATCAACCCCCCCCCCCTTTTTTTATCACTACACGAATACAAAGTACGAAGTAAACACTAATCACTGTAAATAAAATAAACAGTAATCGGGGGGGACATTTTTTAATACACTTTAATGCCAAATTAAAATGAAACAAATTAGTTGATTAATCGATTCAATAATCGATAGATTAATCGATTCTAAAAAATATTCTATTGTGACAGCACGAGAACAGTTCAAACAAATCACGACATAAACCAGATAAACAGTCAAAAGTCTACACCCCCCTGTTCAAATGGCATGTTATTGAGATGCAGTATATATCAAATCATTGTGTTTTCTTCAGCTGGAAATGGGGCCTTAAGGCCCCAGGATAACGTGGAGGGAAATATGAACAATTCCAAATATCAGTCAAATGTCAAATGCTCAGGCTTCTACCAGGTAAAAAAAAAAAAAAAAAGTCAGGAAAAGCCTACTAGAACTGAAAAATGTATATAGTGTATAATAGAGACACTTTAAAATGTGGCAGGTGTGTGCTAACTCAAATTTAACATGTGTTTGAACGAAATTGGTTATTTGTGGACACTGCTACATTCCAGTTGTAAGAGGGGTGTATACTAGTGCAAACTCAGCTGTTTCTTCAGAGGGGGGAAAACTACATACATTTTTAAGTCACTTGAATTGTACAGCTGAATGGTAGAACATTTTTGAAAATATTACCATGGTCTCATTTTGTGTATCACAAAAACTTGGTATTTGAACAGGGGTGTGTAAACTTTTTTTTTATATACACTATAAGAAGTTTGTTTCATTGCAATGATTTTTTTTTTAACTAAGCATCATAATCATAGCCCATAGAAAATGTTTATTTCAAAATGAGTTTTTTTTTCCCCCCTTTCAGTTAATTTCCAAATATCGACGCCTTCTTAAAATAATAACAGAGTAAATGTTTTCAGATTTTTCAGGAAAAACAAAAAATGTAACCATTTGAATCACGAGAAGATGATTTAGGCAAATAATAATAATAATTTTTGCCCCAAAAATGACTGAGGCAATTATTCTAAGAGGGTGCTTGCCATGACTGCACAATGGATCTGGTAATTGCAGCAAAGCCTCACTGACAACTGTGAGCTTAATGGAAAATATTACTTTATTAAAAAAAATTCTTTCATAATTTCAAGATTGTGTTTATAGTTGAGACAAAGTAATTTAGCAACCTTGGAACAAATGTTTACTATTCAATTTGCTCCAGTAAGATCAGTCTATGTGTCGTTTCCTAAACGGCTGTTCGAACCCTACACATCATGTTGCTAGCAGCATCTGAGTTTCAGTCCGAGTATTGTACTGCATCCTTGTTTTCCCCACCCTTTGTATTTCCCTTTCGCTCTTAGTTCTTTATGAGGCCCAGTTGATGACGATCAGACATTCTGGGTCATTACTTCGACTCCTTCCTCCTACAGCTCAACTTCCTTCTAATGAAAAAAGTTATTATTTTCCAACATTGTGATGATGAAATAGTAGGGGGGTTGAGGCCTTGACATTTAGGCTTTATTATTTTTAAATAGGTTTCCCCCGCTAATTGGGACTCTAATTTTAATGAAATTCTCAATTTATTATCCTCATTATAATCGATCCAGCTTGAAATTTAACTCGGACATTAGTCAGTTTAATTGTGTTGCACATCACAAACAGAGAACCAGCTCACACACAGAGAGGCTTGGGATGGTCTGATCACTGCCTTGCTCAATGGCCCCTTGACAGCAGTTAGGAAAAGATTAGTTTCACTCCAACATTTAACTCATTCACTGCCATTGACTGCTATAGACGTCAAAAATTCATTTGAACTATTTCTATTTTAACATTTTTCCACTTTTTTTTTAACAAAAGTATAAAACCCTAGAATTTTTTTTGTATTAGAACAGATATAAAATGTGTGATTAATCGTGAGTTAACTAGTGAAGTCATGCGATTAATTACGTTTAAAAATTGTAATCGCCCGACGCCCCTATTTTAAAATATTTTTTCCTTTAAAAAAAAACATTATTAAAAATTACAAATATTTTATTTATTTGTATTAGGAGCATCAGGTGATTAATTTTTTTAATAGTAATTAATCACATGACTTCACTAGTTAACTCACGATCAATCACGCATTTTATATCTGTTCTAAATGTACAAAAAAAAATCTAGGTTTTCATACTCTTGTTAACGAAATAAATAAATAAAAATTAATAAAAATAGTTAAAAATAATTTTTGATGTCTATAGCTGTCAATGGCAGTGAATGCGTTAATAGCCATTTTCATTCGTTCACAACTGGACTTGAAATGTCTCCCTACATGCTGTATACTCGATAAGTCAAGCTTTATAACAGTAATGACCTCATTGTTATGGTGAACCTGTCGAAGTGCATCTATTGGATTGCACGTGCGCAACTCAGCAGACTTACCAGTGTGTCCATAAGAGGATCTGCCTTGCCTGCTAAACGGGTCCTGGCTAGCGAGCCCTCCCTGGCCCTCTTCACAAAACAGATGAGATGAATCGGGGGAATCAAGAAAAGGCTCTAAAAGAACATTCAACGAGTCCGCCGATCCAGCCCGCGAATGAAAACTACTGGCGGAGCTGTAACGGGCTGAGGAGCGATAGGAGGAAGACGATCGGCGACTAGAAGAAGTCCGTGACTCCATTTCACCAACAACACACTCTCACTCCAGAAAGAACATCTCCCGCTGGGGTGGCTTCTTTATAAAGCCCCAGTGCCTTGTGGGTTACTGGAGCACAACCACTGGCTCCATGGTCATCTTCTTTTAGCCATAGATGGCTAACAGGCCGAGCACTTGAGTGAAGAATGTAACGGACAAACTGATAAAGAGCAAGACCTCCGTGCGTTGAGGCCAGATGATACCTCTGGCATGTGCTCACAAATAGCACGCTGGACAGGAAGCAAGGGTCACGCCCTGCCTTTATCAATAATGCAAGAACATTTGAGTTGTGCTTACTGGCTAATAGAAAGGCAGAAAATAAATGAAGGGACTTCCTCCCAGTGAAAAAATATATATATTATGATAGACCCATCTCATTCACTGCCATTGACGGCTATAGACGTCAAAAATTCATTTGAACTATTTATTTTATTTCTTTTTTTCTTGAGAGAGAGCTCAGTATTGTCCATTCGGTAATCTTACCGATTCGACATGTCATCATCATTGCATCTCTTTCTTTTCTTTCTCTTTTTCTTTTTTTGGTATGTGCGTGAGTATGCGCATGTGCGTGCGTGTGAGTCTGTGCTCATTAATTCACCTAAAACCTATTAAAAATCCCATACCGTTCACCTAAACCGAATACTTCTGAAACTGAACTATTTCTATTAGTTTAACATTTTTTTCCACTTTTGCTAAAAAGAGTATGAAAACCTAGGGAACAAAATATTGTAAATTTAGAAGAGATTAATCGTTAGTTAACTAGTGAAGTCGTGATTAATTACAATTTAAAAATGTAATCGCCTGTCGAGCCTAATTAAAAAATATATATATTAAAAATAAGGGGCATTTAATCGTAATTAATCACATAATAATTGTATCTGTTATAAATGTACAATAAAAAATTCTAGGTTTTCATAAAAAATTAAATGAGCTGAAATAAATGTTAAACTAATAGAAATACTTCACATGAATTTTTGACGTCTATAGTCGTCAATGGCAGTGAATGAGTTAAAGGTGGGGTCATAAATTGTATTGTGCAGTTTAAAAAGGAAATATTAAAGCTTTTTCTACATCATGCATGCTCCACCAATGCCCAGATGAGTACGAAGAGCCCTGACTCTTTTACTCTGACCTATCAGCTTTTATCTTCCCTTTATAGTAGAATGTGCGGACCCTCACACTCCACAGTTTCTTTGGGGAGGGGAGGAGCGGAGATTTTCTTACCTCATGTCTTCGTTTGTCAACTGTGGCTGATTTACGATCGTGCACGTACTCGCAGCATGAACGAGCCTGATACAGATGCTGCAGTTACGCTTTGGGCCAGAGGTGGCAGTCGTGAGTAAAAAAAGTGACAAACCGCACAAACAATTCAAAACGGGCTCAACCCCCACTGTTCCCGTCAACATTGCGCCTGCCTTCAGCGACACGCCCCCAGCTCTGTGATTGGCTGGAGGTGTAAACATTGACTTTACTTCCAAAAGCGTCCCTCTTATGGCAAAACACAACAAAATAGCACAATGCAGGCTAGGGGGGGGCCGGGGGGGGGGCTGATTGATGACAACATCACCACCACATAAGCCCAGAGGTGTTAATTGAGAAGGATTTCATGTGTATGCATCCAGTGTTTATCAAGTGTTTATTTCTGAGTGAAAACTTTGGACCCTGCCATTAAAATGAATTACATTGTGGATGCAAATGGACTCGCTGGGGTTTGTGCAAGAAGTGTGTTTGTACAGGTCAAGTCCAACATTTCGAACATTTAAAATGACAATAAAACAAAAGAGCAAAATGTCACAATTGTGTCAAAAACAAATGACAAACAGAGACATTTTAAGTTATTCCACAAAACAAGGATGAAATTAAACTGTTTTCGTTCTTACTGTTTGAAATGGAATCGGATGAAGCAACTGCTTATCTAGTCCGAGCCCGATTTTACCTCACTTATTACTTTAACTGCCTTTAAATGCCTTAACAAAAATGTTACTTTCAACCACTTTTTTATTATTCCTCCCTTGTATATTTAGCAAAAAAGATTTTTTGAATGCAATTTCTTAAATTGACAAATAGTTGTACTTCTTTTAATGTTTTCTCTCAAGAACATTCCACAAAAACACTCCACAGATCCAAATGCACATACTTTTGAGTTTTGTGCGAGCATAATGTTTAGATTTTAAATTTAAATTCCCCTCTCAAATAATAACCTTCCTCTCTTTCTGAAAATCATTTTTGTATGTTGCCGGGCAGCATTTTAGCATTTGCCCTATACTGTACATTATTTGACCAGTTTTAAAATCTACCAGGTCCCTAAACTTTAGTGTGCGTGATTTTAAAAATAGTTTATCGGTGTGTTCAAGGTACCCTACATGATTTATTATTCTTATGGCTTTTTTTTTTTTTTTTGCAGTGTGCATACTGACTGTATTGTGGTTTTGTAGGAATTACCCCAAACTTCTACACAGTAATATTAATGAACAATACAAAAATATACATTGTTTTGTCGCCAAGAATCACACCCGAAACCCGTACAATTTGAACGTTATTAATCCTCAGTATTATTTGTGTATTTATTTTACGGTTTCCAAACAACATCAGTTTGGTTTTATTCAGATTTACTGAAAGTTTGTTTAAGTCAAACCATGTTTTAGGTTTATTTAATTATTTGGTCACCACCTCCACAAGCAGCTGCAGGTTGTCCCCAGAATAGAAAATGTTTGTGTCATCTGCAAATAGCATAAACTTTAAGATTTTCGAGACCATACAAATGTCGTTTATATACATAATAAACAATTTTGGTCCTAAAACCGACCCTTGTGGGATTCCACAAGTAATATCCAGTTGAGTCGATTTGTGATTTCCCATTTGTACACATGGATTCCTATTCTTATACCAGTTAAGTGTAGCTCCTCTAATTCCACATTTTTCAAGTTTCCTAACTAGTACATGATGATCTATTGTGTCAAATGCTTAAAAAAAAAAATCTACAAACACTCCTACTGCGTATTTATTTGGTCCAGAGAACTGGTTATTTCTTCCATAAGCTCCATTAATGCCATTGATGTGGATCTCTTTTTTGGTCTGAATCCATATTGACTCTCATTTACCAATTCATAATTTTCAATGAAATTATCTAGTCTATTTGCAAAAGGTTTTTCTAAAAATTTTGAGAATTGAGAAAGTAGAGAGATCGGCCTGTAATTAGTCCAATATCTCCCCTTGCAGATGATGCAATAGGCAATGGGGTGCCGTACGAGTGCTATTTTTAGACCGCGAGGTCACGTGACGTCAGCAGCGTCAACCGGAAGGGGGTCAACATAGAGGCGCTAAAATGGCTTTGTCAGTGTTGTTCGGACTTGTCTTGCTTACCGCCTGATTTAAAAAAAAAGTTTGCCTTTCATATAAATGGTGGCATGGTGTTAAAGGTTAGCTTGTTGAAACTGGAGAATGTCAGTTTGCCCTTTTTCCCCTCACAAATAAGTCATGTCATGAATGCTAATATTATGCTAACACAAAGCTAAATTTAAGAAAGGTAATAAAAAAAGATTTGTCGAATCATGAGCAAGTGGGTAGGGGTGAATAATCTAAACGTAGACTAACCAAATCAGACAAAAAAAGAAACAAACATAAAACTCAATTTATGTAGATAGACAATAAAATGGAATCTAATGTTGTGCAGACAAAACAGCAATGAAATCTTATGAGGCGTAAAATAAATACAAAGAGAACTGCAGTCTCACGCAGACGTTTCTTCTGTAGTCAGGTCCAGTTCCAGACGACCAACATCTCACATTTCTATCAAACTTTTGCAAAGTTGTCCTTGTTTTGTGTCGTTGCCCTCCAGTGAGTATGCAAAGGCAGCCTCAGGCAAGACAACAGATGGGATGAACAGTTGGGAGAAAAAGCAGAGGGACAAAATGTTTTTGAAAACAATCAATTCATTACACATTGCTCCAGATCTGCCAGGTGTCACCAACTCGACAGTCACAACGGCTGATCTCTCCTTGGTCAGAATTGATCATTGTGGGTCAACACAGTGATCAATTTGGGTTGTAAAGATATTGATAATAAAGACAGTTGATGCAAAATCGATTCGTCAATCACTGGTATTTTTTCCGTACAAGACAGCGGTTGGAAACCTTTTTTTATGCCACAGACCAGTTTCATATTGGGAGATATTTTGATTTAATTTGAGGTTTTTGATCATTTTATTTCATATTCCACCAAACCACGTGTGCGTGTTGCGCTTTGAAATCATCTCCTCCCGATATTACCAACCCCTCCCCCTCCCAATCAGGCAAATGGATGCAAGCTCACATCCACGTTGTCATGAAAAAATGAAATATACTCCCGGCTATGTACTTATGTCCACCTTGACAGTATGCTTGCTCACTGATTGCTGTCCCTTGCCCTTGTAATAGCGGAATAACGATAATGTCGCCATGTCAGTTAGCTCATCACAGCTTTTATGGCGTGGACTGCTTGTATGGAGTCTACCCATGAGTCAGTGGGGTTGAAACCGCTCCGCTTAGGAATGTTTGGAACCATCCTCACAGTATGTCCAATGTTTAACCAGAATGATCGTGAGTCCAACATGAAAATAGGATTAGCTTTTTAGCTTGCTTGTAACTTGTTAACTCCACAAGCGAGGCAAAGCTTGCTGGCTTTAAAATAAGGCAGTCAGTGCATAAATCATTGTTTCACATAACCACATTAACTTGTACAAGATAAGAATTGCATGCTGGTTTAATGTAAACAAATATATAGTAACGGCATACTTTGTATTTTATTTTTTATTTGTAGTTGTCTGTGAATTTTTTTATTTTTTGTTTGGTGTGCTATTAAATATTAAATATCTATATATTTTATTTATTTATTTCTGCGGGTGTTGGGGGGGGGGGGGGGATTGCATTCTGCACCTTCGCCTAGGGCACCAAATCACTTAGGCCCTGCGCCAAACACAAGATTCAGATTGTGTTCTGACAATTTACCTATTATGAGCGAGGCGGGGCGCAAATTTCGTCGGATCCTGGTTCTCGTTATCTGCACGTTTGACAATTTGGCAGACCCGCCTCCGCCAGGCTCGGCGTGTTGGCACAGAATAGAGAGCGTTGCCAGAGCGATCCAACGGAGTGACAATTCCGTAGTAGGAAATCGTTCTAAACTTAAGCTTAGCTTATGCTTGATGCATTCAGCAACCTATCCGCACGGAAAACATGGCGGATGAGCAAATTTGTTTCCTACTTCCGGATTTTTTTTTCTTTTATTTCATTAAATGTATGTAGACTATTCACCCCATACTGTTGATGTTGATAGCTTATTGGTAAATAAATAAACTTGTTTTCTATTTCTATTGTGGTGAAGTGTTCATATGCTGTAGATGCTCTTCACTGCCTCCTAAAGTGTGGAAGAATATCAAGCACAGCTGAGCATGAAGGCTGCAACAGTTGTGCTGGCCGGGTTCCACACATCATCTCGTTTCCCTGCGGTGCATTCACGTGTCAGGCATAACCCAACCTTTAAGCCTGCTCATACCACGTCCGAGTGCTGATGCAGGGTAAACAGCTGGTCTAACACCACGTATTGTGATGGACATCAAACCTGATTCATCATAGAGTTGTTGTTATTATTATTTAAATCAGCTACAGGCTACGTTGTGGGGGTGGTCTTCAAGTGCCCACTTTATGGCGCAAATGTGGCTCTGCCAAGTTGAGACTCGACAGTAGTGTGCAACTATTTAAAAGGAATGTGAGAATCCGCTTTGATTGGGTCTGACCAGGGTTTTTATAATTGTAAAATTTTTATTTTGTTTGAGGTTGTTTTGTTTTTTTTAGTTAGTTTTAATTAGTTTTCAGGGCAGCTCTGTTAGTTTTTAATAGTTTTAGTTATTTCAAAAATGCTTTGTTTTAGTTTAATTTCAGTATTAGTTTCACTTCTTACCTAGCGTTGCATTTCGGCTGAATTAAATGAAAAAGCAGGCAAGGCGAGTTATTGGAGCCAAACGTCAAGTACGCAAAATTATCACCTCGGAGCTACGTCATCTGAAGGTGCTTTTCTATTGGCTGCTGCTAGATGACGTCACTCCTGTACAACACACTTTCAAACGTCTAAATAAATATACTTAAACCACATTTAAAATCAAAGGCTCATGTATTAAATTAATTACCAGAGACAATAGCTAAGGACATTTTTTTCAAACTATAATTTTAGTAAGTTTTGGTTAGTTTTGTAAATGTAAAATGTATTTCAGTTAGTTGTTGTTGTTTTTTTGAAGCATTTTCGTTTTTATTTTATTTTGTTACCGAAGATGTTTTTTGAATTTTAGTTGTAGTTATTTTTTTCATTTTAGTCAACTCAAATAAGCTTCGCTGTGACTCCTCCCACAGTGGCGTGGACCTAACACTCTTAGATCCGTCTGCCAGTGCTAGTCAAGGTTATTTTAGTTAACTAAAACTAACGAAAAAACTAAAACAAAAATTTTGTTTCGTTAATGGAATAAAATCGAAACGAAAATTAACTGAAACTACATTTTATGTTTACAAAACTATCTAATACTAACTGTAATTATAGAAAAAAATTCTTTCATTTTAGTCTTTGGTAATAAATTTAATGCATGAGACTTTGGGGGTTATTTTAAATGTGATTTTAAGTTGATTTATTTAGATTTTAACCGAAATTTGAAAGTATGTCACACAAAAGTGACGTCATCTAGCATTAGCCAATAGAAAAGCACCTTCAGATGACGTTGCTCCCATGGTGTTTTTTTAAATATTGCGCACAAGTAATATACTTTTCTTTTCTTTTTTTACTAAAATTAAACTAAAACTGATTGGGGTTATTTATGAAATAACCTCAAACTAATAAAAACTAACAGAACCACCTTGAAAACTAATTAAAACTAACAAAATTTAAAACGAAATAAAAACTAACTAAAATGAAAAATTCCCAAACTATAATAACCCTGGTGCTAGTCCATGAAATTACTCACGCCGGGTCCACCAACGCCACACACTGAGCAGGACTTCACGCTGCTCATGAAAATAAAGCCCAGCGTCACTTTAACGATGAATCATTTCCATGTGTTTTCTTATGATTTCAACTGCTGATTATGAAGAAGAGACATCAGTATAGTGGTTCACTTGGCTGACTGCAGGTCGCTTACATGCAGCAGCAGTGTGAAAGTGAGTGTGGATGGTAATACATTCATTATCAAATCATGAGCATAAAGCACTTGATGGAGCTTCCCGCACTTCCTACTCTCATAAAATGCTGACCTATAAGCGACATTCCATAGGCAGCCATCCATCATTTGCTGCTTATTCTGTTGAGGGTTGAAGTCTATTGCACCGCTAAAAATAATGATCACATCATACAAAAGTTGTTTTTTTGCAAAGAACAATAACAATATTTTTATTAACTTATGTCAGATGCAGCAAACAAGATTATTATTATTATTAAATTCAAGGTGGCAATATTCATTTAATTACATTCAGCCAAAATAGGAAGCAAATCATTCAAGAGGTAAAAAAAACAAATAAATGCAGGCTGAGATTTTAGAGGGAGTTGAAGGTGTGATGGAGTGGATGAGTGATGGATGTCAGACGGCGATGATGTCACAGTACATTCAATTGGACTTCAATGACTTGCTTTTACCGTTTCTTCTTCTCTGTTCATTTCATACATTCACTTTCAACAAAAGTTGAAGGGCCACCACGCTCGAAGAAAGTCGTATACTGCAACATAAATGTGCCTTCTTTACGACATCATTTCCCCCAAAGTGGAAAAAGACAGACTGACAACGAGGAGATCCGTTTTTCGTCAGGTGCTGTCTTTTATCATGGCGAGCTAATTGCCTGTCAGCAAAGGTAGCATTTAGAAGTCTTTATAGTCACACAATGAACACGTGTGGGCCGACATGGACCACGACGACGAGGAAACGGGCATCAAGACAAAGAAGATGGGAGGGAAGGAGACGGGGAGGCTGAAGGAAATGACGGGGGAGACAGCAGAGGGGGCCTCAAACTGGCTGGGTGCTTGCGTGTGTGCGTGTGTTTGGGGATTTTATCTTAGGACAAATAGTTGTCAAACATACACGTCAGCGTGTGAATGAATGTATGATGAATGAGACAAATGAGGCAGAAAATGCAGTAGACTAAGATGCTGAATGTCACAAACACACACACACGCGCACTCACATAGAGCCTTGGACAAGGGTGTAACACTCAACGAGACGGACAGTTGACAAATGAGGACGATGGGCCAGCGGTGCGGTCACGTCAGCACAAAAGCACAAGTTCGCATCAGCCGACTTTTAATGTCAGCGAAAAGGCCGATGACGTCAAAACGAGGTGCAACGCAGGATGTTCCAACTCGACAAGCAGCCGACCTTGTTTCGATCTACTTTGCCACGTTGAAATGAAAGGCCAACGTGGCATTTCTGCGGACAGTGGTGACAGTGCGGACGACATGATGATGAGGGAGGTGGGGTCATAGGTGAGAAATAAAAGGCACAGCTTCAGTGATACCCCCTGAGTTGTTGCTGTCTCTTACTATCAATCCAGTAGATGCGGCAACACCAACCCCGGTCGTTAGACATCATATATTCTCAATTCATACTTCTTTTTTTTTTAATATATAATTTCCAGCACCAGTAAAAGTTCAACCTCCATTGCCAGGCTTTGTTTAAAGGGAATCGTTGGACTCAACAGCGCAAGCTTGACGAGCTTGCTGACATCTTACAATACTTAACATTCTTACACACACGTCACATACAGACTCACACATTGAGGCTTTCCGAAACAACTGAAAAGGGGCTAAGGGAGCCTAATCTGTGCTTTCATATTTTGTAAAAAGAAAAAAAGCATCATAATCATAAGCACACAAGGCTTCCCCACCCACAAACACACGCACACACACGGGGCGAAGGTGCGATGAGTGGTGTTAATGCATGCTGGTGGGATGCACTGATGCTGCGGTCTGATGAGACTTCCTGAGTTGTATGAATGAGATTCCCTCAGGGGGAACTTGAACACATCTCCCACGTGAATCACAGAAACATAACATGCCCTTTTGCAAACATTACAACCAAGAGTTTAGAGAAATTATGCAAAGTCAAAGCTTTTCTGAAGTTATTAAAAGGCAAGTCAGCACAAAATATTTCTTCTAATATGTTTTATACAACTGTGCTAGCGTAAACACGGCATTCTCATTAATATTGTGTAGCAGCAAAATCCAGCTGTTTTTATCCATCTCAGGGGGCGGCCATTTTGTCACTTGCTGTCAACTGAACATGACATCACAGTTGCTCGGGGCTCAGATAACAACCAATCACAGCTCATCTGTTTTCTGTTTGGTCATGTGACATTCACAAACCGAGCTGTGATTGGTCATTACCTGAGCCCCGAGCAACTGTGATGTCATTTTTAGTCGATTGGAAGTGACAAAATGGCTGCTCCCTGAGATGGATAAAAACTAGTGGATTTTGCTGCTTAACTAATTTGCTCCCAAAAACGTATGAATATGTTCTATTTTAAATGTGTTAAGTGTCCCAAAGACGTATTTATACGTTTGTTTGTTTTTTATGCTACAGCATACAGCAGGCTTTGATGCAGACTCTCAAAGAACGGTTGAAGAAATGGTGGTAATTAAGTAGGTGGCAGCAGAGCAAAATATATCAACCAGGGTCATGTTGAAAAAAACATCAATTACTCACATTTCTAAATAGATTTGTGAATAATGATGAAACTTAGCTAATATTCTAATGCTAATTGCTGCAAAACGGAAACAACAAAACAAACACTTTTTCCTGATGAAAGAAGAGACTCTAATGTTTCTTTTGGTAGGTTCCATGTTTTTATAGCAATAGAACACAATATTCTGTGGGCCTTGCAAAATCTGTCAAAATCCAGTAAAACAGCCGGGAGTGAAGGGGATTGCTTCAGTGAAAATGGCTGGGAGCGAATGAGTTAACTCAGATTCCATGAGCGCAATATTCATTAGAATGCCCTGTTTAGACTTGTGACAGAACATAATATTTTAAAGAAATGTTTTGGGTTAACTTCTCCTTTAAGACAGGACAGGTACATTTGAAAATGTTTGTAAAGCAAATGGCGATCGATAACTGTAAAAGACTCGGCATCCTCTTGAAATCCAAAAGATAGTTTTGTTCACATCTGTTGTTGTTTTCCCAGTAGACGATATCACACAGTGATAAGAAAGAAAAGGAGAAATATACAGCCACATTATAGCTTCGTGCAAGAAACCACATACACCAGCACGCCGCAGAGGCAGAGAGATAAAAGCAAGACAACGTATACAAAAATATAGAAAATCTCCAAAGCAAGTCATGTCCTCACAGAAAAAAAATACTTTTCTGCCTTTTCAGTCTACTTCACTTCTCACTCGACACCAACCAGCAGTCACTACGCTAACATTCTCTTTGTATTTTCCGTCACCACTGATGCTCAGTGTGTGTGTGAGTGTGTGTTATTTTAAGACATCAAATACCTTCTTGTGTCTCCCATGCAGGAATCCACAGAATTGCAGTCCATCAATTATAACCACATTTGATATCATATGAACAACTGATGAGTGATAGAAAACTAGTACAATAAAAGCATTTCATTTCTGTTATATCCTTTGTGACAAATCTTTTTTTTAATTTTTAATTTTAGAATTCATAATATGTCCCGTCACTGTAAAAACATTCCAGCATTTGCTCATAATAGGTAGTGACGGGAATAAATAGTTTGGCATACTCGGCAAGCCATGCCAAAAGGATGCTCTGGTTTGTCTCTTGCAAAGGAGAGGATAGGCGGGAGTGGGTGGGTCAGGCTGGGTCAGGCTGGGTCATACAGAGCTGAGATTACAAACCGTGCTCAGGTCGGACCATCAACGTCAGCATTTGCATGCAAAGAAAAATTTAGAGTTGTGGACTCAGTCATTCTGTCTGTGTTGTCTTTTTTTTTGGGGGGGGGGGGGGTCAATAGAGCGATGGCTACTGCAACAAGTCCAGAACTTGAGTTCTCACGCACATAAAAAGATTGTTTGGACGCTTGCAAAAAAAAAAAAAGCTGATGCGGAGAACACTGGGGGAGCCAGACGCAAAATTATACAAGGGGAGAAAATATAACGTGTTCCTTAAAAGTGTGTGCGTGTAAATTTCATTCATGTTAAACACTGATTTGTTAATTGTTAATAGACTTCGAATGTTTTTTGTACATTTTGTACATTGTTAATAAACAGCACATTAAAAATGTGCAGAATTTCACGTTCAAGTTTCTTCATGTTAAAGATTAGATAGCTCTTAATATGAAAAGAAAAATGCACTGAGCTGTCACTGTCTTACAAATGCAATTATGCCATCTAGTGGCAGAAAAATGACCTCAACACAAATCAATATCACACTCGGTTTTTTTTACAGTACAGCACATATTTTTTAAATTAACTAAATTTTATGAATTATTATCAAATTACTGTGTCAATGGCTAAAAGATGCAGCCGTATTTCTATTAGTTTAACATTTTTTCCACTCTGTTACGAGAGTACGAAAACTTCGGAAAAAAATATTGTCCATTTGATTGTACATTTAGAACAGATACAAAATTTGTGATTAATCGTGAGTTAACTATTGAAGTCACGCGATTAATTGTAATCGCCTGATTTCAACATTTAGAGACTCCGATTGAAATTAATTGTTAACGAAAATAATTATTTGGCCTAATCTTTGGATACCATAAAGTACCTTTACTCCCTCCTTTTAGAAAAGTCTGGCTCCGCCAGTGACGGAGAATGACTCTTAAGAAATGCAGTTGAAATGTTGAGAGTAAGGCAAAGACGGATGATAAAGAGGAGTAAATGTTTCAAACATTGGTGTCATGATCGAGAGGGTAGAGGCTGGCGAGACGAGTCATTGTTGGTTTGACTCGCCCTGAAGTGCTTCCTCCTCCTCCTCCTCGTCCTCGTCAAGCGAAACGACCCCCGAGGAGGCCACGTCAGACATCCTCCTGCTGGGCTCGTAATCCGGAGGGAACTCCTCCCCGTTGGCCTCCGCCTGGCACAGGGTGGCCTCGTAGTCCTTGCAGGGGGTGTCGTCATCCTCCCCGGGCGACAGGTACGTCTCTGAGTAAGACATAGAATACGCCGGAGACTCTTGGCCGCCGCGAGGCTCGACGCCGTGCCCGCTCCCGCCGAGGCTGTGGAAAGCGCAGTCCCTCCCGCCGGGCGCCGTCCACCCCACCCTCTGAAGTCGGGCGAGGAGAAGCTCCTCCCCTCCATGCAGCGCCGACAGGATTTTGGCGGCCAACTCGGCGGCGTTGCTGTGGGCTCCGCGGTGGTCGCGCAGGAGCGGGTGGTGCTCGTCCAGGCTGCACAGGCTGGAGCGCAGGGTGTCGGGCGAGCCCGCCGTGGGGGACGGCTCCCCGCTGCCTCCCTCGCAGCACGGCCCGCGCAGACCCAGGTGGTGACAAAGCTGGCTGTGGATCAAGTCCTTTAAGTAGGGAGGATATGATGGCACATCTGCAAGGAAAGAGACACAATGCAAGCATTAACAACAGTAAGGAGAAAAAAAAAAGTTTTCAACGGAGAATGCAGCAACAATTGCTTTTGTAAGCAGATAACCATTATTTTAATAATCAATTACTGTAATCTGTCAATCTGTCTGATTGATTGATTGATTGATTGATTGATTGATTGATTGATATGTGTATCTCATCTTTCATAATGCATTCCACCTCAGCTGTCTTGAACTCACACTTAATAACTCCTCCATCCACCTCTTATTCCTCCTCCACCATCTATGTAAGCGTATTAATTTTCTTTTTATTATGGTATAATGAACTGTAAAAAAAATTATATATATACACAGTAATATAATAATATATATATATATATATATATATATATATTATGGAGGAGTTATTGAGTGCAGAGTTCAAGATAGCTGAGTTGGAATGCATTATGAAAGATAAGATACGCATAAAAATCAATCAATCAATCAATCAATCAATCAATCAATCAATCAATCAATCAGACAGATTGACAGATTACAGTAATTGATTATTAAAATAATGGTTAGCTTTTATATATATATATTATATATATATATAAATCTAATTTATGAAGAGACAGTAGACTGTTTGTCTATACATTATATACGGAAGAGGATTAGGGCCAGTGAAGAGAAAAAAAAAGTTTAGAGTTAGACTTATAAAGTCAGAATTCTGAGACTTAAGTCAGAATTCTGTTGTTTATTAGTCGTACTATTGTTTTCACTTTAAAGTCAGAATTCTCACTTGAGAATTCTGAAAATAAAGTGAGAATCCTGCCAAACTTTTTTATTCTCTCTTCACTGGCCATAATCCTCTTTCGTAAGTATATACTGTATATATGAAAGTGTATTTTAGTGTATTTAATATATATAGATTTTTAAATTGAATAAGATTAAATTTTAAAACAAAATTGAATGTGGTCTCAACTCGAAAGCCTCTCAGAAGCCATTGTGTTCGAAAATTGAGGACTACCTGTTGAATTTGTTCCATGACCATGTTACTTCTATATCAAATCCATTTTCCCAGTGGAATGATTTGCAGTGCCCTTTCAGCCCCCCAAAAATATTTGATGTGTGATATCAATGCTGAATAAAAGAGAATGTAAATGGAAAATGGTTTCATAAAACATCACTGCTGTCTTTACAGAACAATTAGTATGTTGGATGTGTGCATTTAAGGGGAGTGGCCTAGTGGCATGACATGTAACACATTAGAGCACAAATATGCACTAAAACAGTCCACAAATTGCCCCCCCCCCCCCAAAAAAAACTCTGGTGAAAATAAATACTTCTGAGGTGGCCATCCGTGTATGACCATCCCGGCATTCGAGCTTTCAAGGTCATCACACAGTACAAAAACACCTTTGTTACTACTGCACTTTTATCTCTCTCATTTCTGCTGTAGCATTGAGTAGAAACAAATTTGGGTCACATCACTCCATGTCAAACTAAGACGCCCTTGTATATACACATACATAATGGAAACATACAATCAATTTACTTTTGTAATACTTCATGTCACCCTGATTCATACAGAAGCTAGAAATACTTGTGACTGTCCATTCATATTGGGTATGATTTGTTTGCATGCAGACTTGATGAATGAAAAAACTAAACAATCCATCCGAAGCCACAGATTTCTGGAGGAAGACACATGGACAACACTGAGCTGGCTGTTATGACCTACAGTTATTGGTGGCTAAACGTAATCAAGATGAAAGCTTTGCTGAACACACACGCACACACACACATGGCCACACATCATCGTGTGACACACGCTTCCTCTGCAAGAGAGGAAATCATATTAAAGTTGCAAGAGGATATCAAATTACGCCGAGGAGCAAAATAATGTTGCAAGCAGATGAGAAGTGGGGCAGTGGGACACAGGACGAGAGAGCAGGATGGACATTGATGAGGACAGTGGGAACCAAATCTATGTGAAGTGTGTGTGTGTGCGTGTGCGTGCTGCGAATACCTGTGCTCTGCGTTGCGGGCTCATTAGCGGGCAGAAAGTCTTCGTCGTATGAGTCATCGTTGGAATCGTCGCCATCGACCGACGACCAAGCCCTCAGTTTAGCCTCGGCAATGGCGAACTGTTCCGCGACACCTGCAAACACACGAACCGCACATACATCAGCTCCGCACAGGTGGAAACACATGGTCGCCGTGGCAACGCATGGGCCTCCATGTTCTGCAGCGCTTTTTGACAGGCAGGAGCAAAGTGCAGTGATTGTAAATCGAGTGGCTTTATAAAACGTTGCCATTACAGACGATGACCTCCCGCGGTCAGCTAGCAGGTGCACTTAGAGTGTCTAATGCTGAGGCCTTGTGGGTGTTACGTACACCAAAAATATCATCAGCCATTCAAGAATAATAATAATTGAGAATGCATTGGCTTACTTTCATTCGTTTTCATCCTTTGGGATGCGCTTGTCCAGAATGCTCAATACCTTCATTCATCAACATCCCTGAAGATGACATCAATGTTGCTCAGGGCTCAGGCAACGACCAATCACAGCTCACCTGATTTCCGCAGCTGCGCTATGATTGGTTGTAACCTGACACCTGAGCAAAATTTATGTCATCTTCGGTCGACAACAAGTGACAAAATGGCCGCCCCCTGAGATGGATAAAAACAGCTGGATTTTGCGGCATAAGTCACATTCCACAAATGTAATATTAATCAGAATGTCATGTTTAGACTAGTGAGGTCACATATAATATATTGTCAAGAAATGTTTAAGGTTGACTTCCACTTTAGCTATCTTTTTTTAATGCCGCTCTCATCATCTTCCACAGAGCCGCTCCGGCAGTTTGTTGGCTGCCATTCCTATCCACTCTCACGACTGAAGTGCTTTTGAGTCTCCAAAAGTCACATCTTGATCCAATGTATGCAGACAGAAAGAAAGAAAGAAAGAAAGAAAGAAAGAAAGAAAGAAAGAAAGAAAGAAAGAAAGAAAGAAAGAAAGAAAGAAAGAAAGAAAGAAAGAAAGAAAGAAAGAAAGAAAAAAAGAAAGAAAGAAAGAAAGAAAGACAGAAAGAAAAAAAGAAAAAGCACCATCTGCTGGACCTGATGGTCTGAGCCCCCCCCCCCCCCCCCCCAACCTAATAATAACACAAACGGCGTATGCAGCTAAAACTGAAGACCTCGCTACAGAAAGGGGAGAAAATCAAAACTGTGATTTCGACATTTCGCAGCAGATACAACTAAAACGTTCTTTTTTGGAGAGGTGGTCTCTGTGGACGCAAGCGGAAAGAGGGGACAGGTGGAATAGATGAGAAGCATTCAGAGTCTTAATTGAGAACCAAGGCAGCGGGCGGGTACATATTGACGAGGCAGCTGCGCTGATTTATAGAGAGATCGGCTGACGTGTGGACGCAAGTGGAAGGGTAGCAGACGCGGCAGAGTGACTGGACGTGGAGGGACAGCAAATGCAGGTAACGAGGAAAGACAGGAGCGGAGCATGATGGCGCAGATATCGGCAGATTTCAAGCTGCCACAAAGAGAGTCGGAGAATGCAATGAAACAAAAGGGGATGCAAGAGACTCTTTTTTTTTTGAGAGAGGCAACTGGAAAAGGCACACCGTGAAGGGGATTGTTGTAGAAGGGGAAAGAAGATTCACAAACAACGGACGGATTGGGAAACACAGCACCTGATTTACTATAAACATTTGCAAGTGCCAGAAAGTGTAAACAGATGTGGAAGCTGATCTCCTTGCTGAGTTCAGCCAGGATTGCGTCTGCCAGTTGGGCAACATTGCCGTACTGGTTATCTGGCGGAGTGGATGCAAATAGATTGACGTAGCACACTTTCGGCAGGAATTGTTGCTGTTCTTTACCAGACAAGGTTATTTTGGTTAGCGGAAACTAATAAAATGACAAAAGCTCATATTGAAAAAAACAAGGAAATCAAATCAAAATGCTTTAAAACAGTTTGTTTCATCCAAAAGGAACTTAGTGTTTCAAAGAATTGTGTTTGTCGTAATATTTTGTTTTTTACGTTTAAACATTTTCTTGTTTTGTACAAAAAATACAAATAAATGATCGACAAGCTGCACTCCAACTTCAAGTTTTTGCCAACATAAATAAATAAATAAAATCAGTTTGGTCCAAAATGAACTTACATAATTATAATATTTCTATTTTTTTTTATTGGTCTTACTGGTTAGCACGTCTGCCTCCCAGTGCAGAGGACGTGAGCTCGAGTCCGGGCTTCGGCCTTCCTGGGTGGAGTTTGCATGTTCTCCCCGTGCTAGTGTGGGGTTTCTCCCACATTCCAAAAAAACATGCATGTCAGGTTAATTGAACAATCCAAATTGTCAATAGGTGTGGATGGTTGTTTGTCTCTGTGTGCCCTGCGATTGGCTGGCAACCAGTTCAGAGTGTACAGCCCGAAGCCAGCAGGGATAGGCTCCAGCATATCGAGCACTTATGGTTCAGGTACTGTACCTGAATTGTCCACTGAGTATGTACATTATGCTCCTTAAACATAGGAAGGCCATTTGCACTTTCTCCGCATTGTTCCACTAATGTGCACCAGAAACTGGAAGAGAGATGCCACGCCAATCTGCAGACGCAGCACACATTTGTACTTTCACAGCTTAGTTCTCTCGCACTCGCTCTCGCTCTCTGGCACGGCCATTGAAGCAGAGCAACGCACACTGACACACTCGATCATGCAGTCGTCGTCACATACACACTGTTACATAAACATGCAGCGTGAAGTGCACCACAGGATTAAAACTGCAAAATGTGCGTGTGTGTCCAAGAAACTCTCCGTTAGTCCGCCTACAACCAAATATTCCTTCGATCATGTTTTCCAATTCACACAAACATGCTCACACACCTACACGCTTAGTGACATTTCCACAGTGTGTCCAGCCACCCACGGCGACGCCATCACCAGCAGGCTGCAAGTGGACTGCTGACAAGATAACAGGACGCAGCAGCTCCTTGTTTCATGCGCATCTGCGTGACTTGATTGTTAACAGCTTCCAAATATTTGTTGAACACACTTCCCATTGAGTCGTTTTACTGCATGGTCCTTTATGAGGGGGCATATTTGCTGCCATACAGTCAGGTGAAATATTATGTGTGGACTAGTGATAGACCCATATGGTTTTTTTCAAGGCAGATACTGATACTGATTATTAGTAGTTAAGGTAGCCGATATTTCAAGCTGATATTCATTTGCAGTTCAAGAGAAAATACTAGTGTCAAAATTAAAAATAAATAAATACACTTTTATTTTAATTTTAAACATATAAAGAACTATTAGATTTGTTTAAAAATTATAGCAAAAATTGCAGGGAGCTTCCACGGCCAACAGCATGTGTTAAGCTAATTAAAAACTAAGCACGTAAATCGTTCCCTAAAAAACTTTTTTAATTATTTAAAATGTAAATAAAGTTTTCCAAAATTTCAACATAATATCCGGGGGGTGTTGTGGTTTTTTTTATTTATAAAAATGAAAAGTGTAGGGAGTTCCTAGTGTCAGCATAATTTTTTTGTAAAGTGGAAATTTCAAAAAATCCATAAATGAAAAGTTCCCTGTATCTCACTGAGCGACAAATGCATGCGAAATGTAGCAAATTTGGGGTTTTCATCAAGGTTTGTAAAGGTTTCAAAAGATCTTCACAGTCAAGAATTGTCTGAACATGTTCAAAATGTGTTCACGACAAGTAAAAACTGTAAACATCTTACAAATCTTGATGAAAACCCTAAAAAGCATTAACTCAGTGAGATACATACCAACTTTATCGGCCTCCAGATTCGTAAAAAGGCCGATTATCGTCTATCACTACTGTTGACAGGTTATCCTTATAATAACTTTGGTCGCGTTATTACACTTTTCAGGTGGGCGGGAACTCCAGAGGCCCAACTATTTCTACACAAGCAGTTAAAAATTACATTTCCCATAATTTACACGCTTAAAGGAAACAAACACAGGTGAAAACAAGAGGAAGCTTGTAAGATGGAAGAGGAGAGAGGAAAGAAGAGTCGGAAAAAGCGCTCAGTCACGGTGGCACACGCCACGAGCAAAACCTTACTGAGCAAATTAACCTTGAGAGTCTGCATTGCGGGGAGCGAGCGAGCGGCTGGCGCTGGAGACGAGGTGAAAACCGGATGAAAGGATGAGATAAATAAATAGAGTGATGTAAGAGACATCGGGAGTGTGGAAAGCGGGGTTGAGGATAATGAATTCAGCAAGGAGTAAATCAAGGGGAAATAAAAGAAGGAAAATAATGAATGGCAATGAATGTCAATTAGTTTTACTGATCACGTCTGACATTACACATTGTAATAAAAAGTAGGCTACTGTTATTTTGGTTCGACTTGTTGCACTTTGATGACAATATCACAAAGGTAAGGAGAGGCAAACTAACACAGCCTGACTCAGGTTTTTGGTTGTTGTTGCTGTTTTTGATGATGAAATAAATGACTGTGCAGCTTTGGACAACACAAGCTTGGGCACTGCACATTTGCAGACTGCTTACATGGCAGATGCTGTTCATTGAAAGGCTTGCATGATGGATTAGTGCTTATGGGTTTATTCGAGAGAGTCAGTCACGATCTATAATCTGCTCTAGTACGGTTTGAAGTCTCATCCATGGAAAAGTGCCGGTATGATCACCGCTGGGATTTCAAACTAGGGAATAGTAATTATGCTATTAGCACAGTCTTTGGGGACAGATTCCATTTCAATCATGCCGGTAAACTCGTACATAATTTAGGATACCGTAGTAGTAGGCTACCTGTTCTAAAGCTCCCCTATGCCGTTACATGCCATTGAGATCTTTTTCAAAACATCAGTCTGTTGTACTCATATTTGAAAAGTTGGATGAAACATAGAATGCCAGTAATGTGTTTCTCAATAACGGCTGCCATTTTGAGCAACGATAGTAACGTACCGCATGACTAGATCTAATATAGCAGTCTGATTAAAATCACAATTCAAAGATTTAATGTGTTACTTTGTGGCTAAATAAAGCTGTCAAAATGTATAATACTTTTTAGAAAGAATAGCAAACAATTACTACAAGGCCACTGTAGTAAGTAACATCAGGCACATGGCCGAATGTACGACTGTAGTATGTCTCTTTGTCGGGAAGGCAGTAGCACATAATAGCTAATAGACTGCAGAAGTGAGCAACGCGAGGATAGCCACACAAAATTCAGCAATGGTCTGGTACATGCAACAAAACTAACAGTTAACAAGTACACACACTTTTACTAGCCAACAGGCAGACAACAAACAACCCTACATTATGGAACATAAAATAAATAAAGGGAACGGATTTACATCTTCAAGCAATGCACTTCCAACAAAAATTGGCAAAACCACGTGCCATTTTTATGTTAGGCAGAATTGTAAGTGTCCGCTGAAAATAATGAATGAATTAACTTGTAATCTACTTTAGCAGCTACTTTTAAAACTACTCACTGTGTCAACACTGAGCATAGCAAAATGCACAACCACAAACAAGGTCTTACCAGCAGCAAAGCGTGCCTCCTGCTCTCCCTCGGTGAGATCGGAATAAGAATTAAAGTCCGATTCAAGGGCTGCAGGCGCTTCCATTGGCTTACACCATCCCTTCCACTCGATGAGGTGGGCCACTCTTCCCTGTGCCATGGCTGTGGGCTTTGTCACATGGTCCTTCACAACCTGGGAAATACCTGCGAGGCAAACATGAAGGTTTATGTTTCTGCATTGTCTTGATATCGAAATCCCATGTTATGACTTCTTCAACTTTTGTACACGTGAAAACAATGTGAGAAGAATCCGAAGATGAAGCTGGAAACTCAAAATGAAAATGGTATTAAGGTTGTACAATTTGTAAACTGGCCAGAGGGAAAGAAGTTGTAGGCTAATCCCTTTTTGACCAAATTTGGGTTATTTTTGACCCAACTGTTTTTAGAGTGCAAAATGATGACGTTGGGCCTTTTAGGTTCCCCTGTGTGTCAGTTTGTGTACAAGCTCCATCAAACTCACCATGCAGGGAAGATCGTGCCAATGCTGCAATCTCTTGAATGGTCAAAGCTCGCCTTGATTTTGGTAACATTTCAATGGAGTCATCAACATTCACCTGGAAGGATGAAAAAACAGGGTGACATTTTAAGACAGATTTTTTTTCTTCTTGGGGCTGATTTTATTTGTATTGTTATTAGTAAGTATTTTATTTATGCCCTGAAGTTGTTACAAAAACCTTCTTAGCCAACTAGTGGAGGAGCGGGGAAAAAATGGAGCTACATGACTAAGCAGAATTGACATCAAAAAGGGCAACGTCCTCTTCTATTTTTCAAAAGAGTTGTGTCACTCAAACCAAATAAACCCAGTTACTCATATCATCAGAAAAAGAAATATCTATTATCACCTTTTCTTTTATTACAGTATAACTAGATTGTTACTAGTAAGTTAGCATAGCAACTAACATAGCTAGCGTGTACACTTGAGCAAAAAACCTGTTACATGCAAACCTGCTACTGTAATTAGGATAGCACTAAAACAAAAATTTTATCCATATAATATTTGACTATCTTATTGTACTAAGCAATTTTTTTTCACATGTTTTTCAAGTGGCTGAATATCTGTAGTAGGGTTGCGCTAAACAACTAAATATATGACCCACAAAAAAAAGTATCAGAAAGTTTACCATTGATGATTCAACAGGAGAAATTAAATCATATGATAATTATTACCTGTGGTCTGTTTTTAAAAAAATGTTGACTAAATTGCACTCCAATTCTGAAATGACTAAACATTCATATAACCGATGTATGTATTCCTCGAATAATACATATCTGGCAGCGTCAATGAAAAATAAGCCATATGATACAACTCTTGTACTGGATCTCTGGCTCTCTCTATGTAAAAAAGTATGTCAGATATGGTGGTTTGGGACACTCCTGGAAAATGATGTTGTATTTTGTTGTTCAAAATAGAACATTTTAGTGCATACTGGCTCAAAAGAAGAAGGGGTTGTTCAGTCATTTTAAGTTTGGTGGTTCAAATCCCTGTCCTTCTGATCAAGATACTGAACCACCAATTGCTCCTGATGCTCCACAATCTGTTTGCACGAGTTTCCCACCACAATTGAACACAATCTCTCATTCTTGAATGAGAGAAAACGGTGCCAGATAAATGTAGGTCATCCTATCAAATTTGACAAAAGACCAGGTCGGTCTTTCTGAGCATGCCACAATTTCTCCAACACGATGAAACTTGAACTATTGTTAAAAATGTTTCCCCCCCAAAAATAAAAAGTACACTTCTTTGAGTTGACAGCCATTGATTGTTCGTTTCCGGAACGAGCCAGCGGACAAAAGATGGACTCTCAAAGCCCACAAAGAGAGTATCAGGTGGTGACGAGATCATTCATCTGTCACTTCTTATGGTGCAAGCGGCGTTCACATGAGGACCAGGCACATCGGCACCAGAGACCACATGCAGAGCTGAGCTGACTGTACTGATACTCAATATGGGGCAAAACATTTGGCTGATCACAACGGTTTGAGCTGGATATGTTTATCTCAACAGGTCCAGATTGTGTTGGGAGACACGAATAAACAGCTTCAGGTGCTGCCCTTTCGGCCCGCCACACACTGAGCAACACGGCCGAGCACAGCTGAACTGTCACACAGTGTGAGGGCTTTTGCAATGAATATGTATATAACGTAGAGAGAGAATATACCACTCAACTCAACTCTTTATTTTTTAGAATGCACAATAAAACAACAATTGCTGCATATAAAGTGTTGTACTGGAGTAAAAATAAGTCATGCAAAAAAGAGAGGTACATCAAAAGATAGTAACACAAAAATAAATAATTTAATAAATATAAGTACGTAAGTATAAATAAAATATAAATAAATTGATAACACTAAATACCGCAGAGACCATAAAACGCTAAAACAGTATTTTTAAGACGAGTTTAAACGAGTTTAAAAAGTGGGGGGAGAGGGGGCTTGCCTAACATTTAACGGAAGGTCATTCCAAAAGTAGGAGCCAGCAACGGAAAAGGCCCAATTCCCTCTGAGTTTCCACTTAGTCCTCAGTACCTCAAGTAGTTTCTGATGCTCAGACCAGAGGCACCAGGCAGGTACACAGTATGAGTTATGATCTATTTGTATTAGGGACAGTACATATTAATAAACATTTCAGTAATTATGCCAGAATTAGCAAAAAGCCTCGTTTTCATCTGCAGTCTTGAGATCGTAAAATATAGCAGTACATTTTGTTCTGTCCCATTCTAATTAGAGTAAACTCTACACTCGTAAGAGAGTAAAATAATGTATTTAATAATAGAAAAAATTTAAATAAAAATTTAAAAAATCACTCAAGGGTTCAGGAACAATCCCACAACCTTCAGCATGGGAGATGTGTAATAATCATGCTGTCTCTAGTAGAATGTGTCATTTGTTCATTTTTATGCTGTTTTAATGTGCTGATGTTCATTAAAAAAAAAAAAAGTTTATTTGCATGCATGTTTAATTGCGCTATTAGAAAAGCTGCACCTAATTGAGTTTCTGGACTGAATGACTGTCAACCAATCAAGTGATGCAAGCGGGCCAGGGCGACCGATTGCAATTGAGGGAAGCACCCCTCCCTTTCCTTTAAAAGGACAGTAGGTAGGAGGGATCGTTGTTGGTTGCTGCCGGGGGCACTGGACTTGATCAGCCAATAAAAAAACTTTGGTTGTTCAACTTCATGCTTGTGTCTCATCAAGTACTGCTCTCCCTCGCGATAAAGCACTAAAGGGTGATTGTGTGCTCTCATTACTACCCTCATCACAGGTGGCCACTCTATCACTTGAGCTATGTCACGCCTACTGTTGGATAACATTGCTGGTGTGTCCAAAAGGAGACCAAAAATGGTCGGAGGCATAAGGATTCCACCTGACACCAGTGATATACTGTCACCCAGTAGGACCAGCATTGACCATCTCCCAACCTGAAGGTTGTGTGATCGTTCCTCAATCTCTGAGTGGTTTATTTTATTTTTTTATATTTTAATCTCTTCCAATTATAAAGTTTCCTCTAGTTTAGACTGGCACTGAATCAGACCCGTCGCCAGAGCCCAGGCTTAAGGGGGGCACATGAAATGCATGGGGGGCTAATTAATATGAAGATCCTACAGACAGCATTAACTTGCTAAGTGTTTGTTTGGTTGCTGACACTAATGTAATGTGTCACTCCTCACCTGCCGTATATACTGGTCGTGTGTGCCAGCGTCCTTATTTGTTTATTTTTAGAGATCCATCAAATAGGGGGCACAATCATCTTGGTGGGCGGGCACGGACCCCTGGACAGGTGTTGACTGAATAGTATAGTATAGTATAGTATTTTAGTAGGGGTGTTAAAAAAATTGATTCGGCAATATATCACGATATTACAGCACACAATTCTCGTATCGATTCATATATAAGTCTGAAGTACATTTTCATACAAATCTTACAGTGTACATGTACAAGTTTACTGATTAGTATTTTCAAAATTTTAGTTTTAAAAAATCGCAGTAATTGACTTATCGATTCGTATCAAGATTAATCGGTATCGAATCGTGACCTATGAATCGTGATACAGATCGAATCGCAAGGTACTAGGCAATTCACACCACTCATTTTTAGAGTAAAATTTACTCTATGAAATTTACTGTGTACATAGGGGTGGAGGAGCTCATAAAAAAGATGTATTTATTTTTGTAGTTTTATTATCAATGTGATTCGTCAATATGGAGAAGAGAAGCTATGCTAAGTGACTTCATTCCAAAATCAACAATATGACCTTCTCCTGTCAATTCCACTAATTGCAACAACATATGAGTCAAAAAACCAGACAAATAAACGAGAGCAAATGTGCCCGTCACAGGGGTCCTATAAGAATAAGAGGCGGGGGTGGCGCGGTCCTAAGGTTGTGACGGTATCAACGGCAGCCTGGAGGTCTGATAAGCTTCTTGTGCCACAGCGGAGCTCACAGATCAGACAGAGGATAATCTGGAGGAGATGTGTCATGTACCCTGAGGAGATGTGCTGCTTTTTGAATAACAAAACAAACTCTGGCTTTCCATCTTCTATCCACAGATAATCAGATTGTTGTCTAGAGAAAACAGTAAAATGGAGAGATGGACTCATTGAGGGCAAGGGATGAATTTAATCTGATTCATGTGTTTATTTTTTATGTGATTTTTGCCAATTTGAATTTTAAATGTAATGCAGAGTATGGATTTTGAAATATCGACAAGACATACATGTTCAATACTGCTTCGCTCAAGCACAAACTGACCAAGTTACTATTCAGGATTCCTCTATGAACTAAGTGCAATATCTGGAGAAATTGCGTGGGAATGCGAAAGCTGAATGCTAATAGCTGAATGCTTATGAAGTAAATTGAAAGTAGTAATGCACCAAAGAGGATGTTGTGGTGACGCAAGAAAAAGTTAATTAAATAAACGCTGCAAGCAAGTGTCTGTTGAATTAAAGACCAAACACGGAAGTGAGAGACCGCCTTGCTGCTTGCTGGCGTTTGTGAGTACCGGCAGCTTCATTGTGCACACCGGAGAAGGAGAGGGTCGCTTGGTAAACTATGTCAAAAAAGAGAGCACTGCCGAGTACTGCACTGCAGGTGAACCACTGTTTCTCCTGCAGCGCCTTCTCTCTTTTCTCTTCGATGCCCCTCGAGTGCTTCCACTTTTTCACTTGCATTCTGGTGGCTGTGCTTAATACTTTAGCTAATGTTAGCACTATTGCTATGAACAGTTTTAAACAAGTAAAGACTTACCACAATTTCCGGGTGACTATAGATCTGTACAGGACGCCGTGTGTGACTGCAGTCCGTTCCCAAAGCTGATTGGCTGGTGCGAAGAAATTGATTTATTTTTATACATTGGTGAATGTGCCGATTTTAAGCGCGCCGCACCGTGTCCCGCTCCAAATAGCCTGCAAATGCGTCATCCGCACCACACCGGACGCTACCGTGCCCGCCGGTTCAAAGTACTGGACATGGACTATAGTAGACTATAGACTAAGTGCAATTGTGCAATAATGTACCATTCACCAACATGTTTCTGATGTCTGTGGTGTGGACGCAATTCAATTTATATTGTGCTTTGTTAAAATGCCCGTGCTAAATAGACCAAAATATTTTATAATAATATTATAATTTTTATTATTATAATAAATGTAATGATAATGGACTATATGCCACGGAGGAAGCGGGACTTCCGACGTCCGGGTTTTCACCCATCAACTTTGTTTCTGTTTCCGGTTTGCGACGTGTGGGTCGCGTCCCAGTACTTGCGCTTCCGCCTTTGTTGTGTTCCCGTCGACGGGTGCGAGGCTGCGAGTGTGTAGTGTCTGTCTCAGTGTCCGAAGCATTTGAGATAGCCAAGACGCCCTCCCGCCGATGAGCGGGAGCGCGCGGGTGGGGGTGCGAGTGTTTGAACGCGGCCAGTGGCCGGAAAACAGCGCTGATGTGTAAAACCCGGAAGTCGGAAGTCCGTGGCATCTACCCCATAAATTGAATTGAAAGATTAATTATGTGAAAATTGCCAATTTAATTGTAGTATTGTAAAGATTAATGAATAAAAAGAAAACTTCAACTTGAACCTGAGATTCAAACCATCGCCTCCTATTCACTGGTCCGCTAAACTAGCCACTGGGCCATTGCTGCCATATAAGAATCTGTGACATTGTATGCAATTGTAGTGAATATTGAGGTATAGGAAACCTTGCATTGAATTTGAATTTTGAATATGGAACGGATAATATGGAAACAAAACTAATTGATGAATGACATCAAAAGTAATGGATGTGAAATAATTTGATAATGATTAGTATTCAATCATTATTGTTTCAGCATTCCCACAATAAATATGATAAATAATAACATAGTTTAATAGACAGTCCTCTCACTAGCTATACAATGGAGCTGCCAATGTGAATTCTTGCTAGACGGCCTCACTGTATCACATTAATGGATACAAAAATAAATAAAAGGAACAATATTCTCACTGTATCGTTATTACTCTCCAAGCTGCATAACCTTGCAAGAAAAAGGGGGACTTCAAAACACTGCCAGCAAGTGCAGTAAGATGACAAAAACAAAGACAAGATTGCACAAGGGTTTCCTGCAGTGCAAGGTAGAAAGAGTCAGTTTTTTTTCCACCTCCAAACTGGGCCACAATTTTGCAAAGAGCAGATTTCATCAAGCTGTTCGTTCCTTCTTCTTACAAAACAGTTTTAGGCAATAGTTCAAAGACAAGCAGCTGTAAAATGTCCTTCTTTAAACGTTGATTGTGAATTATGCTGAAAGGTTGCTGAGTCATTCCACTGGTTAACATTTTGAAAGACTCGTGGAGTAAGTGAGCACATGGTTGCGTTATTTGATAAATAGTTGGATGGTTTGATTTATTATATAATTATCAGGCGAGAAGAGTTTAAGAAAAATAATCTCTGCTTCAGAAGGCAAATGACTGTGTCTTTTAGCTTTGATGAAGCTAATCTTTTAATAATCATTTAATCATAATAATTGCTTTTGTTGCTATAGTCTGTTTGATATTTGGTGAGATAATATAATAGTCAAATGAGATCTCTGTGACATTTTTGGAAGGTGCTACAGGTCAAACTTTACAATGAATACAGGCAGTGTCACCATTGTGACCATATGTTTGTGTCTGTGTAGACAATATATGTTAATATATGTTTTATAAATACTATAGAGCCACATCAAGAAGACGTCTCCTAAGACGGTAAGGTACCTCACGCAGAGGTGGCATATCCAGGCCCAGAAAAACAAAACCCTGCCACAATTTGGCTTTAGCCCCTTGTGCTAGCTAGCTAGCTCCGTAGCAGATATCCGAGCTCCCGGGGAGCTCGCTAGCTAGCACCTGGGGCTAAAGCCACACACTGTGGCAGGGTTTTTACTTTCTAGACCTGGATTTGCTACCTTTGCAAATTGGAGAATGTTCTGTTAGAGAGTGGCGGCGTTGTGACGTTAGACAGGCGACTCCAATTGGTGAGGAGCTGGCGAAGTGACTTTGTGCTATTTTGGCGGATTTATTTGTAAGTAACAGCATGATTAGCTACCTAAGTTCCCGCCAAGCCATTAGTTATCGTACGTTGTTTACTTACTATTATTAGCTATTATTATTCATTAGTTATTAGTTACATTCATTATTCTGCTGCTCATGTCCTCCTCCTTCTTCTTGAAATGAGCAAAGTCAGGGGTTTGTTTTGCAACAATGAAAGAAACGTCTAGTTGATTTGCAGTCTAACCTGCGCCAAAATCTCCATTTTTACTTCCTGGTATACTGCTACGCCAACACTTCCAAATATGCTAACAACTGGTTATTCCTCGTTGCGTGCAACTCTTTCACATTGAGCGAGTGCAGTGTGAAAGGGGTAGTATACAGTTTTAGCTTATATACTGGTGCACTTATTTAAAATAGCTGTTCCAAGTGACATAGCGCATTAAAAGAGAGTTTGGGGCACCTGACTGAAGTCCAGTGCACGCAAAGGTGCTGTCATAATCAGTCTGCGCACCAGGCGGGTTTGCGTGCTCCCCAAAAGCGCAAGGTCAGACAGAGAGCTTGAAGGGCTCCAGTCCACACGTAACGTACCATCAACCGCCACTGTCAGAGGGAAGAGAGTCCAAAGACATAAAAACTCACAGTAGGACCACAACATATTGTTTTTAAGATATCATGGTCGTTGTAGAAATGAAAATAAGATTCAGCTGCTTCTACATACAACATTGTGCAGAAGTCTTAGGCCATTTTACAGTATATATAACTTTCATTTTATTCAAAGTCAAGGCCAAACTGCTAACAGCAAAAACAAAATGATGAAGTGCTAAATTTGTGCTTGTTCATTTGGTTTCCCAGTACACGGAGGGCTTGGAATTGAACGACAATACTATGAGGAATATGTCCTAATACTTTTCTACAATTAAATTTCCACCTGGTATTGCGCCCGCTATTGCACATAATGCATATAATGTTCTGCATTATGTTCCATTATTATTAATATATTTATATCTCTTTCATAATGTATGTCTTTTCTGAATCTTGTTTGCTTTTATTATTATTATTCAAGATTTTGGAAACATAAACCTACCTAACCTAACCACTAGGGATGGGAGAGTACAATTAGCAGGTATAAAGCCCCCCCCCAAAAAAAAGAGAGAGACCGCAATGATGATGACATGATGACATGAACAATACTGATCTCTCTCAAAAAACAAAAAAGCAGGTATCAGGCCAACACCTGGCCTTATTTAAGGTTATCGACGACCGGTACCCGTATCGGTGGAGTTCTTGTGGCTGTTTTACAATCAGGAGCTAGAAATGAGAAGATTGGAAAATTGCCATTCATTTCATGCAATTTTAAGGAAAATGCCATATTGGATAATATGGGTCATTGTTTTTTTTTTGGTGTTTTTTTTGGTGGGGGGGGGGGGGGTCAAAAGTACTAGTAGTGGTGTCTGTACTTGGTATTTGTAACCACTAGAAAGTTGAGTACTCGTACTTGTATCGGCCTGAAACGAAAGTCATCTGGAACATCCCTACTAACACCTATCTAAGTTTTTATGTAAAACCTTCTAAAAAGCATTTGCAGTTTTGTGTTGTTGTTGGATTTTTTTGCATAGTCTATGCTGTATTAACAAAATGACTTCTGTGAATAACGTCATTTAAATAACAAAGCTAAGACTTGTGCACATCATATAGAAAATGAATGCAATGCAATGTGTTTCACGTAAACCCCAAAATTTTCCGAAAGACTTAATTATGGTCCAACAATCACCATGCTGGGCCATGCCTTTCGCAATGTGGGAATTCTGTATCTCAATCCAGTGAGCAGCCATGTTGTCATCAGCATTTACAGTACACTTTTTGGAATGACTTGCATTGAGATAACATGGAGCTGTGAGGAAGGTGCGAGGCTTCCACCATGCGCTTAACAGCCATGCCATGTCATGCAGGTGACGCCCTGGCAGCAGCCCAAAGTCTCTTTCATATTTCATGAGATTGTAGCACATATACCCGAAGAAAGACAGAATAATAGGATATGTCAGCTGTGGAATAATTATGCAATTTTACCTGGCCGTTTTTAAAATACGGATTTGGTTGCCAGGCACGTCGTGACCATCACAACGGGGCCACAATGACAGATTGCAGCTGCACCCCCGCCCCCCACACACGCATGCAAACGTCACCTGTTCACCAATTTAGCCCCGATCACGTCACAGCTTGACAGACTTGAAGGCACCTGACAACCCCCAACCAGAAACATACCGACACTGCCTTTCTGCCCCCACGTCACGCCACACGGTGCAGAGTGTGCTCGCCGTGCTTCAAATCAGATTTGCAAAACAAGATTAGGAGGTGGGCCTCGAAATGTCAGAGCCTGGCTGCTTTCCCCCATTTCTTATTTCCAAAAGAACAACTTGCTCCGTTCGTTTCCAGCACCCATCTCATCTATTGAGAGCAATTTCTAGAGCCATCCTGCGCCCTGCATGGGTCAAAAACCTGAGCTCAAGTTGCCCCCGAGCAGAATTCAATATGTGCCGTTTAATTGGGTGTGATGAGATCAGGTGGTGGGGTGTATTGTATCATTTCATCTAGGCCACCTCTGTGAAAGCTTCTTTTCTTCGTTGACAGGTGTGCACCTTTGCAAGCATTATACTGAACGTTTGTGTTATGGAGGACATTTGAGCCTGGTCTGTGTGTATCGATGTGTCAGAATTGATTCGTGAATATGGCACTGTTCAAATCCAAATAATATGAGAGCAATATGCACTTGCAGGAATTACATCGGAAATGGACATATAATGCAAAGCCAGTCATTAACATTCATTTGGTCAACATAATGTGGAATGAGTTGGTTATCATTATTATTATTATCATCACCCAGAGCCCTTTCAGATTAAAAGTCACAACCATTTCGTTACACTATGTGTCATAAAGTACAACGTTTCAACTGTGATGCTGCTATCACTCGCGTTTCTCAAGATTCGAGGCCGGACCCCAAGACTAAAACATTATTGTTGCATAAATTGGCAGACTTGCTTGTTATTTTAATGTTAGAAACAATTCATACATCATTCTTGTACAATGGGAGTGAATGGTTAAAGGTCAGAAGAATTCACATTTTTATATCCACATATTCACATGCTCTTATTCTGGTTGTATGCAGTAAATTTGTGAGTTACTTTTCCGAGCCTCACGTGTCAATGTTTTTTATGGCCTTCATGCAAAGAACAATATATTTACGTCCATGGAGGCTTATGAAAATCCGAAATCTAAAATCTGAGAATTTGGGCTTTTCAAAATAATGTTTAAAAACAACAACAACAAAAACGTTCCACTTTCTGTCCAACAAGCTTGCTGGCAAGAGTATTGTTTCACTGAATTGTTGTGTACAGTGTCACCAAATGATATTTTTACTAGTTATCTATGTTTTGCTGTCCTTGTGTTTTACCTCAAACCGTTTGTCAGCTTTCATAAAAGTTGGCTTAGTCCTGAACAAAACTTGATCTCCTCCCAGACTTCTAACCAGATGGCTACGCCCCTGGCAGCAGCACAGTGGTGAGTGATGAGCACAACTGCCTCACATATTCCGGCATTCCCATGTGGAGTTTAAGGTTATGTGCCCTGCGATTGGCTGGTGACTAAAATGATGACTAAAATGGATTGGTCATCTAGTAGGTTAAGCTCATATTGGCTTGATTAACCAATAGATTGGCGCAGACATTGACCATTCCGGGTGGTTACGTGCATACCAATTTTATTGGTTAGCCAAACAACCAATGAAATTGGTAACACTAGAAAGTAAGTCTAGATAGATCACTTGGAAATATATTTATTGTATCAATTTATTGTGTTCTAAATGTATTTATTAATTATTATAAGTGATTACAATATATATATAGTGTTTAAATGGAAATGTGTGTCTAGATAGATCACTAGGTATGACCAGCTCAGTGGCCTAGTGGCCTGAGACTGGGAGATTGTGGGTTCAATCCCTGGCCGGGTCAGACCAAAGACTATGAAAATGGGACCCATTTGCCTGTGTGAGTGCTTGACACTTAGTATTATGGGTTGGAATTGGGGGGATAGATCACCAAATGATTCCCGAGCGTGGCCCCTGCTGCTGCTCACCGCTCCCTCAGGGATGGGTCAAATGCGGAGAATGAATTTTGCCCCACTTAGGTGGGTGTGACAATGAGTGGTACTCTTTTTGTCAGCCTCTAACACAGATAAACCCATATATTGTTCAGAATGACCAATTTGTATTGGTTGGTCCAATCTTCAATATATATTGGTTGAAAACGCCTACCATTCTAGTGGTTGTTTTAACCAGCTGGATTGGTCAAATGTAACCTTTTTTGGGGGGTAAATTTGACCAATCTATTTTTAGGGTGTAGGCTCCAGTTCCCCCGCGACCCTGATGAGGACAACTAAGCGCTTTAGAAACTAGATGGATGTCAGTAACTAACCTGCTTTTGAAAAGTTGTTATTTTGATTTTTTCTGCAAGAAATAAAATGTGAGATGGACGGCTGTGACATGGCCATGACACCAAGTGCAAATCCTTTCCTTGGTGTCCAATTAGATTACAATGCACCGAGGCCACTCTTAAATTGCGCAGTTTCTAATGGATGAATATAGGGATTACAAAAATATGTGAGAAAAAAACAGACCTCATTTCATGTCTTTTCTACTTGCCTTTTAATCTATCAATGAGCAATTGCACAAATTCTCATTTGCAATTTCAACATTCTTTTTTATTATTATATATTATATATATTATAAGTAAATAAGCATTTAAGCATACACCCCCCCCCCCCCCCCATCAGATCCTCTCTTGCTCCCACACACGCATTCACACACATTTTCTCTCTCTGTACATCCCGTTGTCGTGGAAACTGCAGAGACCGCGCTGCTTCACCGTCTCCCACACACGCACGAACACACACGCGCACGCAAACACTCACACATGCACACGCCATCATCATCATCAAACAATTACGTCAATTACTTAAGTGTTGTTTCACCTAAGTGAAACAGGTGGAAACTGTTCTTATCATGTGCGTGGGCGAAGACGCCTGCAAGGTGTTCTAATCATCAAGTGATATATTACGCAATCATTTTTGCATAAAATGGGGGTGGGGGTGAGATGTGGGGGAGAAGAGGGACGTACGTTGGGTAAACCCCACGTGGGCTGTTCAAACATTACAGTTACATCAGAACAAATTAATGAGGTAAAGTGTAGTCGCAAGGGTGGACGAAATGAGAGGAAAGACCAACACGGGTTCTCGTGGAATGAACAGAAGCCACGCCAAAGCAAATATGTAAACAACCGAGAAGCAACCGGAAGCCTGTTGGCAACAAATGATACGTCGCCCCATGCGCAGATGGGGGGGAAAAAATCTTGATGAGATTACAAACTGCGTCCTACCTTACAACTAAAGTGGGTCAGCACCATTGTGTCTGCTCTGGTCTTCACGTCACGGCAATAAAAAAGTGTTTCATGGAGCATCCCTCAGTGATGTCAGGAGCCCCTCAGGTTTCTCCGCCTCTCGCTGGCGTGCACGCTAACAGCTTCTTGCAACTCTCCCAAACGTCGCGATGCTCAAGGCAGCAGACCCCCCCTTTAACACGTCCCCGACACCCCCCTTTGGAAAAAAAAAATGCCATACTGTATAGTGTTTCATAATGAAAATGCTGCATGGACCAAATGAGTCAAAAATAAGCATGTGAGGGTGTCCCATTTGGGTGAAAGCATGCTGCACAAGCTCCCCAGTTCACTGCACCTAAACACAAAAGGTTGCAGCAAAAATGAAGTGGCAGCCTTCCTCCAGCCTTCCGTGCGTGTTAGGCAAAACAAATTGAAAACAACTCTTACCCACTGGCGTTTTAGAGCTGATGCAGCCCATTTGTGCAGCTGCATGTAGACCAGCTTGCACACACAGAATAGATGATGCCTATTGAGTTTCTCCTAAGGGAGCGTACCTCATAGAAGGAGAGCCGCGCTCGCTCCTCTCATCCGAGGAGGCTCCGCTGGGTTGCGGTGGTGGCGGGGCGGCGATGTCAGGCTGCCGAGAGGACACCGAGGGCGGGGGGGAGGTTTCCCATCACTTTGTCTGGGTCTGTCTTGCTTGAGTGTTGCTTATCAGTACCACAGCGAAGGGACAGAGCAGATCTCCCCCGCGGCCAAGAAGCTCATGTTGGGGGGAGTTCTCCGTCTGTCTAGTCCACACCGGTACAAATCTCCGGTCTGCGTAGTGAGCAATCAGAGGACGACACATGGATATCCAGACGCGAGCTCACACGCGTGTTGTATATATACACCCATAGCCGTCATAGTGTCCGCCCCTCGCACTGTTTTGCTCTCGTGGTAAGGAGCGCAATGTGATGTGATTGGCTGGTATCGCCTTACATGTCAGCCAGCATTGTGGGGAGGGGAGGAGATACAGTAAGAGGAGCGAGTTGTCAACTAGTGGCATTGCGTTTCTCCTCATCTGTCATTGACTTATGAGTTTAATTTAATCCCTTAAGAAGCTAGTGACTCAATTTACTTGTACAAAACTCTAATTCCAAAATTCGTTTAAAACGAATAAAAACAGAATACGATGATTTGCAAATCATCATCATCACCACGTGGCATTTCAGCCACACTACAAAGACAATATATTGAATGTCCAAAATGATAACAGTTTTTTGCAAGAATTGAAAAATTTACCCTCAACAACTATCAAAGACGTAAGGCATATAGTGGTAAAGGAAGGATAGCGTGTTGAAACTGGAGAATGTCAGTTGCGTAGGACGATGTTTTGAGGGGGAGAAAAAAAACGTTGCTTCTGGATCAGGTCGGCTCTTCCCCCCGTCTTTTTCACCCCTCGACACTCAAGCCATCTCTTCAACTGAACATTAGTATGTTCTTCGACGTCTATACCAGTGAATTTGCCACCAGGGATATCATTCTCGGACAGAATTAGTAGATTTAGCGCAGTAGACATCTCGCTAGTAGACTGTTTACATCCGTCTAGTATGACTAGACTCATGAATATTAATTAAGTGTGGTGATGTATATCTTGCGGTACCCCATTGGGTGAGAGCACTGATTGGTTGACCACACGGGGATTGGAAAACACACACAGGTGGACGTGGTTAGACATAACGAGATAAGTGCAGCGACTAGGAACACATAAAAACACTAACCACAGACAAAAGACAAGCACAGCACCACAAAAAACAACAACCCCACAGAACAGAAACATGACAGTTTCCCTGTCCAACACATCTGAATCAAATGTGGTATACAACTATATTCAAAAGTATGATATTTAGGATTATATCGTTCCCACAGGTATTTTGTGTTAATTTGTAGTGCAGCTCATGCTCAGCGGGTGGTCATCTTTTGTTATTGTTTAATAGTTGAGGAAAAAGGTGTGGTCTTCTAGAAAGAAGTAATTACTAATGCCAACCAGCGGATGGCAGCATTCGCTATTTTGTGTACATGGCCTAGTGGAGGGAGCTTCGCATTCTAAAGCGAAGAAGAGCCACACGCAATGTGGAGACAGCCGTGTATGGGACATTTTTTGAACGCTGTGCATCGAACATCATACTCGACCATGTAAAGCAAAAGCCTTATAGGAACGCGTGTTGTGGTCTGACGAGTCCACATTTCAAATAGTTTAGGGAAATGAAGGATGCTCTGTCCAATGGGCTAAAGAGGGAAAGGACCATCTGGATTGTTCTCAGCCTAAAGTTCAAATGGTGTGATTGTCCATGATGTGCCGATTAAAGTAAAATACGATAATTAAGACTGGACTGTTGAGCTATGACATGTTGACATGTTGTACATCAAGCAAGCCCAGGATAGAATTCCAAAAGCCTCGACAATTAGTGTTCTCAGTTCACAAATGCAAATTAATTAAAATGAATTGAAATGCCGTTAATCTATTCTAGTCACAAATTCACTCCATCTTGGAAAGCTACTCAAACTTTTTGCAGAATGGCTAGCATTTTTCAAATGTACTTCACTCGAGAGGCGGCGTACCCGAAGCTCACTGCAACGCAACTTTTCTCTCATACAGCATCATTATAGTACCAGCTAACTTGAAAAACTTGCAAATTGGGGCACTTGTAAATCAAGGCATACGCTAGTGTTTCTAAAATAATCCGCATGCATGTTCCACACACCCAACTGTTCATCGTATGTGATGGTGAATGAAAGTGGGCCTATTGTGAGGTCCATTGTAGCCGACTCGGAATCATCTTCATTCTCCCTGCGTCTGTCTGTTGCTTTCTTCACGCCCACCACGACTCTAAAGATAGCCGAGCAGTGCTGCTCCTCCACAGTGCCCATTATCTGGTGCCAAAGAGCCAATCCAGGGGCTTTGTTGAGGGTTCTGTTAAATTCATCCCAAAAGAGAATAATTGCAATGCTTCCGAAATATAAAATGAAGGCTTGTATGGGTTCTCAGGGCACGGCGGGCCTATTTCACCATTCAGCACTTACAACAATATACTCTATTCTATTCCACTGATATTAATGAGGCGTTTCCCATTAGAGTGTTATGCGATCTCTATAGATACATTTGTGATATCTTGTAGTGTTGTTTGAAAATGTTCTCGAGGAGTTTGTTACTGTGTTATGGTGGCAGTTGCATCCAGCATTTAATTTCCAAATGCCAGGAGACTTAATTTTAGCACCTTTATAATGGGCAAGAGAAAGATGCCTTAAAGCCACCAAGGGAAAAGGTGTAGGCGAATATAAACGCTTTATCCATTGAAAGAGCGCCATTGCACAATTACACGCATAGACGGGGGCAGACCTGAAGGGTGGCCTGGGCTGAAACCATTGTCTATGTGTTTTTTTTTGTCTCATTCTTTCTTCTTTCAAGTTTTATGATAGTATGCCCATCATGTTTGTCAAGAGAAAGTTTGCCAGCCACCTTCACCCACTGCTTATTCTTTCTTTCTTTCAATCTTTCTTTTGATCTTTCTTTCTTTTGGTCTTTCTTTCTTTTGATTTTTCTTTCTTTCTTTCTTTCGATCTTTCTTTCTTTCGATCTTTCTTTCTTTAGATCTTTCTTTAGATTTTTCTTTAGATTTTTCTTTTGATTTTTCTTTTGATTTTTCTTTTGATTTTTCTTTTGATTTTTCTTTTGATTTTTCTTTTGATTTTTCTTTTGATTTTTCTTTTGATTTTTCTTTCGATCTTTCCTTCTTTCGATCTTTCTTTCGATTTTTCTTTCGATCTTTCTTTCGATATTTCTTTCTTTTGATTTTCTTTCTTTTCATCTTTCGATTTTTCTTTTTCTCTTTCTTTTTCTCTTTCTTTTTCTTTCTTTCTTTTTCTTTCTTTCTTTTTCTTTTTCTATTTCTTTCTTTCTTTCGATCTTTTTCTTTTGATTTTTCTTTCAATCTTTCTTTTTCTTTCTTTCGATCTTTCTTTTGATTTTTCTTTCTTTTGAATCTTTCGACCTTTCTTTTGTTCTTTCTTTTTCTTTCTTTTCGATCTTTCTTTTGATTTTTCTTTCTTTCGATCTTTCTTTCAATCTTTTTCGATCTTTCTTTTGATCTTTCTTTCTTTTTCTTTTCTCGATCTTTCTTTTTCTTTTTCTATCTTTTGATCTTTCTTTCTTTTTCTTTTTTCGATCTTTCTTTTTCTTTTTCTATCTTTTGATCTTTCGATCTTTCTTTTGATCTTTCTTCCTTTCGATGTTTCTTTCTTCCTTTTGATCTTTCTTACAAGTATGCAGACCTTATAAATATGTGCAAATCAATCCTTTTGCATTCTTATTACTACATTCACACCTTGCTGCATTTTCATCTTTGCACCCATTCAAGCATCAAGCAGAATAAGCATCTCTCTTTTCTTATTTATTTATTTATTTATTTATGTATTCATTTTCACAATTCTTGGGATTTACTTGGCTAACCTGGGATCTAAGTATCATATTTTGTGCCATATCATTTGGGGTTTATATTAAATTGCGTGTGAAATGCTAATGACAATAAAATTCCTTGAATCAAAAATGCTTAATCTTTCATAATCATTTTTGACTGTCCCCAAGTTACCCCTTTCTCTCCAACAGACACAGTCTTACTGTGCCTGTGCAGACTTGAATCATGGCAGTCCAAATTATTAGTGTGGTCGTGAAGAAAATGTTGGTCCAAATGAAAGTCAAAGATGGAAGATGTGCCTGAACATTTCTGATCAATTGAAATGGGAACTAAGGAGACAAATCCTGGAGATCAACCTGATCTCGCTGGGATGTGAGGCAAAATGTAATCTAAAACAACCAGAACCATCCAGCTGCTTTCGATCTAACGGGTTTTGATGGTATGGCACGTTTTATGGCAAACACCCTGTTCTGGTTTGCTCATACTGTGAATTTGTGAATCTGATCATAAAGTCAGTGCCTAACAAGCTATGAACTTGACTTCTCGTCACGCTTGCGGGGGTTTTGTATATTGTAATTTTAATATGTGTACATTATTTGTTAATGAGCCGTTAATGAGTCTGTGATCTCTGATAGGTCAATAAAATTATATATACTTGTGCCAGAAACAGAGACAAAATTACACTACTGCCTGAATTGTAAACAATGTAGTGTTAAGTGAATAAAAACACCTCTAGTCTCACCCTGGCCACCGCACTGAATATTCTTTGGCTCCGGCCCTGCACAAAGACCCTTATATATTTTTTATTTTTTTTATTTTAGATTTCCCCCTAACCGAGTGCACTTAAAATATAAGTGCATTGTGAGAAAGTAAAGGTTGAAGAGATTGAGTGTGTGCAAATCTATGCAAGAGATTGTAATTGGCTCTACTAAGTTCTCCCGCAGTGCACCTTCAATATTTCATAAGGTTTTCAAATTGCAGCCACTCAGTGTCTGGTGTTGTGGTGCCACCGAATGGTGGTATTGAAGAAAGGAAGTGAGAGCATTAGGATTAGAAAAGCCTACTACTGACTGCATTGTTGTCTTCTTATTATAATCACACAATTAGAATGTCATATTTACAGAGAGTATAGAGGCACATGCCAAATTCAAATCAGTTTGCAAATGAATGCTGTACTGCATGTATATTTCTTGGTGCTTGTTTCTTGTCATTATTAGGGCTCAGAATGCAGAATTAAAGATCTTTATTAATGCCTTGCAAAATCTCCAAAGTCCAGTGAGTAAAGATGAGGAACATCTGCAGAACAAAACAGAGCAGACCATGCTTTGACAGGCTGCAGGTGACCAGTTGAAGAGTCACAGCCTTGTGGGGCATGAGAAGATGTGAGGCCACTCCAGGGCTTCCTATACTGTATGTAAGCACACAGACCCTGGAGGAGAACAAGTAGAGTACGTTTACCTTCTTTGCTTGCATTTACGAAAATGGCATATCAGGATGATGTACTCTTATTATTGATTTTAATTAACTGTAATTATGTTGTTATTACCTACATTTTATTTGACGATTGGCTAGGGATAAAAATCACAAGGTTCTTTGGCCTTGCAGTTAAGTATGTGGTGTGTATTTTAAAATAAAGCTACTTAATAATGGTCACTTGGTCAGTCGATTTATTAGTTACACAGCATTTGATCGATTAGCTATCATGCTTTTACGAAAAGTATTCTATCCTGCTTCACCATTGCACCTCGATGAGTAAAAAAAGCCCTGGCTTTTTAACTGCGACTGCAACTATCAGCTTTTACCTTCCCTTCAGTGTAGTGTGTTCGGGGTGAACACGCCAGTTCTTGGGGGTGGTAAGGGGTCACGCAGTGCTCATCCCTGCAGACATGTACATAGTTGTTGTGTTAGTTAGCGTATGACACAATTGGGATGGAAACTGCAAAAAACAAAACAAGAAGAGGCCAGCTTGCAGCCGAGCCCAAACTCTAGCTCAGATGCCAACAAAACCAGAAAAAAACAAAAACAAATATTTAATTCCAGCAAGCGCACGTACTTGCACACGCACCATGCATGAGCTTGACACAGAGGCTGCAGTTAGGCTTTAGGTCAGAGGTGGCAGTCTCGAGTAAAAAAGTGACCAAAGCCGCATTGCAACATTTTCTCAGAGAAGCCTAATGAAGTCAACAACTTGGCAAAATTCAGTTTTAGTGCTGTCAAAAGTTACAGCTTTGAAGCTTTAACTGGAGAGTTCAAGCTTTAACTTTAACAGCAAATGAGAGCAAATTATTAACCAATCTGAAGTGTTGAGCAATATTTTCAAAATAGTGCTCACGAAATGTGACAAAAATTAAACTAGTAATAGTATTCTTCACTAGTGTTTAGGAAATAGCTGTACAGATCGCTAACAGCTTCTCCAATAAAGATCAGAAAACCTCTTTCTGTTTTGGCAATTCACTGGATGAACCTGTAAAACTGTAATATACAAAACACAAGGAGACATTACAATCATGTTATTTAAAGTTTTAAATAATATAGATTTGCATCATTTACTAAAATTAGCTGTTAGCATAATGCTAGTTTACATGGGCGCTACCATCGAAATGCTACGCTAACTAGCGCCTATAAACCTTTGTCACATTGGAACTTAAAACACAATTAAAACATTCAATTCAATAACCTAGTGCAAGCCAACACAAGTGAAAATAATATACTTACAGACAGATATTTCTAGAGCCGAAATCAAACACTATAGGCTTCAATACTCTGGATTGGCTGTGTAGCCGTGTCGGAGCATTGCTTGGAGTACAATGCACTACGGTCGCACTCGAGGGTCAAAAAACATACAAAGGCGCTGTTGCGCTGTTGTGGGGCTGAACACAGGACTTGCTTCCTGACCAATGAAAGTGGCTCTTGTCTTTCCCTTTAAATTCATCACAGGACAGGCATGTTCTTGCTTCTGAATGAAGCATAAAGAGAGTCGTTAGGATGATTATGATTGGGGATTGATTATGCTTGAATGGAAACTGTAGATTGTAACTTAATTTTCATGAAAGTGGTGAGAAGTTGCAGAGAAATTCCAGATGTGTGTATGCTTTTCTCATATTCACATTGCTCATTGTGTATTGAGAAATATGTGTAAGAGTAATTGGCTTTGTTCATGGCAAGCATGTGGCCAAAAATAGGTAAGCTGAGGCAAAATTGTACAATTTTTCAGTCTGTTCTTGTGAAGCCTTGATCTGCTAAAAGATCTGTAAGTCTTGATTGTGAGCCAAAGATGAGAGCACACCCATCATACGGAGCAAAATGATGGCCTGCGGCTCTTCTCTAAATGAGAGCAAGGCAAATCGAAATCAGGTTTAATAAACTCTGAACCCCAGCAGATGTCCACAATAATTACCATAATCTGTCTCCCAAAGATAAAAATAGCCGGTCTTTAAATATTTTGCATTATTAACGTTCTGCCGGTAGTAATGTCATCAAACCTACAGCTATTGCCTTGCATGTAGTGGACCACCTTCTTGTTCCAATCATCTTCTAATGTGCCTTTTATCAAAGCCTGCTAGTGGCAAGATAATAATGCACATTCTTGATGATCATTGAAAAAGAAATAAATAAGATCCAGAGGCCAATGCTTACTTGACTTTTATTTAACAATTGTTAAAGAAAGCGAGACCCAAACATTTTCTTCATACAGAGGAGCCAATTGGCATATTCCATACTTTTCAAAAGTGGTCAATGGCCTGGCAAAAACAAAAACAATCTTTAACAAATACTTTTATTGGTAGTAATTACACCATTCAGTGCAGGACAGACCACAAGTGTTCCTTATTTCCCCACACACTCCACTTCCATGACCCTTCCCTCACAATGTGGCACTTGAAGCGACATCATTGTTACATCAGCACATCAAGGGCCAGCAGTGCCGCGCCGAGGAGGCCACTGATCAATGCGGTTGAGCTTCGGGCTCCACCAGCACTGTTGTTATCGTTGCTGAAGGTGGTGTGAACCAGAGCTGGAGTGGTTTGCCCCCGACAGTGCCTCAAGTCTGCCCCCACGCAAGTAGCATAAGCCATGGCATGGGCGATGTAATTTTGCTCATGGACGCCATGGAAGAGGTGGGCCATGGGTCCACGGGCCAGCACGGCCACATCCTCTCCACTGTGGGTGGCCGAGTCTGTGGGCACTGCTGACAGCTGGACGTATTCTTTCGTTTCTGGGGAAACAAAGGTGTGAATATGCACCTGTCCATAATAAGCAGAGGTGCACCAGTGGAACTGCAAGCACAGTCCAAATGACTTTTAAACTGATACAACAGAAACAATGGATTACAATATATATATCTTTTTAAATGATTATCTCAATTTACCCTCAATTCTGCTTACTTAGTGTGAAATCTGGGTATGTTTCGTCCAACAAAAAGGCATTATTTTGTTAATTGTTCCGCTTGTCACTATATGTGGCTGGCATGGACAGATGAACAAAGATACATTACTTGTATGGAATAAATAATAATTATTGGGGTATATTAGTAAAAATATCTATGAGAAATTAGGCAATTTTTATGATCTCTGACAAATGACAAACACCACGTGTTTCAAATTAGCTCCAAGGGAAAAATACACAGACAAATACACTTCGTTGTATGGAAGGATCTTGTTCACTTTCATCTCATGAGTTTAGAAGCTGATAAATGATGAGCAAAAATTAAAAGGAAAGCGTTATTATGTTAATGAATAAGACAAATGAATCCAAATGTGTCATTAGTCAAATAAAATAGTCCTCTTAAAGCTGCTGAATGCAGAACATTTAATTTCAAATCGCTATGGCCACCTGTGGCCAAAAAATGAAACTGCACACTCCCTTCTTCACGTACATCCCAGGTGTCAAACTCATATTAGCTCAGGGGCCACGTAGAGAAAAGATAGCCAAGTGGGCTGGATTGGTAAAATCATGGTAGGCCTATATAACTTAAAATCAATTATACGCAGATTTTTCGCTATTTGCGTGCCAGTCCTAAATTGTGGGGCGCAACTGTAAATATATTGTCCCAAAAAATAACACGGCATTTTTATGTTAATGTATGTTGTTGTTTTTTAAACAAACTGTAGGTTTTAGGTGCATTGTGCTGTTTAAAAAGGTAATAATTAAAGCTTTTTCTACATCATGCACTTAAGATGGTGCACGTACTCGCACGTGCACTATGAAAGAGCCTGACACAGATGCTGTAGTTACGCTTTGGGCCAGAGGTGGAGTCTTGAGTAAAAAAGTGACAAACTGCACAAAGATCCTTTAAAGTCGTGAGTCAAATTATGACATCCATAGCAATTCTGTATACACGTTGCATTGTTCATCTGAGGATTGTTTGCGAAATTACGAATGTATATGCTCTGATTGTGGCTGGCTGATTAATTGGTCAGACATTACTCTTTTTTTTTTTTTTTACTTTACAAAATCATCTTGCGGGCCAGATTCAACCCTTTTGCGGGCCATATTTTTGACACCCCCGACATACACAATCCGCACATGACAGCACGTCTACCCCAAATCCAAGCTGAAAACTATTGGCCAGGGGCTTGCAGGAATACCCATTGTGAACAGTAAAGGTGTTAATCTAATGAGAAGATGTTTCATTCATAAATAGTCAACTCAAAAGGCTATTGTAAAGATATTTTGGGGCAAATTGTTACATAGAGCAGCTTTAAATTAAAGCTGAAAGCCAACATTTATCTAATAACGAGGATTCAATTAATGGGAAAAGCTACAGTACAGTACAGTGTTAAAACACACACACACAAAAATGCACGTGAAGTACAGTTAATGAAATTGTACATTGTATAATTTTTCATAGCTTTTACATTGTATGTCTTCATCATTTCTATCTTTGAGACAATCCGGCAAGTGATCTTACTTGTGTTGACATTACGGATGTCGGGTCGGGTGCCATTGATGATTTTGTGTCCAGGTCCATTTCCATACATCAGTGTGGTGTATGGCAACATGTCTTTGGCCCACAATGGAGATTTCCCTGGAAAACACAAAAACTGATATTCAGCTTTTCTTATATTTTTCCACTCCTCTGAAATATACACACATACAAACATGTGTGCACACGCACACACACAGGTGCAGTCTCTGGTTCCCCAGTGTCCTCCCAGAGGTCTAAAGCTTGCTGGGTTAAACAGTCTTTTCCTCCAGATGAGCCATTAGGCCGGCAAGTCTCCTTGTTGATGAAGAGCTCAGGGTTTCACAAGCACATTAATCACTGCTGCACCACTGGGAGGTGGAGGATGATTAGGAGGAAGAGGAGGAGGAGGGTGAAACAGGAACAGAGGAGGGAAGAGCAAGTACAAAGAGCGTAACGCAAACACCGAGCAATATAGCTTCAGATGACTGATGATGATATATGACTTCATGGGATTGTAACATGGAAAGTAGAACATCTGACAGCTGTGCTGTAACAAAACAGCTTAGAGCAATTCAAGACACATTTGAGCATATTGGAAGAACTGCAATAATGATTTTCTCTGTGGCCACCATCTGACTTCCAGCATTGCTAGTTTGCATTTGGTCAGCATCATTTGTGTGACAAAAGAATGACTCGGCCATGTTCATCGTAGGTGTTGGGTATGGTTAGCGTAAACAGATGAGGTAAATGAAAATTCTGCTTGTTGCGTTCTTTTTTTAACGTCTGTTGAGACAAGATTAAGTTGGTTGTGTTAGATTACCGGGAAGCCTCTTTGGTGCACATAATTGAATAGGTGACTTGAGTAATCCTTTCTACTTGTTATGGTCTTCTTTCTCTATGGCACTCTTGGACTAGTTGAATCTATTTAAGATCGTGGAGTCACACACTGTAAAGACTCTACGGCCTTGTATCGGTCTTTTTTGGCATCTATGAAATAGCTTAACTGAAATGAAACTGCTTTCTGGTATTTAACACTATAACGACAAACGTATCATATTAAATACAAGACATTTTGAGCCCTCTATTTCATGAGTATAATAGTGTTTCCTCATTAAAACCCTGATGTATATAATCTGACACGTGCATTGCACGGAAAATCCAATAGAGGGCAGTATGTGAACGGATGTATCAAATATGATACAAAACAAAAGTCATATGTGGAAGTTGATTTTCAAAAAAGAAAAGTTTGTTCAAAACGACCAATAAATACTCTATTTATAAAGATTCAGGATTCTCTCCCATATATTTCATGGTTCAGGCTTTATAGGATTATGGTCAGTATAATTAGTTTATTTAGCATTAAAGACAAAGAACGAGCGATGGATCTAGCTGGAGCACTTAACAAGAGCGGCTAGCGGTAGAAGCTAGTAAAAGAATGCTAGTAAAAGCTTGCAAGAGCAAAGCAGGTGACAATCGGTGGGAGCCCGAATCCCACGACTCAGCGATGACCACCTGCAGGCCCTAGCTGTAGATGGTAAGCGGCGGTCGACTCATTTTAAACCAACCTCGATGCAAGCACCATCTGGTCTAACTACGTTCACAAAGTTGTTCTTTGGGCATCCTTAGAAGGAAGATAAGACTTGTCATGTAATAGAAATACAGATTACTAGACCTACGATTATATTTAAAAAAAAGTAAGTAGGTGTAATGGAACATATTTTTTTAATAATAAGTTTTTAAATTAAAATAACTATTAGTTCACCACTAGATGGCGCTAAAACATTTACACTGTGGCCATAAGGACAATGTCAGCGAGCATTAAAGACGAAATGTTTGGAAAAACGACCCTCAGTACTTACTGACCAGGAATCGAACCCAGGCAGTGAGAGTGCCGAATCCTGGCTCGTAGACCACCAGGGACAACATACATCAACTTCTGGACAAAGCTAACATAGCACATGAACAAGCAACTACGTATTTAAAGCAGAAAAAAATTCATGGCCTTGTCTCAATCTTTTTGGCATTCGTGAAATAGCTCAACTGACAACATAGAGGTTTATGGTTGTTAAGGACAACACACAACTGGCAAAACAACCCTCAATACTGCTGAAATTCCCTGACCGGGAATCAAACCCAGACAGCGACTGTGAGATTGCCGAATCCTAACCACATGACCACCAGGGGTGACAAATACTGGTGTCTGGACACGGCTAACATAGGACCGTATATAAACAAGCAACCAGGTAAATGAGGCAGAAAAAACTTCATGGCCTTGTCTCGATCTTTTTGGCATCGGTGAAATAGCTCAACTGACAACATACAGGTTTCTGGTTGTTAAGGACAACACACAACTGGCAAAACAATACAATACTGCTGAAATTCCCTGACCAGGAATCAAACACAGGCCGCGGCACCAGGGACAACAAACATCAACTTCTGGACATAGCAAAGTATATGAACAAGCAACGGTAAATGAGGCAGAAAAAAATGTATGACCTTGTCTCGATCTTTTGGGCATCGGTGAAATAGCTAACAAGATACAGGTTTTTTGGTGTTTAAGGACAAACAGCATTAAAGACAAACTGGCAAAACAACCAACAATACTTCTGAATTCCATGACCAGGAATCGTACCCAGGACGCAGAAGCGAGCATGCCGAATCGTAGCCAATAGACCACCAGGGATGACAAACACTGTCTTCTGGACACGGCTAACATAGTACAGTATATGAACAAGCAACGAGGTTGCTGAGGCAGAAAGAACTTAATGGCCTTGTCTCTATTTTTTTGGCATCGGTGAAATAGCTCAACTGACAACATTCAGGTTTCTGGTTGTTAAGGACACTGTCAGCGATTATTAAAGACAAACTGGCAAAACAACCCGTAATAATCCCAATCTCCCTGACCTGGAACCGAACCCAGGCCGCGGCAGTGAGAGTGCCGAATCCTAGACACTAGACCACAAGGTATGACAAACACTGTCTTCTGGACACAGCTCAGATAGCACAGTATATGAAAAAGAAGGTAGCTGAGGCAGAAAAAACTTCATGGCCTTGTCTAGAACTTTTTGACATTGGTGAAATAGATGAACTGACAACATCGGTGAAATAGCTCAACTGACAACATTCAGGTTTCTGGTTGTTAAGGACACTGTCAGCGATTATTAAAGACAAACTGGCAAAACAACCCTTAATAATCCCAATCTCCCTGACCTGGAACCGAACCCAGGCCGCGGCAGTGAGAGTGCCGAATCCTAGACACTAGACCACAAGGTATGACAAACACTGTCTTCTGGACACAGCTCAGATAGCACAGTATATGAAAAAGAAGGTAGCTGAGGCAGAAAAAACTTCATGGCCTTGTCTAGAACTTTTTGACATTGGTGAAATAGATGAACTGACAACATCGGTGAAATAGCTCAACTGACAACATTCAGGTTTCTGGTTATTAAGGACAATGTCAGCGACCATTAAAGACAAACTGACGAAACACCATTCAATATTTCAAAATTCCCTGACCGGGAATCGAAACAAGGCCACAGCAGTGAAAGTGCTGAATCCTAGCCACTAGAGCACCAGGAATGCCAAAAACTGGATTCTGGACACGGCTAACATAGCACAGTATATGAAAAAGCAGGTAGCTCAGGCAGAAAAACTTCATGGCCTTGTCTCGAACTTTTTGACATTGGTGAAATAGATGAACTGACAACATCGGTGAAATAGCTCAACTGACAACATACAGGTTTCTGGTTGTTAAGGACATTGTCAGCGAGCAATAAAGAAAAACTGGCAAAACACCTTTGAATATTTCAAAATTCCCTGATCGGGAATCAAACCCGGGCCGCAGCAGTGAAAGAGCTGAATCCTAGCCACTAGACCACCAGGGATGCCAAAAACTGGATTCTGGACACGGCTAAAGTAGCACAGTATATGAAAAACTAGGGAGCTGAGGCAGAAAAAACTTCATGGCCTTGTCAAGAACTTTTTGACATTGGTGAAATAGATCAACTGACAACATACAGGTTTCTGGTCGTTAAGGACATTGTCAGCGAGCAATAAAGACAAACTGGCAAAACAACCCTCCAAACTTCTTACTTCCCTGACCTGGAACCAAACCCAGGCCGCGGCAGTGAAAGTGCAGAATCCTAGCCACTAGACCAACATGGATGACAAACGCTGTTTTCTGGACACGGCTAACATAGCACAGTATATGAAAAAGCAGGTAGCTGAGGTAGAAAAAACTTAATGGACTTGTCTCTGTTTTTTGGGTATCGATGAAATAGCTCAACTGACAACATACAGGTTTCTGGTTGTTAAGGACAATGTCAGCGAGCAATAAAGACAAACTGGCAAAACAACCCTCAATAATTCCGAATTCCCTGACCGGGAATCGAACCCAGGCCGCAGCAGTGAAAGTGCTGAATCCTAACCACTAGATCACCAGGGATGCTAAAAACTGTCTTCTGGACACGGCTAACAAAGCACAGTATATGAAAAAGCAGGTCGCTGAGGCAGAAAAAAACTTAATGGACTTGTCTTTGTTTTTTGGGTATCGGTGAAATAGCTCAACTGACAACATAAAGGTTTCTGGTTGGTAAGGACAATGTCAGCGAGCAATAAAGACAAACTAGCAAAACAACCCTCAATAATTCCGAATTCCCTGACCGGGAATCAAACCCGGGCCGCGGCAGTGAGAGTGCCGAATCCTAGCCACTAGACCATCAAGGATGATAAATACACTGTCTTCTGGACACGGCTAACATAGGACCGTATATAAACAAGCAACCAAGTAAATGAGGCAGAAAAAACTTCATGGCCTTGTCAAGAACTTTTTGACATTGGTGAAATAGATCAACTGACAACATACAGGTTTCTGGTTGTTCAGGACAATGTCAGCAAGCATAAAAGACACACTGGCGAAACACCATTCAATATTTCAAAATTCCCTGACCAGGAATCGAACCCGGGCCGCAGCAGTGAAAGTGCTGAATCCTAGCCACTAGACCACCAGGGATTCTAAAAACTGGATTCTGGACACAGTTAACATAGCACAGTATATGAAAAAGCAGGTATTGGAGGCAGAAAAAACTTAATGGACTTGTCTCTGTTTTTTGGGTATCGGTGAAATAGCTCAACTGACAACATACAGGTGTCTGGTTGTTAAGGACAATGTCATCGAGCAATAAAGACAAACTGGCAAAACAATCCTCAATAATTCCAAATTCCCTGACCGGGAATCGAACCCAGGCCGCGGAAGTGACAGTGCCGACTCCTAGCCACTAGACCATCAAGGCTGACAAACACTGTCTTCTGGACACGGCTAACAAAGCACAGTATATGAAAAAGCAGGTCGCTGAGGCAGAAAAAAACTTAATGGACTTGTCTCTGTTTTTTGGGTATCGGTGAAATAGCTCAACTGACAACATAAAGGTTTCTGGTTGTTAAGGACAATGTCAGCGAGCAATAAAGACAAACGAGCAAAACAACCCTCAATAATTCCTAATTCCCTGAATGGGAATCAAAGCCGGGCCGCGGCAGTGAGAGTGCCGAATCCTAGCCACTAGACCATCAAGGATGACAAACACTGTCTTCTGGACACGGCTAACATAGCACAGTATATGAAAAAGCAGGGAGCTGAGGCAGAAAAAACTTCATGGCCTTGTCAAGAACTTTTTGACATTGGTGAAATAGATCAACTGACAACATACAGGTTTCTGGTTGTTAAGGACATTGTCAGCGAGCAATAAAGACAAACTGGCAAAACAACCCTCCAAACTTCTTAATTCCCTGACCTGGAACCAAACCCAGGCCGCTGCAGTGAAAGTGCAGAATCCTAGCCACTAGACCAACAGGGATGCTAAAAACTGGATTCTGAACACGGCTAACATAGCACAGTATATGAAAAAGCAGGTATTTGAGGCAGAAAAAACTTAATGGACTTGTCTCTGTTTTTTGGGTATCGGTGAAATAGCTCAACTGACAACATACAGGTTTCTGGTTGTTAAGGACAATGTCAGCGAGCAATAAAGACAATCTGGCAAAACAACCCTCTATAATTCCGAATTCCCTGACCGGGAATCGAACCCAGGCCGCAGCAGTGAGAGTGGCGAATCCTAGCCACTAGACCACTAAGGATGACAAACACTGTCTTCTGGACACAGCTAACATAGCACAGTATATGAAAAAGCAGGTATCTCAGGCAGAAAAACTTCATGGCCTTGTCTCGATCTTTTTGACATCGGTGAAATAGATCAACTGACAACATACAGGTTTCTGGTTGTTCAGGACAATGTCAGCAAGCATAAAAGACACACTGGCGAAACACCATTCAATATTTCAAAATTCCCTGACCGGGAATCGAACCCGGGCCGCAGCAGTGAAAGTGCTGAATCCTAGCCACTAGACCACCAGGGATGCTAAAAACTGGATTCTGGACACAGTTAACATAGCACAGTATATGAAAAAGCAGGTATTGGAGGCAGAAAAAACTTAATGGACTTGTCTCTGTTTTTTGGGTATCGGTGAAATAGCTCAACTGACAACATACAGGTTTCTGGTTGTTAAGGACAATGTCATCGAGCAATAAAGACAAACTGGCAAAACAACCCTCAATAATTCCGAATTCCCTGACCGGGAATCGAACCCAGGCCGCAGCAGTGAGAGTGGCGAATCCTAGCCACTAGACCACTAAGGATGACAAACACTGTCTTCTGGACACAGCTAACAAAGCACAGTATATGAAAAAGCAGGTATCTCAGGCACAAAAACTTCATGGCCTTGTCTCGATCTTTTTGACATCGGTGAAATAGATCAACTGACAACATACAGGTTTCTGGTTGTTCAGGACAATGTCAGCAAGCATGAAAGACAAACTGGCGAAACACCTTTCAATATTTCAAAATTCCCTGACCGGGAATCGAACCCCGGCCGCAGCAGTGAAAGTGCTGAATCCTACCCACTAGACCACCAGGGATGCTAAAAACTGGATTCTGGACACGGCTAACATAGCACAGTATATGAAAAAGCAGGTAGCTGAGGCAGAAAAAACTTCATGGCCTTGTCTAGAACTTTTTGACATTGGTGAAATAGATCAACTGACCGAATCCTAGCCACTACACCACCAAGGATTACAAACACTGTCTTCTGGACACGGCTAACATAGCACAATATATACACAAGCAACCAGGTAGCTGAGGCAGAAAAACTTAATGGCCTTGTCTCGATCTTTTTGGCATCGGTGAAATAGATCAACTGACAACATACAGGTTTCTGGTTGTTCAGGACAATGTCAGCAAGCATAAAAGACACACTGGCGAAACACCATTCAATATTTCAAAATTCCCTGACCGGGAATCGAACCCGGGCCGCAGCAGTGAAAGTGCTGAATCCTAGCCACTAGACCACCAGGGATGCTAAAAATTGGATTCTGGACACAGTTAACATAGCACAGTATATGAAAAAGCAGGTATTGGAGGCAGAAAAAACTTAATGGACTTGTCTCTGTTTTTTGGGTATCGGTGAAATAGCTCAACTGACAACATACAGGTGTCTGGTTGTTAAGGACATTGTCATCGAGCAATAAAGACAAACTGGCAAAACAATCCTCAATAATTCCGAATTCCCTGACCGGGAATCGAACCCAGGCCGCGGAAGTGACAGTGCCGAATCCTAGCCACTAGACCATCAAGGCTGACAAACACTGTCTTCTGGACACGGCTAACAAAGCACAGTATATGAAAAAGCAGGTCGCTGAGGCAGAAAAAAACTTAATGGACTTGTCTCTGTTTTTTGGGTATCGGTGAAATAGCTCAACTGACAACATAAAGGTTTCTGGTTGTTAAGGACAATGTCAGCGAGCAATAAAGACAAACGAGCAAAACAACCCTCAATAATTCCGAATTCCCTGAATGGGAATCAAAGCCGGGCCACGGCAGTGAGTGTGCCGAAACCTAGCCACTAGACCATCAAGGATGACAAACACTGTCTTCTGGACACGGCTAACATAGCACAGTATATGAAAAAGCAGGGAGCTGAGGCAGAAAAAACTTCATGGCCTTGTCAAGAACTTTTTGACATTGGTGAAATAGATCAACTGACAACATACAGGTTTCTGGTTGTTAAGGACATTGTCAGCGAGCAATAAAGACAAACTGGCAAAACAACCCTCCAAACTTCTTAATTCCCTGACCTGGAACCAAACCCAGGCCGCGGCAGTGAAAGTGCAGAATCCTAGCCACTAGACCAACAGGGATGCTAAAAACTGGATTCTGGACACGGCTAACATAGCACAGTATATGAAAAAGCAGGTATTTGAGGCAGAAAAAACTTAATGGACTTGTCTCTGTTTTTTGGGTATCGGTGAAATAGCTCAACTGACAACATACAGGTTTCTGGTTGTTAAGGACAATGTCAGCGAGCAATAAAGACAATCTGGCAAAACAACCCTCTATAATTCCGAATTCCCTGACCGGGAATCGAACCCAGGCCGCAGCAGTGAGAGTGGCGAATCCTAGCCACTAGACCACCAAGGATGACAAACACTGTCTTCTGGACACAGCTAACATAGCACAGTATATGAAAAAGCAGGTATCTCAGGCAGAAAAACTTCATGGCCTTGTCTCGATCTTTTTGACATCGGTGAAATAGATCAACTGACAACATACAGGTTTCTGGTTGTTCAGGACAATGTCAGCAAGCATGAAAGACAAACTGGCGAAACACCTTTCAATATTTCAAAATTCCCTGACCGGGAATCGAACCCGGGCCGCAGCAGTGAAAGTGCTGAATCCTAGCCACTAGACCACCAGGGACGCTAAAAACTGGATTCTGGACACGGCTAACATAGCACAGTATATGAAAAAGCAGGTAGCTGAGGCAGAAAAAACTTCATGGCCTTGTCTAGAACTTTTTGACATTGGTGAAATAGATCAACTGACCGAATCCTAGCCACTACACCACCAAGGATTACAAACACTGTCTTCTGGACACGGCTAACATAGCACAGTATATGAACAAGCAACCAGGTAGCTCAGGCAGAAAAACTTAATGGCCTTGTCTCGATCTTTTTGGCATCGGTGAAATAGATCAACTGACAACATACAGGTTTCTGGTTGTTCAGGACAATGTCAGCAAGCATGAAAGACACACTGGCGAAACACCATTCAATATTTCAAAATTCCCTGACCGGGAATTGAACCCCGGACCCAGCAGTGAAAGTGCTGAATCCTAGCCACTAGACCACCAGGTATGCCAAAAACCTGATTCTGGACACGGCTAACATAGCACAGTATATGAAAAAGCAGATAGCTGACGCAAAAAAACTTAATGGACTTGTCTCTGTTTTTTGGGTATTGGTGAAATCGCTCAACTGACAACGTACAGGTTTTTGGTTGTAAAGGACAATGTCAGCGAGCAATAAAGACAAAATGGCAAATAAACCCTCAATAATTCCGAATTCCCTGACCGGGAATCGAACTAGGGCCGCGGCAGTGAGAGTGCCGAATCCTAGCCACTAGACCATCAAGGATGACAAACGCTGTCTTCTCGACACGGCTAACATAGCGCAGTATATGAAAAAGTAGGGAGCTGAGGCAGAAAAAACTTCATGGCCTTGTCAAGAACTTTTTGACATTGGTGAAATAGATCAACTGACAACATACAGGTTTCTGGTTGTTAAGGACATTGTCAGCGAGCAATAAAGACAAACTGGCAAAACAACCCTCCAAACTTCTTAATTCCCTGACCTGGAACCAAACCAAGGCTGCAGCAGTGAAAGTTCAGAATCCTAGCCACTAGACCACCAGGGATGATAAAAACTGGATTCTGGACACGGCTAACATAGCACAGTATATGAAAAAGCAGGTATTTGAGGCAGAAAAAAACTTAATGGACTTGTCTCTGTTTTTTGGGTATCGGTGAAATCGCTCAACTGACAACGTACAGGTTTTTGGTTGTTAAGGACAATGTCAGCGAACAATAAAGACAAACTGGCAAAACAACCCTCAATAATTCCGAATTCCCTGACCAGGAATCGAACCCCGCGCGCGGCAGTGAGAGTGCTGAATCCTAGCCACTAGACCATCAAGGATGACAAACACTGTCTTCTGGACACGGCTAACATAGCACAGTATATGAAAAAGCAGGGAGCTGAGGCAGAAAAAACTTAATGGACTTGTCTCTGTTTTTTGGGTATTGGTGAAATCGCTCAACTGACAACGTACAGGTTTTTGGTTGTTAAGGACAATGTCAGCGAGCAATAAAGACAAACTGGCAAAACAACCCTCAATAATTCCGAATTCCCTGACCGGGAATCAAACCCGGGCCGCGGCAGTGAGAGTGCCGAATCCTAGCCACTAGACCACCAAGGATGACAAACACTGTCTTCTGGACACGGCTAACAAAGCACAGTATATGAACAAGCAACCAGGTAGCTCAGGCAGAAAAATTTCATGGTCTTGTCTCGATCTTTTTGGCATCGGTGAAATAGATCAACTGACAACATACAGGTTTCTGGTTGTTCAGGACAAAGTCAGCAAGCATGAAAGACACACTGGCGAAACACCATTCAATATTTCAAAATTCCCTGACCGGGAATCGAACCCGGGCCACAGCAGTGAAAGTGCTGAATCCTAGCCACTAGACCACCAGGGATGCCAAAAACTGGATTCTGGACACGGCTAACATAGCACAGTATATGAAAAAGCAGGTAGCTGAGGCAGAAAAAACTTCATGGCCTTGTCTAGAACTTTTTGACATTGGTGAAATAGATCAACTGACCGAATCCTAGCCACTACACCACCAAGGATTACAAACACTGTCTTCTGGACACGGCTAACATAGCACAGTATATGAACAAGCAACCAGGTAGCTGAGGCAGAAAAACTTAATGGCCTTGTCTCGATCTTTTTGGCATCGGTGAAATAGATCAACTGACAACATACAGGTTTCTGGTTGTTCAGGACAATGTCAGCAAGCATAAAAGACACACTGGCGAAACACCATTCAATATTTCAAAATTCCCTGACCGGGAATCGAACCCGGGCCGCAGCAGTGAAAGTTCTGAATCCTAGCCACTAGACCACCAGGGATGCTAAAAACTGGATTCTGGACACAGTTAACATAGCACAGTATATGAAAAAGCAGGTATTGGAGGCAGAAAAAACTTAATGGACTTGTCTCTGTTTTTTGGGTATCGGTGAAATAGCTCAACTGACAACATACAGGTGTCTGGTTGTTAAGGACAATGTCATCGAGCAATAAAGACAAACTGGCAAAACAATCCTCAATAATTCCGAATTCCCTGACCGGGAATCGAACCCAGGCCGCGGAAGTGACAGTGCCGAATCCTAGCCACTAGACCATCAAGGCTGACAAACACTGTCTTCTGGACACGGCTAACAAAGCACAGTATATGAAAAAGCAGGTCGCTGAGGCAGAAATTTTTTTAATGGACTTGTCTCTGTTTTTTGGGTATCGGTGAAATAGCTCAACTGACAACATAAAGGTTTCTGGTTGTTAAGGACAATGTCAGCGAGCAATAAAGACAAACGAGCAAAACAACCCTCAATAATTCCGAATTCCCTGAATGGGAATCAAAGACGGGCCGCGGCAGTGAGAGTGCCGAATCCTAGCCACTAGACCATCAAGGATGACAAACACTGTCTTCTGGACACGGCTAACATAGCACAGTATATGAAAAAGCAGGGAGCTGAGGCAGAAAAAACTTCATGGCCTTGTCAAGAACTTTTTGACATTGGTGAAATAGATCAACTGACAACATACAGGTTTCTGGTTGTTAAGGACATTGTCAGCGAGCAATAAAGACAAACTGGCAAAACAACCCTCCAAACTTCTTAATTCCCTGACCTGGAACCAAACCCAGGCCGCGGCAGTGAAAGTGCAGAATCCTAGCCACTAGACCAACAGGGATGCTAAAAACTGGATTCTGGACACGGCTAACATAGCACAGTATATGAAAAAGCAGGTATTTGAGGCAGAAAAAACTTAATGGACTTGTCTCTGTTTTTTGGGTATCGGTGAAATAGCTCAACTGACAACATACAGGTTTCTGGTTGTTAAGGACAATGTCAGCGAGCAATAAAGACAATCTGGCAAAACAACCCTCTATAATTCCGAATTCCCTGACAGGGAATCGAACCCAGGCCGCAGCAGTGAGAGTGGCGAATCCTAGCCACTAGACCACCAAGGATGACAAACACTGTCTTCTGGACACAGCTAACATAGCACAGTATATGAAAAAGCAGGTATCTCAGGCAGAAAAACTTCATGGCCTTGTCTCGATCTTTTTGACATCGGTGAAATAGATCAACTGACAACATACAGGTTTCTGGTTGTTCAGGACAATGTCAGCAAGCATGAAAGACAAACTGGCGAAACACCTTTCAATATTTCAAAATTCCCTGACCGGGAATCGAACCCGGGCCGCAGCAGTGAAAGTGCTGAATCCTAGCCACTAGACCACCAGGGATGCTAAAAACTGGATTCTGGACACGGCTAACATAGCACAGTATATGAAAAAGCAGGTAGCTGAGGCAGAAAAAACTTCATGGCCTTGTCTAGAACTTTTTGACATTGGTGAAATAGATCAACTGACCGAATCCTAGCCACTACACCACCAAGGATTACAAACACTGTCTTCTGGACACGGCTAACATAGCACAGTATATGAACAAGCAACCAGGTAGCTCAGGCAGAAAAACTTAATGGCCTTGTCTCGATCTTTTTGGCATCGGTGAAATAGATCAACTGACAACATACAGGTTTCTGGTTGTTAAGGACATTGTCAGCGAGCAATAAAGACAAACTGGCAAAACAACCCTCCAAACTTCTTAATTCCCTGACCTGGAACCAAACCAAGGCTGCAGCAGTGAAAGTTCAGAATCCTAGCCACTAGACCACCAGGGATGATAAAAACTGGATTCTGGACACGGCTAACATAGCACAGTATATGAAAAAGCAGGTATTTGAGGCAGAAAAAAACTTAATGGACTTGTCTCTGTTTTTTGGGTATCGGTGAAATCGCTCAACTGACAACGTACAGGTTTTTGGTTGTTAAGGACAATGTCAGCGAACAATAAAGACAAACTGGCAAAACAACCCTCAATAATTCCGAATTCCCTGACCGGGAATCAAACCCGGGCCGCGGCAGTGAGAGTGCCGAATCCTAGCCACCAGACCACCAAGGATGACAAACACTGTCTTCTGGACACGGCTAACAAAGCACAGTATATGAACAAGCAACCAGGTAGCTCAGGCAGAAAAACTTCATGGTCTTGTCTCGATCTTTTTGGCATCGGTGAAATAGATCAACTGACAACATACAGGTTTCTGGTTGTTCAGGACAATGTCAGCAAGCATGAAAGACACACTGGCGAAACACCATTCAATATTTCAAAATTCCCTGACCGGGAATCGAACCCGGGCCACAGCAGTGAAAGTGCTGAATCCTAGCCACTAGACCACCAGGGATGCCAAAAACCGGATTCTGGACACGGCTAACATAGCACAGTATATGAAAAAGCAGGTATTTGAGGCAGAAAAAAACTTAATGGACTTGTCTCTGTTTTTTGGGTATCGGTGAAATCGCTCAACTGACAACGTACAGGTTTCTGGTTGTTAAGGACAATGTCAGCGAGCAATAAATACAAACTGGCAAAACAACCCTCAATAATTCCGAATTCCCTGACCGGGAATCAAACCACGACCGCGGCAGTGAGAGTGCCGAATCCTAGCCACTAGACCATCAAGGATGACAAACACTGTCTTCTGGACACGGCTAACATAGCACAGTATATGAAAAAGCAGGGAGCTGAGGCAGAAAAAACTTCATGGCCTTGTCAAGAACTTTTTGACATTGGTGAAATAGATCAACTGACAACATACAAGTTTCTGGTTGTTCAGGACAATGTCAGCAAGCATAAAAGACGCACTGGCGAAACACCATTCAATATTTCAAAATTCCCTGACCGGGAATCGAACCCGGGCCGCAGCACGGAAAGTGCTGAATCCTAGCCACTAGACCACCAGGGATGCTAAAAACTGGATTCTGGACACGGTTAACATAGTACAGTATATGAAAAAGCAGGTATTGGAGGCAGAAAAACTTAATAGACTTGTCTGTTTTTTGGGTATCGGTGAATTAGCTCAACTGACAACATACAGGTGTCTGGTTGTTAAGGACAATGTCATCGAGCAATAAAGACAAACTGGCAAAACACCCCTCAATAATTCCGAATTCCCTGACGGGGAATCGAACCCAGGCCACGGCAGTGAGAGTGCCGAATCCTAGCCACTAGACCATCAAGGATGACAAACATTGTCCTCTGGACACGGCTCACAAAGCACAGTATATGAAAAAGCAGGTCGCTGAGGAAGAAAAAAACTTAATGGACTTGTCTCTGTTTTTTGGGTATCGGTGAAATAGCTCAACTGACAACATAAAGGTTTCTGGTTGTTAAGGACAATGTCAGCGAGCAATAAAGACAAACTAGCAAAACAACCCTCAATAATTACGAATTCCCTGACCGGGAATCTAACCCGGGCCGCGGCAGTGAGAGTGCCAAATCCTAGCCACTAGACCATCAAGGATGACAAACACTGTCTTCTGGACACGGCTAACATAGCATAGTATATGAAAAAGCAGGGAGCTGAGGCAGAAAAAACTTCATGGCCTTGTCAAGAACTTTTTGACATTGGTGAAATAGATCAACTGACAACATACAGGTTTGTGGTTGTTAAGGACATTGTCAGCGAGCAATAAAGACAAACTGGCAAAACAACCCGCAATAATTCCAAATTCCCTGACCGGGAATCGAACCCGGGCCGCGGCAGTGAGAGTGCCGAATCCTAGCCACTAGACCATCAAGGAGGACAAAAACTGTCTTCTGGACACGGCTAACAAAGCACAGTATATGAAAAAGCAGGTCGCTGAGGCAGAAAAAAACTTAATGGACTTGTCTCTGTTTTTTGGGTATCGGTGAAATAGCTCAACTGACAACATAAAGGTTTCTGGTTGGTAAGGACAATGTCAGCGAGCAATAAAGACAAACTAGCAAAACAACCCTCAATAATTACGAATTCCCTGACCGGGAATCAAACCCGGGCCGCGGCAGTGAGAGTGCCGAATCCTAGCCACTAGACCATCAAGGATGACAAACACTGTCTTCTGGACACGACTAACATAGCACAGTATATGAAAAAGCAGGGAGCTGAGGCAGAAAAAACTTCATGGCCATGTCAAGAACTTTTTGACATTGGTGAAATAGATCAACTGACAACATACAGGTTTCTGGTTGTTCAGGACAATGTCAGCAAGCATAAAAGACACACTGGCGAAACACCATTCAATATTTTAAAATTCCCTAACCGGGAATCGAACCCGGGCCGCAGCAGTGAAAGTGCTGAATCCTAGCCACTAGACCACCAGGGATGCTAAAAACTGGATTCTGGACACGGTTAACATAGCACAGTATATGAAAAAGCAGGTATTGGAGGCAGAAAAAACTTAATGGACTTGTCTGTTTTTTGGGTATCGGTGAAATAGCTCAACTGACAACATACAGGTGTCTGGTTGTTAAGGACAATGTCATCGAGCAATAAAGACAAACTGGCAAAACAACCCTCAATAATTGCGAATTCCGTGACCGGGAATCGAACCCGGGCCGCGGCAGTGAGAGTGCCCAATCCTAGCCACTAGACCATCAAGGATGACAAACACCGTCTTCTGGACACGGCTAACAAAGCACAGTATATGAAAAAGCAGGTCGCTGAGGCAGAAAAAAACTTAATGGACTTGTCTCTGTTTTTTGGGTATCGGTGAAATAGCTCAACTGACAACATAAAGGTTTCTGGTTGGTAAGGACAATGTCAGCGAGCAATAAAGACAAACTTGCAAAACAACCCTCAATAGTTCCAAATTCCCTGACCGGGAATCAAACCCAGGCTGCGGCAGTGAGAGTGCCGAATCCTAGCCACTAGACCATCAAGGATGACAAACACTGTCTTCTGGACACGGCTAACATAGCACAGTATATGAACAAGCAACCAGGTAGCTCAGGCAGAAAAACTTAATGGACTTGGCTCGATCTTTTTGGCCTTGGCTCGATCTTTTTGGCATCGGTGAAATAGATCAACTGACAACATACAGGTTTCTGGTTGTTCAGGACAATGTCAGCAAGCATGAAAGACACACTGGCGAAACACCATTCAATATTTCAAAATTCCCTGACCGGGAATAGAACCCAGGCCGCAGCAGTGAAATTGCTGAATCCTAGCCACTAGACCATCAAGGATGACAAACACTGTCTTCTGGACACGGCTAACATAGCACAGTATATGAAAAAGCAGGGAGCAGAGGCAGAAAAAACTTCATGGCCTTGTCAAGAACTTTTTGACATTGGTGAAATAGATCAAATGACAACATACAGGTTTCTGGTTGTTCAGGACAATGTCAGCAAGCATAAAAGACACACCATTCAATATTTCAAAATTCCCTGTCCGGGTATCGAACCCGGGCCGCAGCAGTGAAAGTGCTGAATCCTAGCCACTAGACCACCAGGGATGATAAAAACTGGATTCTGGACACGGCTAACATAGCACAGTATATGAAAAAGCAAGTATTTGAGGCAGAAAAAAACTTAATGGACCTGTCTCTGTTTTTTGGGTATCGGTGAAATCGCTCAACTGACAACGTACAGGTTTTTGGTTGTTAAGGACAATGTCAGCGAACAATAAAGACAAACTGGCAAAACAACCCTCAATAATTCCGAATTCTCTGACCGGGAATCGAACCCCGGGCGCTGCAGTGAGAGTGCCGAATCCTTGCCACTAGACCATCAAGGATGACAAACAATGTCTTCTGGACACGGCTAACATAGCACAGTATATGAAAAAGCAGGGAGCTGAGGCAGAAAAAACTTCATGGCCTTGTCTAGAACTTTTTGACATTGGTGAAATAGATCAACTGACAACATACACGTTTCTGGTTGTTAAGGACATTGTCAGCGAGCAATAAAGACAAACTGGCAAAACAACCCTCCAAACTTCGTAATTCCCTGACCTGAAACTAAACCTAGGCCGCAGCAGTGAAAGTGCCGAATCCTAGCCACTAGACCAACAGTGATGACAAATGCTGTCTTCTGGACACGGCTAACATAGCACAGTATATGAAAAAGCAGGGAGCTGAGGCAGAAAAAACTTCATGGCCTTGTCAAGAACTTTTTGACATTGGTGAAATAGATCAACTGACAACATACAGGTTTCTGGTTGTTCAGGACAATGTCAGCAAGCATAAAAGACACACTGGCGAAACACCATTCAATAATTCAAAATTCCCTGACCGGGAATCGAACCCAGGCCGCAGCAGTGAAAGTGCTGAATCCTAGCCACTAGACCACCAGGGATGCTAAAAACTCAATTCTGGACACGGTTAACATAGCACATTATATGAAAAAGCAGGTATTGGAGGCAGAAAAAACTTAATGGACTTGTCTGTTTTTTGGGTATCGGTGAAATAGCTCAACTGACAACATACAGGTGTCTGGTTGTTAAGGACAATGTCATCGAGCAATAAAGACAAACTGGCAAAACAACCCTCAATAATTCCAAATTCCCTGACCGGGAATCGAACCCGGGCCGCGGCAGTGAGAGTGCAGAATCCTAGCCACTAGACATCAAGGATGACAAACACCGCCTTCTGGACACGGCTAACAAAGCACAGTATATGAAAAAGCAGGTCGCTGAGGCAGAAAAAAACTTAATGGGCTTGTCTCTGTTTTTTGGGTATCGGTGAAATAGCTCAACTGACAACATAAAGGTTTCTGGTTGGTAAGGACAATGTCAGCGAGCAATAAAGACAAACTTGCAAAACAACCCTCAATAATTCCGAATTCCCTGACCGGGAATCGAACCCAGGCCGCGGCAGTGAGAGTGCCGAATCCTAGCCACTAGACCACCAAGGATGACAAACACTGTCTTCTGGACACGGCTAACATAGCACAGTTAATGAAAAAGCAGGTAGCTGAGGCAGAAAAACTTCATGGCCTTGTCTCGATCTTTTTGACATCGGTGAAATAGATCAATTGACAACATACAGGTTTCTGGTTGTTCAGGACAATGTCAGCAAGCATGAAAGACACACTGGCAAAACACCATTCAATATTTCAAAATTCCCTGACCGGGAATTGAACCCGGGACCCATCAGTGAAAGTGCTGAATCCTAGCCACTAGACCACCAGGTATGCCAAAAACCGGATTCTGGACACGGCTAACATAGCACAGTATATGAAAAAGCAGATAGCTGACGCAAAAAAACTTAATGGACTTGTCTCTGTTTTTTGGGTATTGGTGAAATCGCTCAACTGACAACATACAGGTTTCTGGTTGATAAGGACATTGTCAGCGAGCAATAAAGACAAACTGGCAAAACAACCCTCCAAACTTCTTAAATCCCTGACCTGGAACCAAACCAAGGCTGCAGCAGTGAAAGTTCAGAATCCTAGCCACTTGACCAACAGGGATGACAAACGCTGTCTTCTGGACACGGCTAAGATAGCACAGTATATGAACAAGCAACCAGGTAGCTCAGGCAGAAAAAGTTAATGGCCTTGGCTCGATCTTTTTGGCATCGGTGAAATAGATCAACTGACAACATACAGGTTTCTGGTTGTTCAGGACAATGTCAGCAAGCATGAAAGACACACTGGCGAAACACCATTCAATATTTCAAAATTCCCTGACCGGGAATCGAACCCCGGGCGCAGCAGTGAAAGTGCTGAATCCTAGCCACTAGACCATCAAGGATGACAAACACTGTCTTCTGGACACGGCTAACATAGCACAGTATATGAAAAAGCAGGGAGCTGAGGCAGAAAAAACTTCATGGCCTTGTCAAGAACTTTTTGACATTGGTGAAATAGATCAACTGACAACATACAGGTTTCTGGTTGTTTAGGACATTGTCAGCGAGCAATAAAGACAAACTGGCAAAACAACCCTCCAAACTTCTTAATTCCCTGACCTGGAACCAAACCCAGGCCGCGGCAGTGAAAGTGCAGAATCCTAGCAACTAGACCAACAGGGATGACAAAAGCTGTCTTCTGGACACGGCTAACATAGCACAGTATATGAAAAAGCAGGGAGCTGAGGCAGAAAAAACTTAATGGACTTGTCAAGAACTTTTTGACATTGGTGAAATAGATCAACTGACAACATACAGGTTTCTGGTTGTTAAGGACATTGTCAGCAAGCAATAAAGACAAACTGGCAAAATAACCCTCAAAACTTCTTAATTCCCTGACCTGGAACCAAACCCAGGCCGCAGCAGAGAAAGTGCCGAATCCTAGCCACGAGACCAACAGGGATGACAAACACTGTCTTCTGGACACGGCTAACATAGCACAGTATATGAAAAAGAAGATAGCTGAGGCAGAAAAAACGTAATGGACTTGTCTCTGTTTTTTGGGTATCGGTGAAATAGCTCAACTGACAACAAACAGGTTTCTGGTTGTTAAGGAAAATGTCAGCGAGCAATAAAGAAAACTGGCAAAACAACCCTCAATAATTCCAAATTCCCTGACCGGGAATCGAACCCGGGCCGCGGCAGTGAGAGTGCCAAATCCTAGCCACTAGACCACCAAGGATGACAAACACTGTCTTCAGGACACGGCTAACAAAGCACAGTATATGAACAAGCAACCAGGTTGCTCAGGCAGAAAAACTTCATGGTCTTGTCTCGATCTTTTTGGCTTCGGTGAAATAGATCAACTGACAACATACAGGTTTCTGGTTGTTCAGGACAATGTCAGCAAGCATGAAAGACACACTGGCGAAACACCATTCAATATTTCAAAATTCCCTGACCGGGAATCGAACCCAGGCCGCAGCAGTGAAAGTGCTGAATACTAGCCACTAGACCACCAGGGATGCCAAAAACCAGATTCTGGACACGGATAACATAGCACAGTATATGAAAAAGCAGATAGCTGAGGCAGAAAAAACTTCATGGCCTTGTCTAGAACTTTTTGACATTGGTGAAATAGATCAACTGACAACATACACGTTTCTGGTTGTTAAGGACATTGTCAGCGAGCAATAAAGACAAACTGGCAAAACAACCCTCCAAACTTCGTAATTCCCTGACCTGAAACTAAACCTAGGCCGCAGCAGTGAAGGTGCCGAATCCTAGCCACTAGACCAACAGGGATGACAAATGCTGTCTTCTGGACACGGCTAACATAGCACAGTATATGAAAAAGCAGGGAGCTGAGGCAGAAAAACTTCATGGCCTTGTCAAGAACTTTTTGACATTGGTGAAATAGATCAACTGACAACATACAGGTTTCTGGTTGTTCAGGACAATGTCAGCAAGCATAAAAGACACACTGGCGAAACACCATTCAATATTTCAAAATTCCCTGACCGGGAATCGAACCCGGGCCGCAGCAGTGAAAGTGCTGAATCCTAGCCACTAGACCACCAGGGATGCTAAAAACTCAATTCTGGACACGGTTAACATAGCACAGTATATGAAAAAGCAGGTATAGGAAGCAGAAAAAACTTAATGGACTTGTCTGTTTTTTGGGTATCGGTGAAATAGCTCAACTGACAACATACAGGTGTCTGGTTGTTAAGGACAATGTCATCGAGCAATAAAGACAAACTGGCAAAACAACCCTCAATATTTCCGAATTCCCTGACCGGGAATCGAACCCAGGCCGCGGCAGTGAGAATGCAGAATCCTAGCCACTAGACCATCAAGGATGACAAACACTGCCTTCTAGACACGGCTAACAAAGCAAAGTATATGAAAAAGCAGGTCGCTGAGGCAGAAAAAAACTTAATGGACTTGTCTCTGTTTTTTGGGTATCGGTGAAATAGCTCAACTGACAACATAAAGGTTTCTGGTTGGTAAGGACAATGTCAGCGAGCAATAAAGACAAACTTGCAAAACAACCCTCAATAATTCCAAATTCCCTGACCGGGAATCAAACCCGGGCCGCGGCAGTGAGAGTGCTGAATCCTAGCCACTAGACCATCAAGGATGACAAACACTGTCTTCTGGACACGGCTAACATAGCACAGTATATGAACAAGCAACCAGGTAGCTCAGGCAGAAAAACTTCATGGTCTCGTCTCGATCTTTTTGGCATTGGTGAAATAGATCAACTGACAACATACAGGTTTCTGGTTGTTCAGGACAATGTCAGAAAGCATGAAAGACAAACTGGCGAAACACCATTCAATATTTCAAACTTCCCTGACCGGGAATCAAACCCAGGCCGCAGCAGTGAAAGTGCTGAATCCTAGCCACTAGACCACCAGGGATGCTAAAAACTGGATTCTGGACACATCTAACATAGCACAGCATATGAAAAAGCAGGTATTGGAGGCAGAAAAAACTTAATGGACTTGTCTCTGTTTTTTGGGTATCGGTGAAATAGCTCAACTGACAACATACAGGTGTCTGGTTGTTAAGGACAATGTCAGCGAGCAATAAAGACAAACTGGCAAAAAAAACCTCAATAATTCCGAATTCCCTGACCGGGAATCGAACCCGGGCCGCGGCAGTGAGAGTGCCGAATCCTAGCCACTAGACCATCAAGGATGACAAACACTGTTTTCTGGACACGGCTAACAAAGCACAGTATATGAAAAAGCAGGTCGCTGAGGCAGAAAAAAACTTAATGGACTTGTCTCTGTTTTTTGGGTATCGGTGAAATAGCTCAACTGACAACATACAGGTGTCTGGTTGTTAAGGACAATGTCATCGAGCAATAAAGACAAACTGGCAAAACAACCCTCAATAATTCCGAATTCCCTGACCGGGAATCGAACCCGGACCGCGGCAGTGAGAGTGCCGAATCCTAGCCACTAGACCATCAAGGATGACAAACACTGTTTTCTGGACACGGCTAACAAAGCACAGTATATGAAAAAGCAGGTCGCTGAGGCAGAAAAAAACTTAATGGACTTGTCTCTGTTTTTTGGGTATCGGTGAAATAGCTCAACTGACAACATAAAGGTTTCTGGTTAGTAAGGACAATGTCAGCGAGCAATAAAGACAAACTAGCAAAACAACCCTCAATAATTCCGAATTCCCTGACCGGGAACCAAACCCGGGCCGCGGCAGGGAGAGTGCCCAATCCTAGCCACTAGACCATCAAGGATGACAAGCACTGTCTTCTGGACACGACTAACATAGCACAGTATATGAAAAAGCAGGGAGCTGAGGCAGAAAAAACTTCATGGCCTTGTCAAGAACTTTTTGACATTGGTGAAATAGATCAACTGACAACATACAGGTTTCTGGTTGTTCAGGACAATGTCAGCAAGCATAAAAGACACACTGGCGAAACACCATTCAATATTTCAAAATTCCCTGACCGGGAATCGAACCCGGGCCGCAGCAGTGAAAGTGCTGAATCCTAGCCACTAGACCACCAGGGATGCTAAAAACTGGATTCTGGACACGGTTAACAGAGCACAGTATATGAAAAAGCAGGTATTGGAGGCAGAAAAAACTTAATGGACTTGTCTGTTTTTTGGGTATCGGTGAAATAGCTCAACTGACAACATACAGGTGTCTGGTTGTTAAGGACAATGTCATCGAGCAATAAAGACAAACTGGCAAAATAACCCTCAATAATTCCGAATTCCCTGACCGGGAATCGAACCCAGGCCGCGGCAGTGAGAGTGCCGAATCCTAGCCACTAGACCATCAAGGATGACAAACACTGTCTTCTGGACACGGCTAACATAGCACAGTATATGAAAAAGCAGGGAGCTGAGGCAGAAAAAACTTCATGGCCTTGTCAAGAACTTTTTGACATTGGTGAAATAGATCAACTGACAACATACAGGTGTCTGGTTGTTAAGGACATTGTCAGCGAGCAATAAAGACAAACTGGCAAAACAACCCTCCAAACTTCTTAATTCCCTGACCTGGAACCAAACCCAGGCCGCAGCAGTGAAATTGCAGAATCCTAGCCACTAGACCAACAGTGATGCTAAAAAATGGATTCTGGACACTGCTAACATAGCACAGTATATGAAAAAGCAGGTATTTGAGGCAGAAAAAACTTCATGGCCTTGTCAAGAACTTTTTGACATTGGTGAAATAGATCAACTGACAACATACAGGTTTCTGGTTGTTCAGGACAATGTCAGCAAGCATAAAAGACACACTGGCGAAACACCATTCAATATTTCAAAATTCCTTGACCGGGAATCGAACCCGGGCCGCAGCAGTGAAAGTGCTGAATCCTAGCCACTAGACCACCAGGGATGCTAAAAACTCAATTCTGGACACGGTTAACATAGCACAGTATATGAAAAAGCAGGTATTGGAGGCAGAAAAAACTTAATGGACTTGTCTCTGTTTTTTGGGTATCGGTGAAATAGCTGGTTGTTAAGGACAATGTCAGCGAGCAATAAAGACAAACTGGCAAAAAAAAACTCAATAATTCCAAATTCCCTGACCGGGAATCGAACCCGGGCCGCGGCAGTGAGAGTGCCGAATCCTAGCCACTAGACCATCAAGGATGACAAACACTGTTTTCTGGACACGGCTAACAAAGCACAGTATATGAAAAAGCAGGTCGCTGAGGCAGAAAAAAACTTAATGGACTTGTCTCTGTTTTTTGGGTATCGGTGAAATAGCTCAACTGACAACATACAGGTGTCTGGTTGTTACGGACAATGTCATCGAGCAATAAAGACAAACTGGCAAAACAACCCTCAATAATTCCGAATTCCCTGACCGGGAATCGAACCCGGACCGCGGCAGTGAGAGTGCCGAATCCTAGCCACTAGACCATCAAGGATGACAAACACTGTTTTCTGGACACGGCTAACAAAGCACAGTATATGAAAAAGCAGGTCGCTGAGGCAGAAAAAAACTTAATGGACTTGTCTCTGTTTTTTGGGTATCGGTGAAATAGCTCAACTGACAACATAAAGGTTTCTGGTTAGTAAGGACAATGTCAGCGAGCAATAAAGACAAACTAGCAAAACAACCCTCAATAATTCCGAATTCCCTGACCGGGAACCAAACCCGGGCCGCGGCAGGGAGAGTGCGCAATCCTAGCCACTAGACCATCAAGGATGACAAGCACTGTCTTCTGGACACGACTAACATAGCACAGTATATGAAAAAGCAGGGAGCTGAGGCAGAAAAAACTTCATGGCCTTGTCAAGAACTTTTTGACATTGGTGAAATAGATCAACTGACAACATACAGGTTTCTGGTTGTTCAGGACAATGTCAGCAAGCATAAAAGACACACTGGCGAAACACCATTCAATATTTCAAAATTCCCTGACCGGGAATCGAACCCGGGCCGCAGCAGTGAAAGTGCTGAATCCTAGCCACTAGACCACCAGGGATGCTAAAAACTGGATTCTGGACACGGTTAACATAGCACAGTATATGAAAAAGCAGGTATTGGAGGCAGAAAAAACTTAATGGACTTGTCTCTGTTTTTTGGGTATCGGTGAAATCGCTCAACTGACAACATACAGGTGTCTGGTTGTTAAGGACAATGTCATCGAGCAATAAAGACAAACTGGCAAATAACCCTCAATAATTCCGAATTCCCTGACCGGGAATCTAACCCAGGCCGCGGCAGTGAGAGTGCCGAATCCTAGCCACTAGACCATCAAGGATGACAAACACTGTCTTCTGGACACGGCTAACATAGCACAGTATATGAAAAAGCAGGGAGCTGAGGCAGAAAAAACTTCATGGCCTTGTCAAGAACTTTTTGACATTGGTGAAATAGATCAACTGACAACATACAGGTGTCTGGTTGTTAAGGACATTGTCAGCGAGCAATAAAGACAAACTGGCAAAACAACCCTCCAAACTTCTTAATTCCCTGACCTGGAACCAAACCCAGGCCGCAGCAGTGAAATTGCAGAATCCTAGCCACTAGACCAACAGTGATGCTAAAAAATGGATTCTGGACACTGCTAACATAGCACAGTATATGAAAAAGCAGGTATTTGAGGCAGAAAAAACTTCATGGCCTTGTCAAGAACTTTTTGACATTGGTGAAATAGATCAACTGACAACATACAGGTTTCTGGTTGTTCAGGACAATGTCAGCAAGCATAAAAGACACACTGGCGAAACACCATTCAATATTTCAAAATTCCTTGACCGGGAATCGAACCCGGGCCGCAGCAGTGAAAGTGCTGAATCCTAGCCACTAGACCACCAGGGATGCTAAAAACTCAATTCTGGACACGGTTAACATAGCACAGTATATGAAAAAGCAGGTATTGGAGGCAGAAAAAACTTAATGGACTTGTCTCTGTTTTTTGGGTATCGGTGAAATAGCTCAACTGACAACATACAGGTGTCTGGTTGTTAAGGACAATGTCAGCGAGCAATAAAGACAAACTGGCAAAAAAAAACTCAATAATTCCAAATTCCCTGACCGGGAATCGAACCCGGACCACGGCAGTGAGAGTGCCGAATCCTAGCCACTAGACCATCAAGGATGACAAACACTGTTTTCTGGACACGGCTAACAAAGCACAGTATATGAAAAAGCAGGTCGCTGAGGCAGAAAAAAACTTAATGGACTTGTCTCTGTTTTTTGGGTATCGGTGAAATAGCTCAACTGACAACATACAGGTGTCTGGTTGTTAAGGACAATGTCATCGAGCAATAAAGACAAACTGGCAAAACAACCCTCAATAATTCCGAATTCCCTGACCGGGAATCGAACCCGGACCGCGGCAGTGAGAGTGCCGAATCCTAGCCACTAGACCATCAAGGATGACAAACACTGTTTTCTGGACACGGCTAACAAAGCACAGTATATGAACAAGCAACCAGGTTGCTCAGGCAGAAAAACTTCATGGTCTTGTCTCGATCTTTTTGGCTTCGGTGAAATAGATCAACTGACAACATACAGGTTTCTGGTTGTTCAGGACAATGTCAGCAAGCATGAAAGACACACTGGCGAAACACCATTCAATATTTCAAAATTCCCTGACCGGGAATCGAACCCAGGCCGCAGCAGTGAAAGTGCTGAATACTAGCCACTAGACCACCAGGGATGCCAAAAACCAGATTCTGGACACGGATAACATAGCACAGTATATGAAAAAGCAGATAGCTGAGGCAGAAAAAACTTCATGGCCTTGTCTAGAACTTTTTGACATTGGTGAAATAGATCAACTGACAACATACACGTTTCTGGTTGTTAAGGACATTGTCAGCGAGCAATAAAGACAAACTGGCAAAACAACCCTCCAAACTTCGTAATTCCCTGACCTGAAACTAAACCTAGGCCGCAGCAGTGAAAGTGCCGAATCCTAGCCACTAGACCAACAGGGATGACAAATGCTGTCTTCTGGACACGGCTAACATAGCACAGTATATGAAAAAGCAGGGAGCTGAGGCAGAAAAACTTCATGGCCTTGTCAAGAACTTTTTGACATTGGTGAAATAGATCAACTGACAACATACAGGTTTCTGGTTGTTCAGGACAATGTCAGCAAGCATAAAAGACACACTGGCGAAACACCATTCAATATTTCAAAATTCCCTGACCGGGAATCGAACCCGGGCCGCAGCAGTGAAAGTGCTGAATCCTAGCCACTAGACCACCAGGGATGCTAAAAACTCGATTCTGGACACGGTTAACATAGCACAGTATATGAAAAAGCAGGTATAGGAGGCAGAAAAAACTTAATGGACTTGTCTGTTTTTTGGGTATCGGTGAAATAGCTCAACTGACAACATACAGGTGTCTGGTTGTTAAGGACAATGTCATCGAGCAATAAAGACAAACTGGCAAAACAACCCTCAATATTTCCGAATTCCCTGACCGGGAATCGAACCCAGGCCGCGGCAGTGAGAATGCAGAATCCTAGCCACTAGACCATCAAGGATGACAAACACTGCCTTCTAGACACGGCTAACAAAGCACAGTATATGAAAAAGCAGGTCGCTGAGGCAGAAAAAAACTTAATGGACTTGTCTCTGTTTTTTGGGTATCGGTGAAATAGCTCAACTGACAACATAAAGGTTTCTGGTTGGTAAGGACAATGTCAGCGAGCAATAAAGACAAACTTGCAAAACAACCCTCAATAATTCCAAATTCCCTGACCGGGAATCAAACCCGGGCCGCGGCAGTGAGAGTGCTGAATCCTAGCCACTAGACCATCAAGGATGACAAACACTGTCTTCTGGACACGGCTAACATAGCACAGTATATGAACAAGCAACCAGGTAGCTCAGGCAGAAAAACTTCATGGTCTCGTCTCGATCTTTTTGGCATTGGTGAAATAGATCAACTGACAACATACAGGTTTCTGGTTGTTCAGGACAATGTCAGAAAGCATGAAAGACAAACTGGCGAAACACCATTCAATATTTCAAAATTCCCTGACCGGGAATCAAACCCAGGCCGCAGCAGTGAAAGTGCTGAATCCTAGCCACTAGACCACCAGGGATGCTAAAAACTGGATTCTGGACACATCTAACATAGCACAGCATATGAAAAAGCAGGTATTGGAGGCAGAAAAAACTTAATGGACTTGTCTCTGTTTTTTGGGTATCGGTGAAATAGCTCAACTGACAACATACAGGTGTCTGGTTGTTAAGGACAATGTCAGCGAGCAATAAAGACAAACTGGCAAAAAAAACCTCAATAATTCCGAATTCCCTGACCGGGAATCGAACCCGGGCCGCGGCAGTGAGAGTGCCGAATCCTAGCCACTAGACCATCAAGGATGACAAACACTGTTTTCTGGACACGGCTAACAAAGCACAGTATATGAAAAAGCAGGTCGCTGAGGCAGAAAAAAACTTAATGGACTTGTCTCTGTTTTTTGGGTATCGGTGAAATAGCTCAACTGACAACATACAGGTGTCTGGTTGTTAAGGACAATGTCATCGAGCAATAAAGACAAACTGGCAAAACAACCCTCAATAATTCCGAATTCCCTGACCGGGAATCGAACCCGGACCGCGGCAGTGAGAGTGCCGAATCCTAGCCACTAGACCATCAAGGATGACAAACACTGTTTTCTGGACACGGCTAACAAAGCACAGTATATGAAAAAGCAGGTCGCTGAGGCAGAAAAAAACTTAATGGACTTGTCTCTGTTTTTTGGGTATCGGTGAAATAGCTCAACTGACAACATAAAGGTTTCTGGTTAGTAAGGACAATGTCAGCGAGCAATAAAGACAAACTAGCAAAACAACCCTCAATAATTCCGAATTCCCTGACCGGGAACCAAACCCGGGCCGCGGCAGGGAGAGTGCCCAATCCTAGCCACTAGACCATCAAGGATGACAAGCACTGTCTTCTGGACACGACTAACATAGCACAGTATATGAAAAAGCAGGGAGCTGAGGCAGAAAAAACTTCATGGCCTTGTCAAGAACTTTTTGACATTGGTGAAATAGATCAACTGACAACATACAGGTTTCTGGTTGTTCAGGACAATGTCAGCAAGCATAAAAGACACACTGGCGAAACACCATTCAATATTTCAAAATTCCCTGACCGGGAATCGAACCCGGGCCGCAGCAGTGAAAGTGCTGAATCCTAGCCACTAGACCACCAGGGATGCTAAAAACTGGATTCTGGACACGGTTAACAGAGCACAGTATATGAAAAAGCAGGTATTGGAGGCAGAAAAAACTTAATGGACTTGTCTGTTTTTTGGGTATCGGTGAAATAGCTCAACTGACAACATACAGGTGTCTGGTTGTTAAGGACAATGTCATCGAGCAATAAAGACAAACTGGCAAAATAACCCTCAATAATTCCGAATTCCCTGACCGGGAATCGAACCCAGGCCGCGGCAGTGAGAGTGCCGAATCCTAGCCACTAGACCATCAAGGATGACAAACACTGTCTTCTGGACACGGCTAACATAGCACAGTATATGAAAAAGCAGGGAGCTGAGGCAGAAAAAACTTCATGGCCTTGTCAAGAACTTTTTGACATTGGTGAAATAGATCAACTGACAACATACAGGTGTCTGGTTGTTAAGGACATTGTCAGCGAGCAATAAAGACAAACTGGCAAAACAACCCTCCAAACTTCTTAATTCCCTGACCTGGAACCAAACCCAGGCCGCAGCAGTGAAATTGCAGAATCCTAGCCACTAGACCAACAGTGATGCTAAAAAATGGATTCTGGACACTGCTAACATAGCACAGTATATGAAAAAGCAGGTATTTGAGGCAGAAAAAACTTCATGGCCTTGTCAAGAACTTTTTGACATTGGTGAAATAGATCAACTGACAACATACAGGTTTCTGGTTGTTCAGGACAATGTCAGCAAGCATAAAAGACACACTGGCGAAACACCATTCAATATTTCAAAATTCCTTGACCGGGAATCGAACCCGGGCCGCAGCAGTGAAAGTGCTGAATCCTAGCCACTAGACCACCAGGGATGCTAAAAACTCAATTCTGGACACGGTTAACATAGCACAGTATATGAAAAAGCAGGTATTGGAGGCAGAAAAAACTTAATGGACTTGTCTCTGTTTTTTGGGTATCGGTGAAATAGCTGGTTGTTAAGGACAATGTCAGCGAGCAATAAAGACAAACTGGCAAAAAAAAACTCAATAATTCCAAATTCCCTGACCGGGAATCGAACCCGGGCCGCGGCAGTGAGAGTGCCGAATCCTAGCCACTAGACCATCAAGGATGACAAACACTGTTTTCTGGACACGGCTAACAAAGCACAGTATATGAAAAAGCAGGTCGCTGAGGCAGAAAAAAACTTAATGGACTTGTCTCTGTTTTTTGGGTATCGGTGAAATAGCTCAACTGACAACATACAGGTGTCTGGTTGTTACGGACAATGTCATCGAGCAATAAAGACAAACTGGCAAAACAACCCTCAATAATTCCGAATTCCCTGACCGGGAATCGAACCCGGACCGCGGCAGTGAGAGTGCCGAATCCTAGCCACTAGACCATCAAGGATGACAAACACTGTTTTCTGGACACGGCTAACAAAGCACAGTATATGAAAAAGCAGGTCGCTGAGGCAGAAAAAAACTTAATGGACTTGTCTCTGTTTTTTGGGTATCGGTGAAATAGCTCAACTGACAACATAAAGGTTTCTGGTTAGTAAGGACAATGTCAGCGAGCAATAAAGACAAACTAGCAAAACAACCCTCAATAATTCCGAATTCCCTGACCGGGAACCAAACCCGGGCCGCGGCAGGGAGAGTGCCCAATCCTAGCCACTAGACCATCAAGGATGACAAGCACTGTCTTCTGGACACGACTAACATAGCACAGTATATGAAAAAGCAGGGAGCTGAGGCAGAAAAAACTTCATGGCCTTGTCAAGAACTTTTTGACATTGGTGAAATAGATCAACTGACAACATACAGGTTTCTGGTTGTTCAGGACAATGTCAGCAAGCATAAAAGACACACTGGCGAAACACCATTCAATATTTCAAAATTCCCTGACCGGGAATCGAACCCGGGCCGCAGCAGTGAAAGTGCTGAATCCTAGCCACTAGACCACCAGGGATGCTAAAAACTGGATTCTGGACACGGTTAACAGAGCACAGTATATGAAAAAGCAGGTATTGGAGGCAGAAAAAACTTAATGGACTTGTCTGTTTTTTGGGTATCGGTGAAATAGCTCAACTGACAACATACAGGTGTCTGGTTGTTAAGGACAATGTCATCGAGCAATAAAGACAAACTGGCAAATAACCCTCAATAATTCCGAATTCCCTGACCGGGAATCTAACCCAGGCCGCGGCAGTGAGAGTGCCGAATCCTAGCCACTAGACCATCAAGGATGACAAACACTGTCTTCTGGACACGGCTAACATAGCACAGTATATGAAAAAGCAGGGAGCTGAGGCAGAAAAAACTTCATGGCCTTGTCAAGAACTTTTTGACATTGGTGAAATAGATCAACTGACAACATACAGGTGTCTGGTTGTTAAGGACATTGTCAGCGAGCAATAAAGACAAACTGGCAAAACAACCCTCCAAACTTCTTAATTCCCTGACCTGGAACCAAACCCAGGCCGCAGCAGTGAAATTGCAGAATCCTAGCCACTAGACCAACAGTGATGCTAAAAAATGGATTCTGGACACTGCTAACATAGCACAGTATATGAAAAAGCAGGTATTTGAGGCAGAAAAAACTTCATGGCCTTGTCAAGAACTTTTTGACATTGGTGAAATAGATCAACAGACAACATACAGGTTTCTGGTTGTTCAGGACAATGTCAGCAAGCATAAAAGACACACTGGCGAAACACCATTCAATATTTCAAAATTCCTTGACCGGGAATCGAACCCGGGCCGCAGCAGTGAAAGTGCTGAATCCTAGCCACTAGACCACCAGGGATGCTAAAAACTCAATTCTGGACACGGTTAACATAGCACAGTATATGAAAAAGCAGGTATTGGAGGCAGAAAAAACTTAATGGACTTGTCTCTGTTTTTTGGGTATCGGTGAAATAGCTCAACTGACAACATACAGGTGTCTGGTTGTTAAGGACAATGTCAGCGAGCAATAAAGACAAACTGGCAAAAAAAAACTCAATAATTCCAAATTCCCTGACCGGGAATCGAACCCGGGCCACGGCAGTGAGAGTGCCGAATCCTAGCCACTAGACCATCAAGGATGACAAACACTGTTTTCTGGACACGGCTAACAAAGCACAGTATATGAAAAAGCAGGTCGCTGAGGCAGAAAAAAACTTAATGGACTTGTCTCTGTTTTTTGGGTATCGGTGAAATAGCTCAACTGACAACATACAGGTGTCTGGTTGTTAAGGACAATGTCATCGAGCAATAAAGACAAACTGGCAAAACAACCCTCAATAATTCCGAATTCCCTGACCGGGAATCGAACCCGGACCGCGGCAGTGAGAGTGCCGAATCCTAGCCACTAGACCATCAAGGATGACAAACACTGTTTTCTGGACACGGCTAACAAAGCACAGTATATGAAAAAGCAGGTCGCTGAGGCAGAAAAAAACTTAATGGACTTGTCTCTGTTTTTTGGGTATCGGTGAAATAGCTCAACTGACAACATAAAGGTTTCTGGTTAGTAAGGACAATGTCAGCGAGCAATAAAGACAAACTAGCAAAACAACCCTCAATAATTCAAAATTCCCTGACCGGGAACCAAACCCGGGCCGCGGCAGGGAGAGTGCCGAATCCTAGCCACTAGACCATCAAGGATTACAAACACTGTCTTCTGGACACGACTAACATAGCACAGTATATGAAAAAGCAGGGAGCTGAGGCAGAAAAAACTTCATGGCCTTGTCAAGAACTTTTTGACATTGGTGAAATAGATCAACTGACAACATACAGGTTTCTGGTTGTTCAGGACAATGTCAGCAAGCATAAAAGACACACTGGCGAAACACCATTCAATATTTCAAAATTCCCTAACCGGGAATCGAACCCGGGCCGCAGCAGTGAAAGTGCTGAATCCTAGCCACTAGACCACCAGGGATGCTAAAAACTGGATTCTGGACACGGTTAACATAGCACAGTATATGAAAAAGCAGGTATTGGAGGCAGAAAAAACTTAATGGACTTGTCTGTTTTTTGGGTATCGGTGAAATAGCTCAACTGACAACATACAGGTGTCTGGTTGTTAAGGACAATGTCATCGAGCAATAAAGACAAACTGGCAAAATAACCCTCAATAATTTCCGAAATCCCTGACCGGGAATCGAACCCAGGCCGCGGCAGTGAGAGTGCCAAATCCTAGCCACTAGACCATCAAGGATGACAAACACTGTCTTCTGGACACGGCTAACATAGCACAGTATATGAAAAAGCAGGGAGCTGAGGCAGAAAAAACTTCATGGCCTTGTCAAGAACTTTTTGACATTGGTGAAATAGATCAACTGACAACATACAGGTGTCTGGTTGTTAAGGACATTGTCAGCGAGCAATAAAGACAAACTGGCAAAACAACCCTCCAAACTTCTTAATTCCCTGACCTGGAACCAAACCCAGGCCGCAGCAGTGAAATTGCAGAATCCTAGCCACTAGACCAACAGTGATGCTAAAAAATGGATTCTGGACACTGCTAACATAGCACAGTATATGAAAAAGCAGGTATTTGAGGCAGAAAAAACTTAATGGACTTGTCTCTGTTTTTTGGGTATCGGTGAAATAGCTCAACTGACAACATACAGGTTTCTGGTTGTTAAGGACAATGTCAGCGAGCAATAAAGACAAACTGGCAAAACAACCCTCAATAATTCCGAATTCCCTGACCGGGAATTGAACCCAGGCCGCAGCAGTGAGAGTGGCGAATCCTAGCCACTAGACCACCAAGGATGGCAAACACTGTCTTCTGGACACGGCTAACATAGCACAGTATATGAAAAAGCAGGTAGCACAGGCAGAAAAACTTCATGGCCTTGTCTCGATCTTTTTGACATCGGTGAAATAGATCAACTGACAACATACAGGTTTCTGGTTGTTCAGGACAATGTCAGCAAGCATGAAAGACAAACTGGCGAAACACCTTTCAATATTTCAAACTTCCCTGACCAGGAATCGAACCCAGGCCGCAGCAGTGAAAGTGCTGAATCCTAGCCACTAGACCACCATGGATGCTAAAAACTGGGTTCTGGACACGGCTAACATAGCACAGTATATGAAAAAGCAGGTAGCTGAGGCAGAAAAAACTTCATGGCCTTGTCTAGAACTTTTTGACATTGGTGAAATAGATCAACTGACCGAATCCTAGCCACTAGACCACCAAGGATTACAAACACTGTCTTCTGGACACGGCTAACATAGCACAGTATATGAACAAGCAACCAGGTAGCTCAGGCAGAAAAACTAAATGGCCTTGTCTCGATCTTTTTGGCATCGGTGAAATAGATCAACTGACAACATACAGGTTTCTGGTTGTTCAGGACAATGTCAGCAAGCATGAAAGACACACTGGCGAAACACCATTCAATATTTCAAAATTCCCTGACCGGGAATTGAACCCGGGACCCAGCAGTGAAAGTGCTGAATCCTAGCCTCTAGACCACCAGGTATGCCAAAAACCAGATTCTGGACACGGCTAACATAGCACAGTATATGAAAAAGCAGATAGCTGACGCAAAAAAACTTAATGTTTTTTTGGGTATTGGTGAAATCGCTCAACTGACAACGTACAGGTTTTTGGTTGTAAAGGACAATGTCAGCGAGCAATAAAGACAAACTGGCAAATAAACCCTCAATAATTCCGAATTCCCTGACCGGGAATCGAACCCGGGCCGCGGCAGTGAGAGTGCCCAATCCTAGCCACTAGACCATCAAGGATGACAAACACTGTCTTCTGGACACGGCTAACATAGCACAGTATATGAAAAAGCAGGGAGCTGAGATAGAAAAAACTTCATGGCCTTGTCAAGAACTTTTTGACATTGGTGAAATAGATCAACTGACAACATACAGGTTTCTGGTTGTTAAGGACATTGTCAGCGAGCAATAAAGACAAACTGGCAAAACAACCCTCCAAACTTCTTAATTCCCTGACCTGGAACCAAACCCAGGCCGCGGCAGTGAAAGTGCAGAATCCTAGCCACTAGACCAACAGGGATGCTAAAAACTGGATTCTGGACACGGCTAACATAGCACAGTATATGAAAAAGCAGGTATTTGAGGCAGAAAAAACTTAATGGACTTGTCTCTGTTTTTTGGGTATCGGTGAAATAGCTCAACTGACAACATACAGGTTTCTGGTTGTTAAGGACAATGTCAGCGAGCAATAAAGACAAACTGGCAAAACAACCCTCAATAATTCCGAATTCCCTGACCGGGAATCAAACCCGGGCCGCAGCAGTGAGTGTGGCGAATCCTAGCCACTAGACCACCAAGGATGGCAAACACTGTCTTCTGGACACGGCTAACATAGCACAGTTAATGAAAAAGCAGGTAGCTGAGGCAGAAAAACTTCATGGCCTTGTCTCGATCTTTTTGACATCGGTGAAATAGATCAACTGACAACATACAGGTTTCTGGTTGTTCAGGACAATGTCAGCAAGCATGAAAGACACACTGGCGAAACACCATTCAATATTTCAAAATTCCCTGACCGGGAATTGAACCCGGGACCCAGCAGTGAAAGTGCTGAATCCTAGCCACTAGACCACCAGGTATGCCAAAAACCAGATTCTGGAAACGGCTAACATAGCACAGTATATGAAAAAGCAGATAGCTGACGCAAAAAAACTTAATGGACTTGTCTCTGTTTTTTGGGTATTGGTGAAATCGCTCAACTGACAACGTACAGGTTTTTGGTTGTAAAGGACAATGTCAGCGAGCAATAAAGACAAACTGACAAATAAACCCTCAATAATTCCAAATTCCCTGACCGGGAATCGAACCCGGGCCGCGGCAGTGAGAGTGCCGAATCCTAGCCACTAGACCATCAAGGATGACAAACACTGTCTTCTGGACACGGCTAACATAGCACAGTATATGAAAAAGCAGGGAGCTGAGGCAGAAAAAACTTCATGGCCTTGTCAAGAACTTTTTGACATTGGTGAAATAGATCAACTGACAACATACAGGTTTCTGGTTGATAAGGACATTGTCAGCGAGCAATAAAGACAAACTGGCAAAACAACCCTCCAAACTTCTTAAATCCCTGACCTGGAACCAAACCAAGGCTGCAGCAGTGAAAGTTCAGAATCCTAGCCACTTGACCAACAGGGATGACAAACGCTGTCTTCTGGACACGGCTAAGATAGCACAGTATATGAACAAGCAACCAGGTAGCTCAGGCAGAAAAACTTAATGGCCTTGGCTCGATCTTTTTGGCATCGGTGAAATAGATCAACTGACAACATACAGGTTTCTGGTTGTTCAGGACAATGTCAGCAAGCATGAAAGACACACTGGCGAAACACCATTCAATATTTCAAAATTCCCTGACCGGGAATCGAACCCGGGCCGCAGCAGTGAAAGTGCTGAATCCTAGCCACTAGACCATCAAGGATGACAAACACTGTCTTCTGGACACGGCTAACATAGCACAGTATATGAAAAAGCAGGGAGCAGAGGCAGAAAAAACTTCATGGCCTTGTCAAGAACTTTTTGACATTGGTGAAATAGATCAAATGACAACATACAGGTTTCTGATTGTTAAGGACATTGTCAGCGAGCAATAAAGACAAACTTTCAAAACAACCCTCCAAACTTCTTAATTCCCTGACCTGGAACCAAACTCAGACCACGGCAGTGAAAGTGCAGAATCCTAGCCACTAGACCAACAGGGATGACAAAAGCTGTCTTCTGGACACGGCTAAGATAGCACAGTATATGAACAAGCAACCAGGTAGCTCAGGCAGAAAAACTTAATGGCCTTGTCTCGATCTTTTTGGCATCGGTGAAATAGATCAACTGACAACATACAGGTTTCTGGTTGTTCAGGACAATGTCAGCAAACATGAAAGACACACTGGCGAAACACCATTCAATATTTCAAAATTCCCTGACCGGGAATTGAACCCGGGACCCAGCAGTGAAAGTGCTGAATCCTAGCCTCTAGACCACCAGGTATGCCAAAAACCAGATTCTGGACACGGCTAACATAGCACAGTATATGAAAAAGCAGATAGCTGACGCAAAAAAACTTAATGTTTTTTTGGGTATTGGTGAAATCGCTCAACTGACAACGTACAGGTTTTTGGTTGTAAAGGACAATGTCAGCGAGCAATAAAGACAAACTGGCAAATAAACCCTCAATAATTCCAAATTCCCTGACCGGGAATCGAACCCGGGCCGCGGCAGTGAGAGTGCCCAATCCTAGCCACTAGACCATCAAGGATGACAAACACTGTCTTCTGGACACGGCTAACATAGCACAGTATATGAAAAAGCAGGGAGCTGAGATAGAAAAAACTTCATGGCCTTGTCAAGAACTTTTTGACATTGGTGAAATAGATCAACTGACAACATACAGGTTTCTGGTTGTTAAGGACATTGTCAGCGAGCAATAAAGACAAACTGGCAAAACAACCCTCCAAACTTCTTAATTCCCTGACCTGGAACCAAACCCAGGCCGCGGCAGTGAAAGTGCAGAATCCTAGCCACTAGACCAACAGGGATGCTAAAAACTGGATTCTGGACACGGCTAACATAGCACAGTATATGAAAAAGCAGGTATTTGAGGCAGAAAAAACTTAATGGACTTGTCTCTGTTTTTTGGGTATCGGTGAAATAGCTCAACTGACAACATACAGGTTTCTGGTTGTTAAGGACAATGTCAGCGAGCAATAAAGACAAACTGGCAAAACAACCCTCAATAATTCCGAATTCCCTGACCGGGAATCAAACCCGGGCCGCAGCAGTGAGTGTGGCGAATCCTAGCCACTAGACCACCAAGGATGGCAAACACTGTCTTCTGGACACGGCTAACATAGCACAGTTAATGAAAAAGCAGGTAGCTGAGGCAGAAAAACTTCATGGCCTTGTCTCGATCTTTTTGACATCGGTGAAATAGATCAACTGACAACATACAGGTTTCTGGTTGTTCAGGACAATGTCAGCAAGCATGAAAGACACACTGGCGAAACACTTTCAATATTTCAAAATTCCCTGACCGGGAATTGAACCCGGGACCCAGCAGTGAAAGTGCAGAATCCTAGCCACTAGACCACCAGGTATGCCAAAAACCGGATTCTGGAAACGGCTAACATAGCACAGTATATGAAAAAGCAGATAGCTGACGCAAAAAAACTTAATGGACTTGTCTCTGTTTTTTGGGTATTGGTGAAATCGCTCAACTGACAACGTACAGGTTTTTGGTTGTAAAGGACAATGTCAGCGAGCAATAAAGACAAACTGACAAATAAACCCTCAATAATTCCAAATTCCCTGACCGGGAATCGAACCCGGGCCGCGGCAGTGAGAGTGCCGAATCCTAACCACTAGACCATCAAGGATGACAAACACTGTCTTCTGGACACGGCTAACATAGCACAGTATATGAAAAAGCAGGGAGCTGAGGCAGAAAAAACTTCATGGCCTTGTCAAGAACTTTTTGACATTGGTGAAATAGATCAACTGACAACATACAGGTTTCTGGTTGATAAGGACATTGTCAGCGAGCAATAAAGACAAACTGGCAAAACAACCCTCCAAACTTCTTAAATCCCTGACCTGGAACCAAACCAAGGCTGCAGCAGTGAAAGTTCAGAATCCTAGCCACTTGACCAACAGGGATGACAAACGCTGTCTTCTGGACACGGCTAAGATAGCACAGTATATGAACAAGCAACCAGGTAGCTCAGGCAGAAAAACTTAATGGCCTTGGCTCGATCTTTTTGGCATCGGTGAAATAGATCAACTGACAACATACAGGTTTCTGGTTGTTCAGGACAATGTCAGCAAGCATGAAAGACACACTGGCGAAACACCATTCAATATTTCAAAATTCCCTGACCGGGAATCAAACCCGGGCCGCAGCAGTGAAAGTGCTGAATCCTAGCCACTAGACCATCAAGGATGACAAACACTGTCTTCTGGACACGGCTAACATAGCACAGTATATGAAAAAGCAGGGAGCTGAGGCAGAAAAAACTTCATGGCCTTGTCAAGAACTTTTTGACATTGGTGAAATAGATCAACTGACAACATACAGGTTTCTGATTGTTAAGGACATTGTCAGCGAGCAATAAAGACAAACTGGCAAAACAACCCTCCAAACTTCTTAATTCCCTGACCTGGAACCAAACTCAGGCCACGGCAGTGAAAGTGCAGAATCCTAGCCACTAGACCAACAGGGATGACAAAAGCTGTCTTCTGGACACGGCTAAGATAGCACAGTATATGAACAAGCAACCAGGTAGCTCAGGCAGAAAAACTTAATGGCCTTGTCTCGATCTTTTTGGCATCGGTGAAATAGATCAACTGACAACATACAGGTTTCTGGTTGTTCAGGACAATGTCAGCAAGCATAAAAGACACACCATTCAATATTTCAAAATTCCCTGACGGGTATCGAACCCGGGCCGCAGCAGTGAAAGTGCTGAATCCTAGCCACTAGACCACCAGGGATGATAAAAACTGGATTCTGGACACGGCTAACATAGCACAGTATATGAAAAAGCAGGTATTTGAGGCAGAAAAAAACTTAATGGACTTGTCTCTGTTTTTTGGGTATCGGTGAAATCGCTCAACTGACAACGTACAGGTTTTTGGTTGTTAAGGACAATGTCAGCGAACAATAAAGACAAACTGGCAAAACAACCCTCAATAATTCCGAATTCCCTGACCGGGAATCGAACCCCGGGCGCGGCAGTGAGAGTGCTGAATCCTAGCCACTAGACCATCAAGGATGACAAACACTGTCTTCTGGACACGGCTAACATAGCACAGTATATGAAAAAGCAGGGAGCTGAGGCAGAAAAAACTTCATGGCCTTGTCAAGAACTTTTTGACATTGGTGAAATAGATCAACTGACAACATACAGGTTTCTGGTTGTTAAGGACATTGTCAGCGAGCAATAAAGACAAACTTGCAAAACAACCCTCCAAAGTTCTTAATTCCCTGACCTGGAACCAAACCCGGGCCGCGGCAGTGAAAGTGCAGAATCCTAGCCACTAGACCAACAGGGATGACAAAAGCTGTCTTCTTGACACGGCTAAGATAGCACAGTATATGAACAAGCAACCAGGTAGCTCAGGCAGAAAAACTTAATGGCCTTGTCTCGATCTTTTTGGCATCGGTGAAATAGATCAACTGACAACATACAGGTTTCTGGTTGTTCAGGACAATGTCAGCAAGCATAAAAGACACACCATTCAATATTTCAAAATTCCCTGACGGGTATCGAACCCGGGCCGCAGCAGTGAAAGTGCTGAATCCTAGCCACTAGACCACCAGGGATGATAAAAACTGGATTCTGGACACAGTTAACATAGCACAGTATATGAAAAAGCAGGTATTTGAGGCAGAAAAAAACTTAATGGACTTGTCTCTGTTTTTTGGGTATCGGTGAAATCGCTCAACTGACAACGTACAGGTTTTTGGTTGTTAAGGACAATGTCAGCGAACAATAAAGACAAACTGGCAAAACAACCCTCCAAACTTCTTAATTCCCTGACCTGGAACCAAACCCAGGCCGCGGCAGTGAAAGTGCAGAATCCTAGCAACTAGACCAACAGGGATGACAAAAGCTGTCTTCTGGACACGGCTAACATAGCACAGTATATGAAAAAGCAGGGAGCTGAGGCAGAAAAAACTTAATGGACTTGTCTCTGTTTTTCGGGTATTGGTGAAATCGCTCAACTGACAACGTACAGGTTTTTGGTTGTTAAGGACAATGTCAGCGAGCAATAAAGACAAACTGGCAAAACAACCCTCTATAATTCCTAATTCCCTGACCGGGAATCGAACCCAGGCCGCAGCAGTGAGAGTGGCGAATCCTAGCCACTAGACCACCAAGGATGACAAACACTGTATTCTGGACACAGCTAACATAGCACAGTATATGAAAAAGCAGGTATCTCAGGCAGAAAAACTTCATGGCCTTGTCTCGATCTTTTTGACATCGGTGAAATAGATCAACTGACAACATACAGGTTTCTGGTTGTTCAGGACAATGTCAGCAAGCATGAAAGACAAACTGGCGAAACACCTTTCAATATTTCAAAATTCCCTGACCGGGAATCGAACCCGGGCCGCAGCAGTGAAAGTGCTGAATCCTAGCCACTAGACCACCAGGGATGCTAAAAACTGGATTCTGGACACGGCTAACATAGCACAGTATATGAAAAAGCAGGTAGCTGAGGCAGAAAAAACTTCATGGCCTTGTCTAGAACTTTTTGACATTGGTGAAATAGATCAACTGACAACATACAGGTTTCTGGTTGTTCAGGACAATGTCAGCAAGCATGAAAGACAAACTGGCGAAACACCTTTCAATATTTCAAAATTCCCTGACCGGGAATCGAACCCGGGCCGCAGCAGTGAAAGTGCTGAATCCTAGCCACTAGACCACCAGGGATGCTTAAAAACTGGATTCTGGACACGGTTAACATAGCACAGTATATGAAAAAGCAGGTATTGGAGGCAGAAAAAACTTAATGGACTTGTCTGTTTTTTGGGTATCGGTGAAATAGCTCAACTGACAACATACAGGTGTCTGGTTGTTAAGGACAATGTCATCGAGCAATAAAGACAAACTGGCAAAATAACCCTTAATAATTCCGAATTCCCTGACCGGGAATCGAACCCAGGCCGCGGCAGTGAGAGTGCCGAATCCTAGCCACTAGACCATCAAGGATGACAAACACTGTCTTCTGGACACGGCTAACATAGCACAGTATATGAAAAAGCAGGGAGCTGAGGCAGAAAAAACTTCATGGCCTTGTCTCGATCTTTTTGACATTGGTGAAATAGATCAACTGACCGAATCCTAGCCACTAGACCACCAAGGATTACAAACACTGTCTTCTGGACACGGCTAACATAGCACAGTATATGAACAAGCAACCAGGTAGCTCAGGCAGAAAAACTAAATGGTCTTGTCTCGATCTTTTTGGCATCGGTGAAATAGATCAACTGACAACATACAGGTTTCTGGTTGTTCAGGACAATGTCAGCAAGCTTGAAAGACACACTGGCGAAACACCATTCAATATTTCAAAATTCCCTGACCGGGAATTGAACCCGGGACCCAGCAGTGAAAGTGCTGAATCCTAGCCACTAGACCACCAGGTATGCCAAAAACCAGATTCTGGACACGGCTAACATAGCACAGTATATGAAAAAGCAGATATCTGACGCAAAAAAACTTAATGGACTTGTCTCTGTTTTTTGGGTACTGGTGAAATCGCTCAACTGACAACGTACAGGTTTTTGGTTGTAAAGGACAATGTCAGCGAGCAATAAAGACAAACTGGCAAATAAACCCTCAATAATTCCAAATTCCCTGACCGGGAATCGAACCCGGGCCGCGGCAGTGAGAGTGCCGAATCCTAGCCACTAGACCATCAAGGATGACAAACACTGTCTTCTGGACACGGCTAACATAGCACAGTATATGAAAAAGCAGGGAGCAGAGGCAGAAACAACTTCATGGCCTTGTCAAGAACTTTTTGACATTGGTGAAATAGATCAAATGACAACATACAGGTTTCTGATTGTTAAGGACATTGTCAGCGAGCAATAAAGACAAACTGGCAAAACAACCCTCCAAACTTCTTAATTCCCTGACCTGGAACCAAACTCAGGCCACGGCAGTGAAAGTGCAGAATCCTAGCCACTAGACCAACAGGGATGACAAAAGCTGTCTTCTGGACACGGCTAAGATAGCACAGTATATGAACAAGCAACCAGGTAGCTCAGGCAGAAAAACTTAATGGCCTTGTCTCGATCTTTTTGGCATCGGTGAAATAGATCAACTGACAACATACAGGTTTCTGGTTGTTCAGGACAATGTCAGCAAGCATAAAAGACACACCATTCAATATTTCAAAATTCCCTGACGGATATCGAACCCGGGCCGCAGCAGTGAAAGTGCTGAATCCTAGCCACTAGACCACCAGGGATGATAAAAACTGGATTCTGGACACGGCTAACATAGCACAGTATATGAAAAAGCAGGTATTTGAGGCAGAAAAAAACTTAATGGACTTGTCTCTGTTTTTTGGGTATCGGTGAAATCGCTCAACTGACAACGTACAGGTTTTTGGTTGTTAAGGACAATGTCAGCGAACAATAAAGACAAACTGGCAAAACAACCCTCAATAATTCCGAATTCCCTGACCGGGAATCGAACCCCGGGCGCGGCAGTGAGAGTGCTGAATCCTAGCCACTAGACCATCAAGGATGACAAACACTGTCTTCTGGACACGGCTAACATAGCACAGTATATGAAAAAGCAGGGAGCTGAGGCAGAAAAAACTTCATGGCCTTGTCAAGAACTTTTTGACATTGGTGAAATAGATCAACTGACAACATACAGGTTTCTGGTTGTTAAGGACATTGTCAGCGAGCAATAAAGACAAACTGGCAAAACAACCCTCCAAACTTCTTAATTCCCTGACCTGGAACCAAACCCAGGCCGCGGCAGTGAAAGTGCAGAATCCTAGCAACTAGACCAACAGGGATGACAAAAGCTGTCTTCTGGACACGGCTAACATAGCACAGTATATGAAAAAGCAGGGAGCTGAGGCAGAAAAAACTTAATGGACTTGTCTCTGTTTTTTGGGTATTGGTGAAATCGCTCAACTGACAACGTACAGGTTTTTGGTTGTTAAGGACAATGTCAGCGAGCAATAAAGACAAACTGGCAAAACAACCCTCAATAATTCCGAATTCCCTGACCGGGAATCGAACCCCGGGCGCGGCAGTGAGAGTGCTGAATCCTAGCCACTAGACCATCAAGGATGACAAACACTGTCTTCTGGACACGGCTAACAGAGCACAGTATATGAAAAAGCAGGGAGCTGAGGCAGAAAAAACTTCATGGCCTTGTCAAGAACTTTTTGACATTGGTGAAATAGATCAACTGACAACATACAGGTTTCTGGTTGTTAAGGACATTGTCAGCGAGCAATAAAGACAAACTGGCAAAACAACCCTCCAAACTTCTAAATTCCCTGACCTGGAACCAAACCCGGGCCGCAGCAGAGAAAGTGCCGAATCCTAGCCACGAGAACAACAGGGATGACAAACGCTGTCTTCTGGACACGGCTAACATAGCACAGTATATGAAAAAGAAGATAGCTGAGGCAGAAAAAACTTAATGGACTTGTCTCTGTTTTTTGGGTATCGGTGAAATAGCTCAACTGACAACATACAGGTTTCTGGTTGTTAAGAAAAATTTCAGCGAGCAATAAAGAAAACTGGCAAAACAACCCTCAATAATTCCAAATTCCCTGACCGGGAATCAAACCCGGGCCGCGGCAGGGAGAGTGCCAAATCCTAGCCACTAGACCACCAAAGGATGACAAACACTGTCTTCAGGACACGGCTAACAAAGCACAGTATATGAACAAGCAACCAGGTTGCTCAGGCAGAAAAACTTCATGGTCTTGTCTCGATCTTTTTGGCATCGGTGAAATAGATCAACTGACAACATACAGGTTTCTGGTTGTTCAGGACAATGTCAGCAAGCATGAAAGACACACTGGCGAAACACCATTCAATATTTCAAAATTCCCTGACCGGGAATCGAACCCAGGCCGCACCATTGAAAGTGATGAATACTAGCCACTAGACCACCAGAGATGCCAAAAACCAGATTCTGGACACGGCTAACATAGCACAGTATATGAAAAAGCAGATAGCTGAGGCAGAAAAAACTTCATGGCCTTGTCTAGAACTTTTTGACATTGGTGAAATAGATCAACTGACCGAATCCTAGCCACTACACCACCAAGGATTACAAACACTGTCTTCTGGACACGGCTAACATAGCACAGTATATGAAAAAGCAGGTCGCTGAGGCAGAAAAAAACTTAATGGACTTGTCTCTGTTTTTTGGGTATCGGTGAAATAGATCAACTGACAACATACAGGTTTCTGGTTGGTAAGGACAATGTCAGCGAGCAATAAAGACAAACTGGCAAAACAACCCTCAATAATTCCAAATTCCCTGACCAGGAATCGAACCCGGGCCTTGGCAGTGAGCGTGCCGAATCCTAGCCACTAGACCATCAAGGATGACACACACTGTCTTCTGGATACGACTAACATAGCACAGTATATGAAAAAATAGGGAGCTGAGGCAGAAAAAACTTCATGGCCTTGTAAAGAACTTTTTGACATTGGTGAAATAGATCAACTGACAACATACAGGTTTCTGGTTGTTAAGGACATTGTCAGCGAGCAATAAAGACAAACTGGCAAAACAACCCTCCAAACTTCTTAATTCCCTGACCTGGAACCAAACCCAGCCCGCGGCAGTAAAAGTGCAGAATCCTAGCCACTAGACCAACAGGGATGACAAACGCTGTCTTCTGGACACGGCTAACATAGCACAGTATATGAAAAAGCAGGTATTTGAGGCAGAAAAAACTTAATGGACTTGTCTCTGTTTTTTGGGTATCGGTGATATAGCTCAACTGACAACATACATGTTTCTGGTTGTTAAGGAATATGTCAGCGAGCAATAAAGACAAACTGGCAAAACAACCCTCAATAATTCCGAATTCCCTGACCGGGAATTGAACCCGGGCCGTGGCAGTGAGAGTGCCGAATCCTAGCCACTAGACCATCAAAGATGACAAACACTGTCTTCTGGACACGGCTAACAAAGCACAGTATATGAACAAGCAACCAGGTAGCTCAGGCAGAAAAACTTCATGGTCTTGTCTCGATCTTTTTGGCATTGTTGAAATAGATCAACTGACAACATACAGGTTTCTGGTTGTTCAGGACAATGTCAGAAAGCATGAAAGACAAACTGGCAAAACACCATTCAATATTTCAAAATTCCCTGACCGGGAATCAAACCCGGGCCGCAGCAGTGAAAGTGCTGAATCCTAGCCACTAGACCACCAGGGATGCTAAAAACTGGATTCTGGACACGGCTAACATAGCACAGTATATGAAAAAGCAGGTATTGGAGGCAGAAAAAACTTAATGGACTTGTCTCTGTTTTTTGGGTATCGGTGAAATAGCTCAACTGACAACATACAGGTGTCTGGTTGTTAAGGACAATGTCAGCGAGCAATAAAGACAAACTGGCAAAACAATCCTCAATAAATCCGAATTCCCTGACCGGGAATCGAACCCAGGCCGCGGCAGTGAGAGTGCCAAATCCTAGCCACTAGTCCACCAAGGATGACAAACACTGTCTTCTGGACACGGTTAACATAGCACAGTATATAAAAAAGCAGGTATTTGAGGCAGAAAAAACTTAATGGACTTGTCTCTGTTTTTTGAGTATCGGTGAAATAGATCAACTGACAAAATACAGGTTTCTGGTTGTTAAGGACATTGTCAGCGAGCAATAAAGACAAACTGGCAAAACAACCCTTCAAACTTCGTAATTCCCTGACCTGGAACTAAACCCAGGCCGCAGCAGAGAAAGTGCCGAATCCTAGCCACTAGACCAACAGGGATGACAAACGCTGTCTTCTGGACACGGCTAACATAGCACAGTATATGAAAAAGAAGATAGCTGAGGCAGAAAAAACTTAATGGACTTGTCTCTGTTTTTTGGGTATCGGTGAAATAGCTCAACTGACAACATACAGGTTTCTGGTTGTTAAGGAAAATGTCAGCGAGCAATAAAGAAAACTGGCAAAACAACCCTCAATAATTCCAAATTCCCTGACCTGGAATCGAACCCGGGCCGCGGCAGTGAGAGTGCCGAATCCTAGCCACTAGACCATCAAAGATGACAAACACTGTCTTCTGGACACGGCTAACAAAGCACAGTATATGAACAAGCAACCAGGTAGCTCAGGCAGAAAAACTTCATGGTCTTGTCTCGATCTTTTTGGCATTGGTGAAATAGATCAACTGACAACATACAGGTTTCTGGTTGTTCAGGACAATGTCAGAAAGCATGAAAGACAAACTGGCGAAACACCATTCAATATTTCAAAATTCCCTGACCGGGAATCAAACCCGGGCCGCAGCAGTGAAAGTGCTGAATCCTAGCCACTAGACCACCAGGGATGCTAAAAACTGGATTCTGGACACGGCTAACATAGCACAGTATATGAAAAAGCAGGTATTGGAGGCAGAAAAAACATAATGGACTTGTCTCTGTTTTTTGGGTATCAGTGAAATAGCTCAACTGACAACATACAGGTGTCTGGTTGTTAAGGACAATGTCAGCGAGCAATAAAAACAAACTGGCAAAACAACCCTCAATAATTCCAAATTCCCTGACCTGGAATAGAACCCGGGCCGCGGCAGTGAGAGTGCCGAATCCTAGCCACTAGACCATCAAGGATGATAAACACTGTCTTCTGGACACGGCTAACAAAGCACAGTATATGAAAAATTAGGTCGCTGAGGCAGAAAAAAACTTAATGGACTTGTCTCTGTTTTTTGGGTATCGGTCGGTGAAATATCTCAACTGATAACATACAGGTTTCTGGTTGTTAAGGACATTGTCAGCGAGAAATAAAGACAAACTGGCAAAACAATAGATCAACTGACAACATACAGGTTTCTGGCTTTCTGGTTGTTCAGGACAATGTCAGAAAGCATGAAAGACAAACTGGCGAAACACCATTCAATATTTCAAAATTCCCTGACCGGGAATCAAACCCTGGCCGCAGCAGTGAAAGTGCTGAATCCTAGCCACTAGACCACCAGGGATGCTAAAAACTGGATTCTGGACACGGCTAACATAAAACAGTATATGAAAAAGCAGGTATTGGAGGCAGAAAAAACTTAATGGACTTGTCTCTGTTTTTTGGGTATCGGTGAAATAGCTCAACTGACAACATACAGGTGTCTGGTTGTTAAGGACAATGTCAGCGAGCAATAAAGACAAACTGGCAAAACAACCCTCAATAAATCCGAATTCCCTGACCGGGAATCGAACCCAGGCCGCGGCAGTGAGAGTGCCAAATCCTAGCCACTAGTCCACCAAGGATGACAAACACTGTCTTCTGGACACGGTTAACATAGCACAGTATATAAAAAAGCAGGTATTTGAGGCAGAAAAAACTTAATGGACTTGTCTCTGTTTTTTGAGTATCGGTGAAATAGATCAACTGACAAAATACAGGTTTCTGGTTGTTAAGGACATTGTCAGCGAGCAATAAAGACAAACTGGCAAAACAACCCTTCAAACTTCGTAATTCCCTGACCTGGAACTAAACCCAGGCCGCAGCAGAGAAAGTGCCGAATCCTAGCCACTAGACCAACAGGGATGACAAACGCTGTCTTCTGGACACGGCTAACATAGCACAGTATATGAAAAAGAAGATAGCTGAGGCAGAAAAAACTTAATGGACTTGTCTCTGTTTTTTGGGTATCGGTGAAATAGCTCAACTGACAACATACAGGTTTCTGGTTGTTAAGGAAAATGTCAACGAGCAATAAAGAAAACTGGCAAAACAACCCTCAATAATTCCAAATTCCCTGACCAGGAATCGAACCCGGGCCGCGGCAGTTAGAGTGCCGAATCCTAGCCACTAGACCATCAAAGATGACAAACACTGTCTTCTGGACACGGCTAACAAAGCACAGTATATGAACAAGCAACCAGGTAGCTCAGGCAGAAAAACTTCATGGTCTTGTCTCGATCTTTTTGGCATTGGTGAAATAGATCAACTGACAACATACAGGTTTCTGGTTGTTCAGGACAAAGTCAGAAAGCATGAAAGACAAACTGGCGAAACACCATTCAATATTTCAAAATTCCCTGACCGGGAATCAAACCCGGGCCGCAGCAGTGAAAGTGCTGAATCCTAGCCACTAGACCACCAGGGATGCTAAAAACTGGATTCTGGACACGGCTAACATAGCACAGTATATGAAAAAGCAGGTATTGGAGGCAGAAATAACTTAATGGACTTGTCTCTGTTTTTTGGGTATCGGTGATATAGCTCAACTGACAACATACAGGTTTCTGGTTGTTTAGGACAATGTCAGCGAGCAATAAAGAAAAACTGGCAAAACAACCCTCAATAATTCCAAATTCCCTGACCGGGAATCGAACCCGGGCCGCGGCAGTGAGAGTGCCGAATCCTTGCCGCTAGACCATCAAGGATGACAAACACTGTCTTCTGGACACGGCTAACATAGCACAGTATATGAAAAAGCAGGGAGCTGAGGCAGAAAAAACTTCATGGCCTTGTCAAGAACTTTTTGACATTGGTGAAATAGATCAACTGACAACATACAGGTTTCTGGTTGTTAAGGACATTGTCAGCGAGCAATAAAGACAAACTGGCAAAACAACCCGCAATATTTCCAAATTCTCTGACCGGGAATCGAACCCGGGTCGCGGCAGTGAGAGTGCCAAATCCTAGCCACTAGACCATCAAGGATGACAAACACTGTCTTCTGGACACGGCTAACAAAGCACAGTATATGAAAAAGCAGGTCGCTGAGGCAGAAAAAAACTTAATGGACTTGTCTCTGTTTTTTGGGTATCGGTGAAATAGCTCAACTGACAACATAAAGGTTTCTGGTTGGTAAGGACAATGTCAGCGAGCAATAAAGACAAACTAGCAAAACAACCCTCAATAATTCCAAATTCCCTGACTGGGAATCAAACCCGGGCCGCGGCAGTGAGAGTGCCGAATCCTAGCCACTAGACCATCAAGGACGACAAACACTGTCTTCTGGACACGACTAACATAGCACAGTATATGAAAAAGCAGGGAGCTGAGGCAGAAAAAACTTCATGGCCTTGTCAAGAACTTTTTGACATTGGTGAAATAGATCAACTGACAACATACAGGTTTCTGGTTGTTCAGGACAATGTCAGCAAGCATAAAAGACGCACTGGCGAAACACCATTCAATATTTAAAAATTCCCTGACCGGGAATCGAACCCGGGCCGCAGCAGTAAAAAGTGCTGAATCCTAGCCACTAGACCACCAGGGATGCTAAAAACTGGATTCTGGACACGGTTAACATAAAACAGTATATGAAAAAGCAGGTATTGGAGGCAGAAAAAACTTAATGGACTTGTCTGTTTTTTGGGTATCGGTGAAATAGCTCAACTGACAACATACAGGTGTCTGGTTGTTAAGGACAATGTCATCGAACAATAAAGACAAACTGGCAAAACAACCCTCAATAATTCCGAATTCCCTGACGGGGAATCGAACCCAGGCCGCGGCAGTGAGAGTGCCGAATCCTAGCCACTAGACCATCAAGGATGACAAACACTGTCCTCTGGACACGGCTAAAAAAGCACAGTATATGAAAAAGCAGGTCGCTGAGGCAGAAAAAAACTTAATGGACTTGTCTCTGTTTTTTGGGTATCGGTGAAATAGCTTAACTGACAACATAAAGGTTTCTGGTTGTTAAGGACAATGTCAGCGAGCAATAAAGACAAACTAGCAAAACAACCCTCAATAATTCCGAATTCCCTGAACGGGAATCAAACCCAGGCCACGGCAGTGAGAGTGCCGAATCCTAGCCACTAGACCATCAAGGATGACAAACACTGTCTTCTGGACACGGCTAAAATAGCACAGTATATGAAAAAGCAGGTCGCTGAGGCAGAAAAAAACTTAATGGACTTGTCTCTGTTTTTTGGGTATCGGTGAAATAGCTCAACTAACAACATAAAGGTTTCTGGTTGTTAAGGACAATGTCAGCGAGCAATAAAGACAAACTAGCAAAACAACACTCAATAATTCCGAATTCCCTGAACGGGAATCAAACCAGGGCCGCGGCAGGGAGAGTGCCGAATCCTAGCCACTAGACCATCAAGGATGACAAACACTGTCTTCTGGACACGGCTAACATAGCACAGTATATGAAAAAGCAGGGAGCTGAGGCAGAAAAAATTCATGGCCTTGTCAAGAACTTTTTGACATTGGTGAACTAGATCAACTGACAACATACAGGTTTCTGGTTGTTAAGGTCATTTTCAGCGAGCAATAAAGACAAACTGGCAAAACAACCCTCCAAACTTCATAATTCCCTGACCTGGAACCAAACCCAGGCCGCGGCAGTGAAAGTGCAGAATCCTAGCCACTAGACCAACAGGGATGCTAAAAACTGGATTCTGGACACGGCTAACATAGCACAGTATATGAAAAAGCAGGTAGAGGCAGAAAAACTTCATGGCCTTGTCTCGATCTTTTTGACATCGGTGAAATAGATCAACTGACAACATACAGGTTTCTGGTTGTTCAGGACAATGTCAGCAAGCATGAAAGACACACTGGCGAAACACCATTCAATATTTCAAAATTCCCTGACCGGGAATTGAACCCGGGACCCAGCAGTGAAAGTGCTGAATCCTAGCCACTAGACCACCAGGTATGCCAAAAACCGGATTCTGGACACGGCTAACATAGCACAGTATATGAAAAAGCAGATAGCTGACGCAAAAAAACTTAATGGACTTGTCTCTGTTTTTTGGGTATTGGTGAAATCGCTCAACTGACAACGTACAGGTTTTTGTTTGTAAAGGACAATGTCAGCGAGCAATAAAGAAAAACTGGCAAAACAACCCTCAATAATTCCGAATTCCCTGACCGGGAATCGAACCCGGGCCGCGGCAGTGAGAGTGCCGAATCCTAGCCACTAGACCATCAAGGATGACAAACACTGTCTTCTGGACACGGCTAACAAAGCACAGTATATGAAAAAGCAGGTCGCTGAGGCAAAAAAAAATTTAATGGACTTGTCTCTGTTTTTTGGGTATCGGTGAAATCGCTCAACTGACAACATAAAGGTTTCTGGTTGGTAAGGACAATGTCAGCGAGCAATAAAGACAAACTGGCAAAACAACCCTCAATAATTCCAAATTCCCTGACCGGGAATCGAACCCAGGCCGCGGCAGTGAGAGTGCCGAATCCTAGCCACTAGACCATCAAGGATGACGAACACTGTCTTTTGGACACGACTAACATAGCACAGTATATGAAAAAGCAGGGAGCTGAGGCAGAAAAAACTTCATGGCCTTGTCAAGAACTTTTTGACATTGGTGAAATAGATCAACTGACAACATACAGGTTTCTGGTTGTTAAGGACATTGTCAGCGAGCAATAAAGACAAACTGGCAAAACAACCCTCCAAACTTCGTAATTCCCTGACCTGAAACTAAACCTAGGCCGCAGCAGTGAAAGTGCCGAATCCTAGCCACTAGACCAACAGGGATGACAAACGCTGTCTTCTGGACACGGCTAACATAGCACAGTATATGAAAAAGCAGGTATTCGAGGCAGAACAAACTTAATGGACTTGTCTCTGTTTTTTGGGTATCGGTGAAATAGCTCAACTGACAACTTACAGGTGTCTGGTTGTTAAGGACAATGTCAGCGAGCAATAAAGAAAAACTGGCAAAACAACCCTCAATAATTCCGAATTCCCTGACCGGGAATCGAACCCGGGCCGCGGCAGTGAGAGTGCCGAATCCTAGCCACTAGACCATCAAGGATGACAAACACTGTCTTCTGGACACGGCTAACAAAGCACAGTATATGAAAAAGCAGGTCGCTGAGGCAGAAAAAAACTTAATGGACTTGTCTCTGTTTTTTGGGTATCGGTGAAATCGCTCAACTGACAACATAAAGGTTTCTGGTTGGTAAGGACAATGTCAGCGAGCAATAAAGACAAACTGGCAAAACAACCCTCAATAATTCCAAATTCCCTGACCGGGAATCAAACCCGGGCCGCGGCAGTGAGAGTGCCAAATCCTAGCCACTAGACCATCAAGGATGACAAACACTGACTTTTGGACACGACTAACATAGCACAGTATATGAAAAAGCAGGGAGCTGAGGCAGAAAAAACTTCATGGCCTTGTCAAGAACTTTTTGACATTGGTGAAATAGATCAACTGACAACATACAGGTTTCTGGTTGTTAAGGACATTGTCAGCGAGCAATAAAGACAAACTGGCAAAACAACCCTCCAAACTTCGTAATTCCCTGACCTGAAACTAAACCTAGGCCGCAGCAGTGAAAGTGCCGAATCCTAGCCACTAGACCAACAGGGATGACAAACGCTGTCTTCTGGACACGGCTAACATAGCACAGTATATGAAAAAGCAGGTATTCGAGGCAGAACAAACTTAATGGACTTGTCTCTGTTTTTTGGGTATCGGTGAAATAGCTCAACTGACAACATACAGGTGTCTGGTTGTTAAGGACAATGTCAGCGAGCAATAAAGACAAACTGGCAAAACAACCCTCAATAATTCCGAATTCCCTGACCGAGAATCGAACCCGCGCCGCGGCAGTGAGAGTGCCGGATCCTAGCCACTAGACCATCAAGGATGACAAACACTGTCTTCTGGACACGGCTAACAAAGCACAGTATATGAAAAAGCAGGTCGCTGAGGCAGAAAAAAACTTAATGGACTTGTCTCTGTTTTTTGGGTATCGGTGAAATCGCTCAACTGACAACATAAAGGTTTCTGGTTGGTAAGGACAATGTCAGCGAGCAATAAAGACAAACTGGCAAAACAAACCTCAATAATTCCGAATTCCCTGACCGGGAATCGAACCCGGGCCGCGGCAGTGAGAGTGCCGAATCCTAGCCACTAGACCATCAAGGATGACAAACACTGTCTTTTGGACACGACTAACATAGCACAGTATATGAAAAAGCAGGGAGCTGAGGCAGAAAAAACTTCATGGCCTTGTCAAGAACTTTTTGACATTGGTGAAATAGATCAACTGACAACATACAGGTTTCTGGTTGTTAAGGACATTGTCAGCGAGCAATAAAGACAAACTGGCAAAACAACACTCCAAACTTCGTAATTCCCTGACCTTTAACTAAACCTAGGCCACGGCAGTGAAAGTGCCGAATCCTATCCACTAGACCAACAGGGATGACAAACGCTGTCTTCTGGACACGGCTAACATAGCACAGTATATGAAAAAGCAGGTATTTGAGGCAGAAAAAACTTAATGGACTTGTCTCTGTTTTTTGGGTATCGGTGATATAGCTCAACTGACAACATACAGGTTTCTGGTTGTTTAGGACAATGTCAGCGAGCAATAAAGAAAAACTGGCAAAACAACCCTCAATAATTCCGAATTCCCTGACCGAGAATCGAACCCGGGCCGCGGCAGTGAGAGTGCCGGATCCTAGCCACTAGACCATCAAGGATGACAAACACTGTCTTCTGGACACGGCTAACAAAGCACAGTATATGAAAAAGCAGGTCGCTGAGGCAGAAAAAAACTTAATGGACTTGTCTCTGTTTTTTGGGTATCGGTGAAATCGCTCAACTGACAACATAAAGGTTTCTGGTTGGTAAGGACAATGTCAGCGAGCAATAAAGACAAACTGGCAAAACAACCCTCAATAATTCCGAATTCCCTGACCGGGAATCAAACCCGGGCCGTGGCAGTGAGAGTGCCGAATCCTAGCCACTAGACCATCAAGGATGACAAACACTGTCTTTTGGACACGACTAACATAGCACAGTATATGAAAAAGCAGGGAGCTGAGGCAGAAAAAACTTCATGGCCTTGTCAAGAACTTTTTGACATTGGTGAAATAGATCAACTGACAACATACAGGTTTCTGGTTGTTAAGGACATTGTCAGCGAGCAATAAAGACAAACTGGCAAAACAACACTCCAAACTTCGTAATTCCCTGACCTTTAACTAAACCTAGGCCACGGCAGTGAAAGTGCCGAATCCTATCCACTAGACCAACAGGGATGACAAACGCTGTCTTCTGGACACGGCTAACATAGCACAGTATATGAAAAAGCAGGTATTTGAGGCAGAAAAAACTTAATGGACTTGTCTCTGTTTTTTGGGTATCGGTGATATAGCTCAACTGACAACATACAGGTTTCTGGTTGTTTAGGACAATGTCAGCGAGCAATAAAGAAAAACTGGCAAAACAACCCTCAATAATTCCGAATTCCCTGACCGAGAATCGAACCCGGGCCGCGGCAGTGAGAGTGCCGGATCCTAGCCACTAGACCATCAAGGATGACAAACACTGTCTTCTGGACACGGCTAACAAAGCACAGTATATGAAAAAGCAGGTCGCTGAGGCAGAAAAAAACTTAATGGACTTGTCTCTGTTTTTTGGGTATCGGTGAAATCGCTCAACTGACAACATAAAGGTTTCTGGTTGGTAAGGACAATGTCAGCGAGCAATAAAGACAAACTGGCAAAACAAACCTCAATGATTCCAAATTCCCTGACCGGGAATCGAACCCGGGCCGCGGCAGTGAGAGTGCCGAATCCTAGCCACTAGACCATCAAGGATGACAAACACTGTCTTTTGGACACGACTAACATAGCACAGTATATGAAAAAGCAGGGAGCTGAGGCAGAAAAAACTTCATGGCCTTGTCAAGAACTTTTTGACATTGGTGAAATAGATCAACTGACAACATACAGGTTTCTGGTTGTTAAGGACATTGTCAGCGAGCAATAAAGACAAACTGGCAAAACAACCCTCAATAATTCCAAATTCCCTGACCGGGAATCGAACCCGGGCCGCGGCAGTGAGAGTGCCGAATCCTAGCCACTAGACCATCAAGGATGACAAACACTGATTTTTGGACACGACTAACATAGCACAGTATATGAAAAAGCAGGGAGCTGAGGCAGAAAAAACTTCATGGCCTTGTCAAGAACTTTTTGACATTGGTGAAATAGATCAACTGACAACATACAGGTTTCTGGTTGTTAAGGACATTGTCAGCGAGCAATAAAGACAAACTGGCAAAACAACCCTCCAAACTTCATAATTCCCTGACCTGGAACTAAAACTAGGCCACGAAAGTGAAATTGCCGAATCCTAGCCACTAGACCAACAGGGATGACAAACGCTGTCTTCTGGACACGGCTAACATAGCAGAGTATATGAAAAAGCAGGTATTTGAGGCAGAAAAAACTTAATGGACTTGTCTCTGTTTTTTGGGTATCGGTGATATAGCTCAACTGACAACATACAGGTTTCTGGTTGTTTAGGACAATGTCAGCGAGCAATAAAGAAAAACTGGCAAAACAACCCTCAATAATTCCGAATTCCCTGACCGGGAATCGAACCCCGGCCGCAGCAGTGAGAGTGCCGAATCCTAGCCACTAGACCATCAAGGATGACAAACACTGTCTTTTGGACACGACTAACATAGCACAGTATATGAAAAAGCAGGGAGCTGAGGCAGAAAAAACTTCATGGCCTTGTCAAGAACTTTTTGACATTGGTGAAATAGATCAACTGACAACATACAGGTTTCTGGTTGTTAAGGACATTGTCAGCGAGCAATAAAGACAAACTGGCAAAACAACCCTCAATAATTCCAAATTCCCTGACCGGGAATCGAACCCGGGCCGCGGCAGTGAGAGTGCCGAATCCTAGCCACTAGACCATCAAGGATGACAAACACTGACTTTTGGACACGACTAACATAGCACAGTATATGAAAAAGCAGGGAGCTGAGGCAGAAAAAACTTCATGGCCTTGTCAAGAACTTTTTGACATTGGTGAAATAGATCAACTGACAACATACAGGTTTCTGGTTGTTAAGGACATTGTCAGCGAGCAATAAAGACAAACTGGCAAAACAACCCTCCAAACTTCGTAATTCCCTGACCTTTAACTAAACCTAGGCCACGGCAGTGAAAGTGCCGAATCCTATCCACTAGACCAACAGGGATGACAAACGCTGTCTTCTGGACACGGCTAACATAGCACAGTATATGAAAAAGCAGGTATTTGAGGCAGAAAAAACTTAATGGACTTGTCTCTGTTTTTTGGGTATCGGTGATATAGCTCAACTGACAACATACAGGTTTCTGGTTGTTTAGGACAATGTCAGCGAGCAATAAAGAAAAACTGGCAAAACAACCCTCAATAATTCCGAATTCCCTGACCGAGAATCGAACCCAGGCCGCGGCAGTGAGAGTGCCGGATCCTAGCCACTAGACCATCAAGGATGACAAACACTGTCTTCTGGACACGGCTAACAAAGCACAGTATATGAAAAAGCAGGTCGCTGAGGCAGAAAAAAACTTAATGGACTTGTCTCTGTTTTTTGGGTATCGGTGAAATCGCTCAACTGACAACATAAAGGTTTCTGGTTGGTAAGGACAATGTCAGCGAGCAATAAAGACAAACTGGCAAAACAACCCTCAATAATTCCGAATTCCCTGACCGGGAATCAAACCCGGGCCGTGGCAGTGAGAGTGCCGAATCCTAGCCACTAGACCATCAAGGATGACAAACACTGTCTTTTGGACACGACTAACATAGCACAGTATATGAAAAAGCAGGGAGCTGAGGCAGAAAAAACTTCATGGCCTTGTCAAGAACTTTTTGACATTGGTGAAATAGATCAACTGACAACATACAGGTTTCTGGTTGTTAAGGACATTGTCAGCGAGCAATAAAGACAAACTGGCAAAACAACACTCCAAACTTCGTAATTCCCTGACCTTTAACTAAACCTAGGCCACGGCAGTGAAAGTGCCGAATCCTATCCACTAGACCAACAGGGATGACAAACGCTGTCTTCTGGACACGGCTAACATAGCACAGTATATGAAAAAGCAGGTATTTGAGGCAGAAAAAACTTAATGGACTTGTCTCTGTTTTTTGGGTATCGGTGATATAGCTCAACTGACAACATACAGGTTTCTGGTTGTTTAGGACAATGTCAGCGAGCAATAAAGAAAAACTGGCAAAACAACCCTCAATAATTCCGAATTCCCTGACCGAGAATCGAACCCGGGCCGCGGCAGTGAGAGTGCCGGATCCTAGCCACTAGACCATTAAGGATGACAAACACTGTCTTCTGGACACGGCTAACAAAGCACAGTATATGAAAAAGCAGGTCGCTGAGGCAGAAAAAAACTTAATGGACTTGTCTCTGTTTTTTGGGTATCGGTGAAATCGCTCAACTGACAACATAAAGGTTTCTGGTTGGTAAGGACAATGTCAGCGAGCAATAAAGACAAACTGGCAAAACAAACCTCAATAATTCCAAATTCCCTGACCGGGAATCGAACCCGGGCCGCGGCAGTGAGAGTGCCGAATCCTAGCCACTAGACCATCAAGGATGACAAACACTGTCTTTTGGACACGACTAACATAGCACAGTATATGAAAAAGCAGGGAGCTGAGGCAGAAAAAACTTCATGGCCTTGTCAAGAACTTTTTGACATTGGTGAAATAGATCAACTGACAACATACAGGTTTCTGGTTGTTAAGGACATTGTCAGCGAGCAATAAAGACAAACTGGCAAAACAACCCTCAATAATTCCAAATTCCCTGACCGGGAATCGAACCCGGGCCGCGGCAGTGAGAGTGCCGAATCCTAGCCACTAGACCATCAAGGATGACAAGCACTGATTTTTGGACACGACTAACATAGCACAGTATATGAAAAAGCAGGGAGCTGAGGCAGAAAAAACTTCATGGCCTTGTCAAGAACTTTTTGACATTGGTGAAATAGATCAACTGACAACATACAGGTTTCTGGTTGTTAAGGACATTGTCAGCGAGCAATAAAGACAAACTGGCAAAACAACCCTCCAAACTTCATAATTCCCTGACCTGGAACTAAAACTAGGCCACGAAAGTGAAATTGCCGAATCCTAGCCACTAGACCAACAGGGATGACAAACGCTGTCTTCTGGACACGGCTAACATAGCAGAGTATATGAAAAAGCAGGTATTTGAGGCAGAAAAAACTTAATGGACTTGTCTCTGTTTTTTGGGTATCGGTGATATAGCTCAACTGACAACATACAGGTTTCTGGTTGTTTAGGACAATGTCAGCGAGCAATAAAGAAAAACTGGCAAAACAACCCTCAATAATTCCGAATTCCCTGACCGGGAATCGAACCCCGGCCGCGGCAGTGAGAGTGCCGAATCCTAGCCACTAGACCATCAAGGATGACAAACACTGTCTTTTGGACACGACTAACATAGCACAGTATATGAAAAAGCAGGGAGCTGAGGCAGAAAAAACTTCATGGCCTTGTCAAGAACTTTTTGACATTGGTGAAATAGATCAACTGACAACATACAGGTTTCTGGTTGTTAAGGACATTGTCAGCGAGCAATAAAGACAAACTAGCAAAACAACCCTCAATAATTCCAAATTCCCTGACCGGGAATCGAACCCGGGCCACGGCAGTGAGAGTGCCGAATCCTAGCCACTAGACCATCAAGGATGACAAACACTGACTTTTGGACACGACTAACATAGCACAGTATATGAAAAAGCAGGGAGCTGAGGCAGAAAAAACTTCATGGCCTTGTCAAGAACTTTTTGACATTGGTGAAATAGATCAACTGACAACATACAGGTTTCTGGTTGTTAAGGACATTGTCAGCGAGCAATAAAGACAAACTGGCAAAACAACCCTCCAAACTTCATAATTCCCTGACCTGGAACTAAACCTAGGCCACGGCAGTGAAAGTGCCGAATCCTAGCCACTAGACCAACAGGGATGACAAACGCTGTCTTCTGGACACGGCTAACATAGCACAGTATATGAAAAAGCAGGTATTCGAGGCAGAAAAAACTTAATGGACTTGTCTCTGTTTTTTGGGTATCGGTGATATAGCTCAACTGACAACATACAGGTTTCTGGTTGTTTAGGACAATGTCAGCGAGCAATAAAGAAAAACTGGCAAAACAACCCTCAATAATTCCGAATTCCCTGACCGGGAATCGAACCCGGGCCGCGGCAGTGAGAGTGCCGAATCCTAGCCACTAGACCATCAAGGATGACAAACACTGTCTTCTGGACACGGCTAACAAAGCACAGTATATGAAAAACCAGGTCGCTGAGGCAGAAAAAAACTTAATGGACTTGTCTCTGTTTTTTGGGTATCGGTGAAATCGCTCAACTGACAACATAAAGGTTTCTGGTTGGTAAGGACAATGTCAGCGAGCAATAAAGACAAACTGGCAAAACAACCCTCAATAATTCCGAATTCCCTGACCGGGAATCGAACCCGGGCCGCGGCAGTGAGAGTGCCGAATCCTAGCCACTAGACCATCAAGGACGACAAACACTGTCTTTTGGACACGACTAACATAGCACAGTATATGAAAAAGCAGGGAGCTGAGGCAGAAAAAACTTCATGGCCTTGTCAAGAACTTTTTGACATTGGTGAAATAGATCAACTGACAACATACAGGTTTCTGGTTGTTAAGGACATTGTCAGCGAGCAATAAAGACAAACTGGCAAAACAACCCTCCAAACTTCGTAATTCCCTGACCTGAAACTAAACCTAGGCCGCAGCAGTGAAAGTGCCGAATCCTAGCCACTAGACCAACAGGGATGACAAACGCTGTCTTCTGGACACGGCTAACATAGCACAGTATATTAAAAAGCAGGTATTCGAGGCAGAAAAAACTTAATGGACTTGTCTCTGTTTTTTGGGTATCGGTGAAATAGCTCAACTGACAACTTACAGGTGTCTGGTTGTTAAGGACAATGTCAGCGAGCAATAAAGAAAAACTGGCAAAACAACCCTCAATAATTCCGAATTCCCTGACCAGGAATCGAACCCGGGCCGCGGCAGTGAGAGTGCCGAATCCTAGCCACTAGACCATCAAGGATGACAAACACTGTCTTCTGGACACGGCTAACAAAGCACAGTATATGAAAAAGCAGGTCGCTGAGGCAGAAAAAAACTTAATGGACTTGTCTCTGTTTTTTGGGTATCGGTGAAATCGCTCAACTGACAACATAAAGGTTTCTGGTTGGTAAGGACAATGTCAGCGAGCAATAAAGACAAACTGGCAAAACAACCCTCAATAATTCCAAATTCCCTGACAAGGAATCGAACCCGGGCCGCGGCAGTGAGAGTGCCGAATCCTAGCCACTAGACCATCAAGGATGACAAACACTGTCTTCTGGACACGGCTAACAAAGCACAGTATATGAAAAAGCAGGTCGCTGAGGCAGAAAAAAACTTAATGGACTTGTCTCTGTTTTTTGGGTATCGGTGAAATCGCTCAACTGACAACATAAAGGTTTCTGGTTGGTAAGGACAATGTCAGCGAGCAATAAAGACAAACTGGCAAAACAACCCTAAATAATTCCGAATTCCCTGACCGGGAATCGAACCCGGGCCGCGGCAGTGAGAGTGCCGAATCCTAGCCACTAGACCATCAAGGATGACAAGCACTGACTTTTGGACACGACTAACATAGCACAGTATATGAAAAAGCAGGGAGCTGAGGCAGAAAAAACTTCATGGCCTTGTCAAGAACTTTTTGACATTGGTGAAATAGATCAACTGACAACATACAGGTTTCTGGTTGTTAAGGACATTGTCAGCGAGCAATAAAGACAAACTGGCAAAACAACCCTCCAAACTTCATAATTCCCTGACCTGGAACTAAACCTAGGCCACGGCAGTGAAAGTGCCGAATCCTAGCCACTAGACCAACAGGGATGACAAACGCTGTCTTCTGGACACGGCTAACATAGCACAGTATATGAAAAAGCAGGTATTCGAGGCAGAAAAAACTTAATGGACTTGTCTCTGTTTTTTGGGTATCGGTGATATAGCTCAACTGACAACATACAGGTTTCTGGTTGTTTAGGACAATGTCAGCGAGCAATAAAGAAAAACTGGCAAAACAACCCTCAATAATTCCGAATTCCCTGACCGGGAATCGAACCCGGGCCGCGGCAGTGAGAGTGCCGAATCCTAGCCACTAGACCATCAAGGATGACAAACACTGTCTTCTGGACACGGCTAACAAAGCACAGTATATGAAAAAGCAGGTCGCTGAGGCAGAAAAAAACTTAATGGACTTGTCTATGTTTTTTGGGTATCGGTGAAATCGCTCAACTGACAACATAAAGGTTTCTGGTTGGTAAGGACAATGTCAGCGAGCAATAAAGACAAACTGGCAAAACAACCCTCAATAATTCCAAATTCCCTGACCGGGAATCGAACCCGGGCCGCGGCAGTGAGAGTGCCGAATCCTAGCCACTAGACCATCAAGGATGACAAACACTGTCTTTTGGACACGACTAACATAGCACAGTATATGAAAAAGCAGGGAGCTGAGGCAGAAAAAACTTCATGGCCTTGTCAAGAACTTTTTGACATTGGTGAAATAGATCAACTGACAACATACAGGTTTCTGGTTGTTAAGGACATTGTCAGCGAGCAATAAAGACAAACTGGCAAAACAACCCTCCAAACTTCGTAATTCCCTGACCTGAAACTAAACCTAGGCCGCAGCAGTGAAAGTGCCGAATCCTAGCCACTAGACCAACAGGGATGACAAACGCTGTCTTCTGGACACGGCTAACATAGCACAGTATATTAAAAAGCAGGTATTCGAGGCAGAAAAAACTTAATGGACTTGTCTCTGTTTTTTGGGTATCGGTGAAATAGCTCAACTGACAACTTACAGGTGTCTGGTTGTTAAGGACAATGTCAGCGAGCAATAAAGAAAAACTGGCAAAACAACCCTCAATAATTCCGAATTCCCTGACCGGGAATCGAACCCGGGCCGCGGCAGTGAGAGTGCCGAATCCTAGCCACTAGACCATCAAGGATGACAAACACTGTCTTCTGGACACGGCTAACAAAGCACAGTATATGAAAAAGCAGGTCGCTGAGGCAGAAAAAAACTTAATGGACTTGTCTCTGTTTTTTGGGTATCGGTGAAATCGCTCAACTGACAACATAAAGGTTTCTGGTTGGTAAGGACAATGTCAGCGAGCAATAAAGACAAACTGGCAAAACAACCCTCAATAATTCCGAATTCCCTGACCGGGAATCGAACCCGGGCCGCGGCAGTGAGAGTGCCGAATCCTAGCCACTAGACCATCAAGGATGACAAACACTGTCTTCTGGACACGGCTAACAAAGCACAGTATATGAAAAAGCAGGTCGCTGAGGCAGAAAAAAACTTAATGGACTTGTCTCTGTTTTTTGGGTATCGGTGAAATCGCTCAACTGACAACATAAAGGTTTCTGGTTGGTAAGGACAATGTCAGCGAGCAATAAAGTCAAACTGGCAAAACAACTCTAAATAATTCCAAATTCCCTGACCGGGAATCGAACCCGGGCCGCGGCAGTGAGAGTGCCGAATCCTAGCCACTAGACCATCAAGGATGACAAGCACTGTCTTTTGGACACGACTAACATAGCACAGTATATGAAAAAGCAGGGAGCTGAGGCAGAAAAAACTTCATGGCCTTGTCAAGAACTTTTTGACATTGGTGAAATAGATCAACTGACAACATACAGGTTTCTGGTTGTTAAGGACATTGTCAGCGAGCAATAAAGACAAACTGGCAAAACAACCCTCCAAACTTCATAATTCCCTGACCTGGAACTAAACCTAGGCCACGGCAGTGAAAGTGCCGAATCCTAGCCACTAGACCAACAGGGATGACAAACGCTGTCTTCTGGACACGGCTAACATAGCACAGTATATAAAAAAGCAGGTATTCGAGGCAGAAAAAACTTAATGGACTTGTCTCTGTTTTTTGGGTATCGGTGATATAGCTCAACTGACAACATACAGGTTTCTGGTTGTTTAGGACAATGTCAGCGAGCAATAAAGAAAAACTGGCAAAACAACCCTCAATAATTCCGAATTCCCTGACCGGTTAATCGAACCCGGGCCGCGACAGTGAGAGTGCCGAATCCTAGCCACTAGACCATCAAGGATGACAAACACTGTCTTCTGGACACGGCTAACAAAGCACAGTATATGAAAAAGCAGGTCGCTGAGGCAGAAAAAAACTTAATGGACTTGTCTCTGTTTTTTGGGTATCGGTGAAATCGCTCAACTGACAACATAAAGGTTTCTGGTTGGTAAGGACAATGTCAGCGAGCAATAAAGACAAACTGGCAAAACAAACCTCAATAATTCCGAATTCCCTGACCGGGAATCGAACCCGGGCCGCGGCAGTGAGAGTGCCGAATCCTAGCCACTAGACCATCAAGGACGACAAACACTGTCTTTTGGACACGACTAACATAGCACAGTATATGAAAAAGCAGGGAGCTGAGGCAGAAAAAAACTTCATGGCCTTGTCAAGAACTTTTTGACATTGGTGAAATAGATCAACTGACAACATACAGGTTTCTGGTTGTTAAGGACATTGTCAGCGAGCAATAAAGACAAACTGGCAAAACAACCCTCCAAACTTCGTAATTCCCTGACCTGAAACTAAACCTAGGCCGCAGCAGTGAAAGTGCCGAATCCTAGCCACTAGACCAACAGGGATGACAAACGCTGTCTTCTGGACACGGCTAACATAGCACAGTATATTAAAAAGCAGGTATTCGAGGCAGAAAAAACTTAATGGACTTGTCTCTGTTTTTTGGGTATCGGTGAAATAGCTCAACTGACAACTTACAGGTGTCTGGTTGTTAAGGACAATGTCAGCGAGCAATAAAGAAAAACTGGCAAAACAACCCTCAATAATTCCAAATTCCCTGACCGGGAATCAAACCCGGGCCGCGGCAGTGAGAGTGCCGAATCCTAGCCACTAGACCATCAAGGATGACAAACACTGTCTTCTGGACACGGCTAACAAAGCACAGTATATGAAAAAGCAGGTCGCTGAGGCAGAAAAAAACTTAATGGACTTGTCTCTGTTTTTTGGGTATCGGTGAAATCGCTCAACTGACAACATAAAGGTTTCTGGTTGGTAAGGACAATGTCAGCGAGCAATAAAGACAAACTGGCAAAACAAACCTCAATAATTCCGAATTCCCTGACCGGGAATCGAACCCGGGCCGCGGCAGTGAGAGTGCCGAATCCTAGCCACTAGACCATCAAGGATGACAAACACTGTCTTCTGGACACGGCTAACAAAGCACAGTATATGAAAAAGCAGGTCGCTGAGGCAGAAAAAAACTTAATGGACTTGTCTCTGTTTTTTGGGTATCGGTGAAATCGCTCAACTGACAACATAAAGGTTTCTGGTTGGTAAGGACAATGTCAGCGAGCAATAAAGACAAACTGGCAAAACAACCCTAAATAATTCCGAATTCCCTGACCGGGAATCGAACCCGGGCCGCGGCAGTGAGAGTGCCGAATCCTAGCCACTAGACCATCAAGGATGACAAGCACTGACTTTTGGACACGACTAACATAGCACAGTATATGAAAAAGCAGGGAGCTGAGGCAGAAAAAACTTCATGGCCTTGTCAAGAACTTTTTGACATTGGTGAAATAGATCAACTGACAACATACAGGTTTCTGGTTGTTAAGGACATTGTCAGCGAGCAATAAAGACAAACTGGCAAAACAACCCTCCAAACTTCATAATTCCCTGACCTGGAACTAAACCTAGGCCACGGCAGTGAAAGTGCCGAATCCTAGCCACTAGACCAACAGGGATGACAAACGCTGTCTTCTGGACACGGCTAACATAGCACAGTATATGAAAAAGCAGGTATTCGAGGCAGAAAAAACTTAATGGACTTGTCTCTGTTTTTTGGGTATCGGTGATATAGCTCAACTGACAACATACAGGTTTCTGGTTGTTTAGGACAATGTCAGCGAGCAATAAAGAAAAACTGGCAAAACAACCCTCAATAATTCCAAATTCCCTGACCGGGAATCGAACCCGGGCCGCGGCAGTGAGAGTGCCGAATCCTAGCCACTAGACCATCAAGGATGACAAACACTGTCTTCTGGACACGGCTAACAAAGCACAGTATATGAAAAAGCAGGTCGCTGAGGCAGAAAAAAACTTAATGGACTTGTCTATGTTTTTTGGGTATCGGTGAAATCGCTCAACTGACAACATAAAGGTTTCTGGTTGGTAAGGACAATGTCAGCGAGCAATAAAGACAAACTGGCAAAACAACCCTCAATAATTCCAAATTCCCTGACCGGGAATCGAACCCAGGCCTCGGCAGTGAGAGTGCCGAATCCTAGCCACTAGACCATCAAGGATGACAAACACTGTCTTTTGGACATGACTAACATAGCACAGTATATGAAAAAGCAGGGAGCTGAGGCAGAAAAAACTTCATGGCCTTGTCAAGAACTTTTTGACATTGGTGAAATAGATCAACTGACAACATACAGGTTTCTGGTTGTTAAGGACATTGTCAGCGAGCAATAAAGACAAACTGGCAAAACAACCCTCAATAATTCCAAATTCCCTGACCGGGAATCAAACCCGGGCCGCAGCAGTGAGAGTGCCGAATCCTAGCCACTAGACCATCAAGGATGACAAACACTGACTTTTGGACACGACTAACATAGCACAGTATATGAAAAAGCAGGGAGCTGAGGCAGAAAAAACTTCATGGCCTTGTCAAGAACTTTTTGACATTGGTGAAATAGATCAACTGACAACATACAGGTTTCTGGTTGTTAAGGACATTGTCAGCGAGCAATAAAGACAAACTGGCAAAACAACCCTCCAAACTTCATAATTCCCTGACCTGGAACTAAAACTAGGCCACGAAAGTGAAATTGCCGAATCCTAGCCACTAGACCAACAGGGATGACAAACGCTGTCTTCTGGACACGGCTAACATAGCAGAGTATATGAAAAAGCAGGTATTTGAGGCAGAAAAAACTTAATGGACTTGTCTCTGTTTTTTGGGTATCGGTGATATAGCTCAACTGACAACATACAGGTTTCTGGTTGTTTAGGACAATGTCAGCGAGCAATAAAGAAAAACTGGCAAAACAACCCTCAATAATTCCGAATTCCCTGACCGGGAATCGAACCCCGGCCGCGGCAGTGAGAGTGCCGAATCCTAGCCACTAGACCATCAAGGATGACAAACACTGTCTTCTGGACACGGCTAACAAAGCACAGTATATGAAAAAGCAGGTCGCTGAGGCAGAAAAAAACTTAATGGACTTGTCTCTGTTTTTTGGGTATCGGTGAAATCGCTCAACTGACAACATAAAGGTTTCTGGTTGGTAAGGACAATGTCAGCGAGCAATAAAGACAAACTGGCAAAACAACCCTCAATAATTCCGAATTCCCTGACCGGGAATCGAACCCGGGCCACGGCAGTGAGAGTGCCAAATCCTAGCCACTAGACCATCAAGGACGACAAACACTGTCTTTTGGACACGACTAACATAGCACAGTATATGAAAAAGCAGGGAGCTGAGGCAGAAAAAAACTTCATGGCCTTGTCAAGAACTTTTTGACATTGGTGAAATAGATCAACTGACAACATACAGGTTTCTGGTTGTTAAGGACATTGTCAGGGAGCAATAAAGACAAACTGGCAAAACAACCCTCCAAACTTCGTAATTCCCTGACCTGAAACTAAACCTAGGCCGCAGCAGTGAAAGTGCCGAATCCTAGCCACTAGACCAACAGGGATGACAAACGCTGTCTTCTGGACACGGCTAACATAGCACAGTATATTAAAAAGCAGGTATTCGAGGCAGAAAAAACTTAATGGACTTGTCTCTGTTTTTTGGGTATCGGTGAAATAGCTCAACTGACAACTTACAGGTGTCTGGTTGTTAAGGACAATGTCAGCGAGCAATAAAGAAAAACTGGCAAAACAACCCTCAATAATACCGAATTCCCTGACCGGGAATCAAACCCGGGCCGCGGCAGTGAGAGTGCCGAATCCTAGCCACTAGACCATCAAGGATGACAAACACTGTCTTCTGGACACGGCTAACAAAGCACAGTATATGAAAAAGCAGGTCGCTGAGGCAGAAAAAAACTTAATGGACTTGTCTCTGTTTTTTGGGTATCGGTGAAATCGCTCAACTGACAACATAAAGGTTTCTGGTTGGTAAGGACAATGTCAGCGAGCAATAAAGACAAACTGGCAAAACAACCCTAAATAATTCCGAATTCCCTGACCGGGAATCGAACCCGGGCCGCGGCAGTGAGAGTGCCGAATCCTAGCCACTAGACCATCAAGGATGACAAGCACTGACTTTTGGACACGACTAACATAGCACAGTATATGAAAAAGCAGGTATTCGAGGCAGAAAAAACTTAATGGACTTGTCTCTGTTTTTTGGGTATCGGTGATATAGCTCAACTGACAACATACAGGTTTCTGGTTGTTTAGGACAATGTCAGCGAGCAATAAAGAAAAACTGGCAAAACAACCCTCAATAATTCCAAATTCCCTGACCGGGAATCGAACCCGGGCCGCGGCAGTGAGAGTGCCGAATCCTAGCCACTAGACCATCAAGGATGACAAACACTGTCTTCTGGACACGGCTAACAAAGCACAGTATATGAAAAAGCAGGGAGCTGAGGCAGAAAAAACTTCATGGCCTTGTCAAGAACTTTTTGACATTGGTGAAATAGATTAACTGACAACATACAGGTTTCTGGTTGTTAAGGACATTGTCAGCGAGCAATAAAGACAAACTGGCAAAACAACCCTCCAAACTTCATAATTCCCTGACCTGGAACTAAACCTAGGCCACGGCAGTGAAAGTGCCGAATCCTAGCCACTAGACCAACAGGGATGACAAACGCTGTCTTCTGGACACGGCTAACATAGCACAGTATATGAAAAAGCAGGTATTCGAGGCAGAAAAAACTTAATGGACTTGTCTCTGTTTTTTGGGTATCGGTGATATAGCTCAACTGACAACATACAGGTTTCTGGTTGTTTAGGACAATGTCAGCGAGCAATAAAGAAAAACTGGCAAAACAAACCTCAATAATTCCGAATTCCCTGACCGGGAATCGAACCCGGGCCGCGGCAGTGAAAGTGCCTAATCCTAGCCACTAGACCATCAAGGATGACAAACACTGTCTTCTGGACACGGCTAACAAAGCACAGTATATGAAAAAGCAGGTCGCTGAGGCAGAAAAAAACTTAATGGAGTTGTCTCTGTTTTTTGGGTATCGGTGAAATCGCTCAACTGACAACATAAAGGTTTCTGGTTGGTAAGGACAATGTCAGCGAGCAATAAAGACAAACTGGCAAAACAACCCTCAATAATTCCAAATTCCCTGACCGGGAATCGAACCCGGGCCGCGGCAGTGAGAGTGCCGAATCCTAGCCACTAGACCATCAAGGATGACAAACACTGGTTTTTTAACACGACTAACATAGCACAGTATATGAAAAAGCAGGGAGCTGAGGCAGAAAAAACTTCATGGCCTTGTCAAGAACTTTTTGACATTGGTGAAATAGATCAACTGACAACATACAGGTTTCTGGTTGTTAAGGACATTGTCAGCGAGCAATAAAGACAAACTGGCAAAACAACCCTCCAAACTTCGTAATTCCCTGACCTGAAACTAAACCTAGGCCGCAGCAGTGAAAGTGCCGAATCCTAGCCACTAGACCAACAGGGATGACAAACGCTGTCTTCTGGACACGGCTAACATAGCACAGTATATTAAAAAGCAGGTATTCGAGGCAGAAAAAACTTAATGGACTTGTCTCTGTTTTTTGGGTATCGGTGAAATAGCTCAACTGACAACTTACAGGTGTCTGGTTGTTAAGGACAATGTCAGCGAGCAATAAAGAAAAACTGGCAAAACAACCCTCAATAATTCCGAATTCCCTGACCGGGAATCGAACCCCGGCCGCGGCAGTGAGAGTGCCGAATCCTAGCCACTAGACCATCAAGGATGACAAACACTGTCTTCTGGACACGGCTAACAAAGCACAGTATATGAAAAAGCAGGTCGCTGAGGCAGAAAAAAACTTAATGGACTTGTCTCTGTTTTTTGGGTATCGGTGAAATCGCTCAACTGACAACATAAAGGTTTCTGGTTGGTAAGGACAATGTCAGCGAGCAATAAAGACAAACTGGCAAAACAACCCTCAATAATTCCAAATTCCCTGACCGGGAATCGAACCCTGGCCGCGGCAGTAAGAGTGCCGAATCCTAGCCACTAGACCATCAAGGATGACAAACACTGTCTTCTGGACACGGCTAACAAAGCACAGTATATGAAAAAGCAGGTCGCTGAGGCAGAAAAAAACTTAATGGACTTGTCTCTGTTTTTTGGGTATCGGTGAAATCGCTCAACTGACAACATAAAGGTTTCTGGTTGGTAAGGACAATGTCAGCGAGCAATAAAGACAAACTGGCAAAACAACCCTAAATAATTCCAAATTCCCTGACCGGGAATTGAACCCGGGCCGCGGCAGTGAGAGTGCCGAATCCTAGCCACTAGACCATCAAGGATGACAAACACTGTCTTTTGGACACGACTAACATAGCACAGTATATGAAAAAGCAGGGAGCTGAGGCAGAAAAAACTTCATGGCCTTGTCAAGAACTTTTTGACATTGGTGAAATAGATCAACTGACAACATACAGGTTTCTGGTTGTTAAGGACATTGTCAGCGAGCAATAAAGACAAACTGGCAAAACAACCCTTCAAACTTCATAATTCCCTGACCTGGAACTAAACCTAGGCCACGGCAGTGAAAGTGCCGAATCCTAGCCACTAGACCAACAGGGATGACAAACGCTGTCTTCTGGACACGGCTAACATAGCACAGTATATGAAAAAGCAGGTATTCGAGGCAGAAAAAACTTAATGGACTTGTCTCTGTTTTTTGGGTATCGGTGATATAGCTCAACTGACAACATACAGGTTTCTGGTTGTTTAGGACAATGTCAGCGAGCAATAAAGAAAAACTGGCAAAACAACCCTCAATAATTCCGAATTCCCTGACCGGGAATCGAACGCGGGCCGCGGCAGTGAGAGTGCCGAATCCTAGCCACTAGACCATCAAGGATGACAAACACTGTCTTCTGGACACGGCTAAGAAAGCACAGTATATGAAAAAGCAGGTATTTGAGGCAGAAAAAACTTAATGGACTTGTCTAGAACTTTTTGACATTGGTGAAATAGATCAACTGACAACATACAGGTTTCTGGTTGTTAAGGACATTGTCAGCGAGCAATAAAGACAAACTGGCAAAACAACCCTCCAAACTTCGTAATTCCCTGACCTGAAACTAAACCTAGGCCGCGGCAGTGAAAGTGCCGAATCCTAAACATTAGACCAACAGGGATGACAAACGCTGTCTTCTGGACACGGCTAAGATAGCACAGTATATGAACAAGCAGTCAGGTGGCTCAGGCAGAAAAACTTCATGGCCTTGTCTCGATCTTTTTGACATCGGTGAAATAGATCAACTGACAACATACAGGTTTCTGGTTGTTCAGGACAATGTCAGCGAGCAATAAAGACAAACTGGCAAAACAACCCTCAATAATTCCAAATTCCCTGACCGGGAATCAAACCCTGGCCGCGGCAGTGAGAGTGCCGAATCCTAGCCACTAGACCACCAAGGATGACAAAAACTGTCTTCTGGACACGGCTAACATAGCACAGTATAAGAACAAGCAACCAGGTAGCTCAGGCAGAAAAACTTCATGGCCTTGTCTCGATCTTTTTGACATCGGTGAAATAGATCAACTGACAACATACAGGTTTCTGGTTGTTAATGACAATGTCAGCAAGCAATAAAGACAAATTGGCAAAACAACCCTCAATAATTCCAAATTCCCTGACCGGGAATCGAACCCGGGCCGCGGCAGTGAAAGTGCCGAATCCTAGCCACTAGACCATCAAGGATGACAAACACTGACTTTTGGACACGACTAACATAGCACAGTATATGAAAAAGCAGGGAGCTGAGGCAGAAAAAACTTCATGGCCTTGTCAAGAACTTTTTGACATTGGTGAAATAGATCTACTGACAACATACAGGTTTCTGGTTGTTAAGGACATTGTCAGCGAGCAATAAAGACAAACTGGCAAAACAACCCTCCAAACTTCATAATTCCCTGACCTGGAACTAAACCTAGGCCACGGCAGTGAAAGTGCCAAATCCTAGCCACTAGTCCAACAGGGATGACAAACGCTGTCTTCTGGACACGGCTAACATAGCACAGTATATGAAAAAGCAGGGAGCTGACGCAGAAAAAACTTCATGGCCTTGTCAAGAACTTTTTGACATTGGTGAAATAGATCAAATGACAACATACAGGTTTCTGGTTGTTAAGGACAATGTCAGCGAGGAATAAAGACAAACTGGCAAAACAACCCTCAATAATTCCGAATTCCCTGACCGGGAATCGAACCCGGGCCGCGGCAGTGAAAGTGCCGAATCCTAGCCACTAGACCATCAAGGATGACAAACACTGTCTTCTGGACACGGCTAACAAAGCACAGTATATGAAAAAGCAGGTCGCTGAGGCAGAAAAAAACTTAATGGACTTGTCTCTGTTTTTTGGGTATCGGTGAAATCGCTCAACTGACAACATAAAGGTTTCTGGTTGGTAAGGACAATGTCAGCGAGCAATAAAGACAAACTGGCAAAACAACCCTCAATAATTCCAAATTCCCTGACCGGGAATCAAACCCGGGCCGCGGCAGTGAGAGTGCCGAATCCTAGCCACTAGACCATCAAGGATGACAAACACTGTCTTTTGGACACGACTAACATAGCACAGTATATGAAAAAGCAGGGAGCTGAGGCAGAAAAAACTTCATGGCCTTGTCAAGAACTTTTTGACATTGGTGAAATAGATCAACTGACAACATACAGGTTTCTGGTTGTTAAGGACATTGTCAGCGAGCAATAAAGACAAACTGGCAAAACAACCCTCCAAACTTCGTAATTCCCTGACCTGAAACTAAACCTAGGCCGCAGCAGTGAAAGTGCCGAATCCTAGCCACTAGACCAACAGGGATGACAAACGCTGTCTTCTGGACACGGCTAACATAGCACAGTATATGAAAAAGCAGGTATTCGAGGCAGAAAAAACTTAATGGACTTGTCTCTGTTTTTTGGGTATCGGTGATATAGCTCAACTGACAACATACAGGTTTCTGGTTGTTTAGGACAATGTCAGCGAGCAATAAAGAAAAACTGGCAAAACAACCCTCAATAATTCCAAATTCCCTGACCGGGAATCAAACCCGGGCCGCGGCAGTGAGAGTGCCGAATCCTAGCCACTAGACCATCAAGGATGACAAACACTGTCTTCTGGACACGGCTAACAAAGCACAGTATATGAAAAAGCAGGTCGCTGAGGCAGAAAAAAACTTAATGGACTTGTCTCTGTTTTTTGGGTATCGGTGAAATCGCTCAACTGACAACATAAAGGTTTCTGGTTGGTAAGGACAATGTCAGCGAGCAATAAAGACAAACTGGCAAAACAACCCTCAATAATTCCGAATTCCCTGACCGGGAATCGAACCCCGGCCGCGGCAGTGAGAGTGCCGAATCCTAGCCACTAGACCATCAAGGATGACAAGCACTGACTTTTGGACACGACTAACATAGCACAGTATATGAAAAAGCAGGGAGCTGAGGCAGAAAAAACTTCATGGCCTTGTCAAGAACTTTTTGACATTGGTGAAATAGATCAACTGACAACATACAGGTTTCTGGTTGTTAAGGACATTGTCAGCGAGCAATAAAGACAAACTGGCAAAACAACCCTCAATAATTCCAAATTCCCTGACCGGGAATCGAACCCGGGCCGCGGCAGTGAGAGTGCCGAATCCTAGCCACTAGACCATCAAGGATGACAAACACTGACTTTTGGACACGACTAACATAGCACAGTATATGAAAAAGCAGGGAGCTGAGGCAGAAAAAACTTCATGGCCTTGTCAAGAACTTTTTGACATTGGTGAAATAGATCAACTGACAACATACAGGTTTCTGGTTGTTAAGGACATTGTCAGCGAGCAATAAAGACAAACTGGCAAAACAACCCTCCAAACTTCATAATTCCCTGACCTGGAACTAAAACTAGGCCACGAAAGTGAAATTGCCGAATCCTAGCCACTAGACCAACAGGGATGACAAACGCTGTCTTCTGGACACGGCTAACATAGCAGAGTATATGAAAAAGCAGGTATTTGAGGCAGAAAAAACTTAATGGACTTGTCTCTGTTTTTTGGGTATCGGTGATATAGCTCAACTGACAACATACAGGTTTCTGGTTGTTTAGGACAATGTCAGCGAGCAATAAAGAAAAACTGGCAAAACAATCCTCAATAATTCCGAATTCCCTGACCGAGAATCGAACCCGGGCCGCGGCAGTGAGAGTGCCGGATCCTAGCCACTAGACCATCAAGGATGACAAACACTGTCTTCTGGACACGGCTAACAAAGCACAGTAAATGAAAAAGCAGGTCGCTGAGGCAGAAAAAAACTTAATGGACTTGTCTCTGTTTTTTGGGTATCGGTGAAATCGCTCAACTGACAACATAAAGGTTTCTGGTTGGTAAGGACAATGTCAGCGAGCAATAAAGACAAACTGGCAAAACAAACCTCAATAATTCCAAATTCCCTGACCGGGAATCGAACCCGGGCCGCGGCAGTGAGAGTGCCGAATCCTAGCCACTAGACCATCAAGGATGACAAACACTGTCTTTTGGACACGACTAACATAGCACAGTATATGAAAAAGCAGGGAGCTGAGGCAGAAAAAACTTCATGGCCTTGTCAAGAACTTTTTGACATTGGTGAAATAGATCAACTGACAACATACAGGTTTCTGGTTGTTAAGGACATTATCAGCGAGCAATAAAGACAAACTGGCAAAACAACCCTCAATAATTCCAAATTCCCTGACCGGGAATCGAACCCGGGCCGCGGCAGTGAGAGTGCCGAATCCTAGCCACTAGACCATCAAGGATGACAAACACTGACTTTTGGACACGACTAACATAGCACAGTATATGAAAAAGCAGGGAGCTGAGGCAGAAAAAACTTCATGGCCTTGTCAAGAACTTTTTGACATTGGTGAAATAGATCAACTGACAACATACAGGTTTCTGGTTGTTAAGGACATTGTCAGCGAGCAATAAAGACAAACTGGCAAAACAACCCTCCAAACTTCATAATTCCCTGACCTGGAACTAAAACTAGGCCACGAAAGTGAAATTGCCGAATCCTAGCCACTAGACCAACAGGGATGACAAACGCTGTCTTCTGGACACGGCTAACATAGCAGAGTATATGAAAAAGCAGGTATTTGAGGCAGAAAAAACTTAATGGACTTGTCTCTGTTTTTTGGGTATCGGTGATATAGCTCAACTGACAACATACAGGTTTCTGGTTGTTTAGGACAATGTCAGCGAGCAATAAAGAAAAACTGGCAAAACAACCCTCAATAATTCCGAATTCCCTGACCGGGAATCGAACCCCGGCCGCGGCAGTGAGAGTGCCGAATCCTAGCCACTAGACCATCAAGGATGACAAACACTGTCTTTTGGACACGACTAACATAGCACAGTATATGAAAAAGCAGGGAGCTGAGGCAGAAAAAACTTCATGGCCTTGTCAAGAACTTTTTGACATTGGTGAAATAGATCAACTGACAACATACAGGTTTCTGGTTGTTAAGGACATTGTCAGCGAGCAATAAAGACAAACTGGCAAAACAACCCTCAATAATTCCAAATTCCCTGACCGGGAATTGAACCCGGGCCGCGGCAGTGAGAGTGCCGAATCCTAGCCACTAGACCATCAAGGATGACAAACACTGACTTTTGGACACGACTAACATAGCACAGTATATGAAAAAGCAGGGAGCTGAGGCAGAAAAAACTTCATGGCCTTGTCAAGAACTTTTTGACATTGGTGAAATAGATCAACTGACAACATACAGGTTTCTGGTTGTTAAGGACATTGTCAGCGAGCAATAAAGACAAACTGGCAAAACAACCCTCCAAACTTCATAATTCCCTGACCTGGAACTAAAACTAGGCCACGAAAGTAAAATTGCCGAATCCTAGCCACTAGACCAACAGGGATGACAAACGCTGTCTTCTGGACACGGCTAACATAGCAGAGTATATGAAAAAGCAGGTATTTGAGGCAGAAAAAACTTAATGGACTTGTCTCTGTTTTTTGGGTATCGGTGATATAGCTCAACTGACAACATACAGGTTTCTGGTTGTTTAGGACAATGTCAGCGAGCAATAAAGAAAAACTGGCAAAACAACCCTCAATAATTCCGAATTCCCTGACCGGGAATCGAACCCCGGCCGCGGCAGTGAGAGTGCCGAATCCTAGCCACTAGACCATCAAGGATGACAAACACTGTCTTCTGGACACGGCTAACAAAGCACAGTATATGAAAAAGCAGGTCGCTGAGGCAGAAAAAAACTTAATGGACTTGTCTCTGTTTTTTGGGTATCGGTGAAATCGCTCAACTGACAACATAAAGGTTTCTGGTTGGTAAGGACAATGTCAGCGAGCAATAAAGACAAACTGGCAAAACAACCCTAAATAATTCCTAATTCCCTGACAGGGAATCGAACCCGGGCCGCGGCAGTGAGAGTGCCGAATCCTAGCCACTAGACCATCAAGGATGACAAGCACTGTCTTTTGGACACGACTAACATAGCACAGTATATGAAAAAGCAGGGAGCTGAGGCAGAAAAAACTTCATGGCCTTGTCAAGAACTTTTTGACATTGGTGAAATAGATCAACTGACAACATACAGGTTTCTGGTTGTTAAGGACATTGTCAGCGAGCAATAAAGACAAACTGGCAAAACAACCCTCCAAACTTCATAATTCCCTGACCTGGAACTAAACCTAGGCCACGGCAGTGAAAGTGCCGAATACTAGCCACTAGACCAACAGGGATGAAAAACGCTGTCTTCTGGACACGGCTAACATAGCACAGTATATGAAAAAGCAGGTATTCGAGGCAGAAAAAACTTAATGGACTTGTCTCTGTTTTTTGGGTATCGGTGATATAGCTCAACTGACAACATACAGGTTTCTGGTTGTTTAGGACAATGTCAGCGAGCAATAAAGAAAAACTGGCAAAACAACCCTCAATAATTCCAAATTCCCTGACCGGGAATCGAACCCGGGCCGCGACAGTGAGAGTGCCGAATCCTAGCCACTAGACCATCAAGGATGACAAACACTGTCTTCTGGACACGGCTAACAAAGCACAGTATATGAAAAAGCAGGTCGCTGAGGCAGAAAAAAACTTAATGGACTTGTCTCTGTTTTTTGGGTATCGGTGAAATCGCTCAACTGACAACATAAAGGTTTCTGGTTGGTAAGGACAATGTCAGCGAGCAATAAAGACAAACTGGCAAAACAACCCTCAATAATTCCGAATTCCCTGACCGGGAATCGAACCCGGGCCGCGGCAGTGAGAGTGCCGAATCCTAGCCACTAGACCATCAAGGACGACAAACACTGTCTTTTGGACACGACTAACATAGCACAGTATATGAAAAAGCAGGGAGCTGAGGCAGAAAAAAACTTCATGGCCTTGTCAAGAACTTTTTGACATTGGTGAAATAGATCAACTGACAACATACAGGTTTCTGGTTGTTAAGGACATTGTCAGCGAGCAATAAAGACAAACTGGCAAAACAACCCTCCAAACTTCGTAATTCCCTGACCTGAAACTAAACCTAGGCCGCAGCAGTGAAAGTGCCGAATCCTAGCCACTAGACCAACAGGGATGACAAACGCTGTCTTCTGGACACGGCTAACATAGCACAGTATATTAAAAAGCAGGTATTCGAGGCAGAAAAAACTTAATGGACTTGTCTCTGTTTTTTGGGTATCGGTGAAATAGCTCAACTGACAACTTACAGGTGTCTGGTTGTTAAGGACAATGTCAGCGAGCAATAAAGAAAAACTGGCAAAACAACCCTCAATAATTCCGAATTCCCTGACCGGGAATCAAACCCGGGCCGCGGCAGTGAGAGTGCCGAATCCTAGCCACTAGACCATCAAGGATGACAAACACTGTCTTCTGGACACGGCTAACAAAGCACAGTATATGAAAAAGCAGGTCGCTGAGGCAGAAAAAAACTTAATGGACTTGTCTCTGTTTTTTGGGTATCGGTGAAATCGCTCAACTGACAACATTAAGGTTTCTGGTTGGTAAGGACAATGTCAGCGAGCAATAAAGACAAACCTCAATAATTCCGAATTCCCTGACCGGGAATCGAACCCGGGCCGCGGCAGTGAGAGTGCCGAATCCTAGCCACTAGACCATCAAGGATGACAAACACTGTCTTCTGGACACGGCTAACAAAGCACAGTATATGAAAAAGCAGGTCGCTGAGGCAGAAAAAAACTTAATGGACTTGTCTCTGTTTTTTGGGTATCGGTGAAATCGCTCAACTGACAACATAAAGGTTTCTGGTTGGTAAGGACAATGTCAGCGAGCAATAAAGACAAACTGGCAAAACAACCCTAAATAATTCCGAATTCCCTGACCGGGAATCGAACCCAGGCCGCTGCAGTGAGAGTGCCGAATCCTAGCCACTAGACCATCAAGGATGACAAGCACTGACTTTTGGACACGACTAACATAGCACAGTATATGAAAAAGCAGGGAGCTGAGGCAGAAAAAACTTCATGGCCTTGTCAAGAACTTTTTGACATTGGTGAAATAGATCAACTGACAACATACAGGTTTCTGGTTGTTAAGGACATTGTCAGCGAGCAATAAAGACAAACTGGCAAAACAACCCTCCAAACTTCATAATTCCCTGACCTGGAACTAAACCTAGGCCACGGCAGTGAAAGTGCCGAATCCTAGCCACTAGACCAACAGGGATGACAAACGCTGTCTTCTGGACACGGCTAACATAGCAGAGTATATGAAAAAGCAGGTATTTGAGGCAGAAAAAACTTAATGGACTTGTCTCTGTTTTTTGGGTATCGGTGATATAGCTCAACTGACAACATACAGGTTTCTGGTTGTTTAGGACAATGTCAGCGAGCAATAAAGAAAAACTGGCAAAACAACCCTCAATAATTCCGAATTCCCTGACCGGGAATCGAACCCCGGCCGCGGCAGTGAGAGTGCCGAATCCTAGCCACTAGACCATCAAGGATGACAAACACTGTCTTCTGGACACGGCTAACAAAGCACAGTATATGAAAAAGCAGGTCGCTGAGGCAGAAAAAAACTTAATGGACTTGTCTCTGTTTTTTGGGTATCGGTGAAATCGCTCAACTGACAACATAAAGGTTTCTGGTTGGTAAGGACAATGTCAGCGAGCAATAAAGACAAACTGGCAAAACAACCCTAAATAATTCCTAATTCCCTGACAGGGAATCGAACCCGGGCCGCGGCAGTGAGAGTGCCGAATCCTAGCCACTAGACCATCAAGGATGACAAGCACTGTCTTTTGGACACGACTAACATAGCACAGTATATGAAAAAGCAGGGAGCTGAGGCAGAAAAAACTTCATGGCCTTGTCAAGAACTTTTTGACATTGGTGAAATAGATCAACTGACAACATACAGGTTTCTGGTTGTTAAGGACATTGTCAGCGAGCAATAAAGACAAACTGGCAAAACAACCCTCCAAACTTCATAATTCCCTGACCTGGAACTAAACCTAGGCCACGGCAGTGAAAGTGCCGAATACTAGCCACTAGACCAACAGGGATGAAAAACGCTGTCTTCTGGACACGGCTAACATAGCACTGTATATGAAAAAGCAGGTATTCGAGGCAGAAAAAACTTAATGGACTTGTCTCTGTTTTTTGGGTATCGGTGATATAGCTCAACTGACAACATACAGGTTTCTGGTTGTTTAGGACAATGTCAGCGAGCAATAAAGAAAAACTGGCAAAACAACCCTCAATAATTCCAAATTCCCTGACCGGGAATCGAACCCGGGCCGCGACAGTGAGAGTGCCGAATCCTAGCCACTAGACCATCAAGGATGACAAACACTGTCTTCTGGACACGGCTAACAAAGCACAGTATATGAAAAAGCAGGTCGCTGAGGCAGAAAAAAACTTAATGGACTTGTCTCTGTTTTTTGGGTATCGGTGAAATCGCTCAACTGACAACATAAAGGTTTCTGGTTGGTAAGGACAATGTCAGCGAGCAATAAAGACAAACTGGCAAAACAACCCTCAATAATTCCGAATTCCCTGACCGGGAATCGAACCCGGGCCGCGGCAGTGAGAGTGCCGAATCCTAGCCACTAGACCATCAAGGACGACAAACACTGTCTTTTGGACACGACTAACATAGCACAGTATATGAAAAAGCAGGGAGCTGAGGCAGAAAAAAACTTCATGGCCTTGTCAAGAACTTTTTGACATTGGTGAAATAGATCAACTGACAACATACAGGTTTCTGGTTGTTAAGGACATTGTCAGCGAGCAATAAAGACAAACTGGCAAAACAACCCTCCAAACTTCGTAATTCCCTGACCTGAAACTAAACCTAGGCCGCAGCAGTGAAAGTGCCGAATCCTAGCCACTAGACCAACAGGGATGACAAACGCTGTCTTCTGGACACGGCTAACATAGCACAGTATATTAAAAAGCAGGTATTCGAGGCAGAAAAAACTTAATGGACTTGTCTCTGTTTTTTGGGTATCGGTGAAATAGCTCAACTGACAACTTACAGGTGTCTGGTTGTTAAGGACAATGTCAGCGAGCAATAAAGAAAAACTGGCAAAACAACCCTCAATAATTCCGAATTCCCTGACCGGGAATCAAACCCGGGCCGCGGCAGTGAGAGTGCCGAATCCTAGCCACTAGACCATCAAGGATGACAAACACTGTCTTCTGGACACGGCTAACAAAGCACAGTATATGAAAAAGCAGGTCGCTGAGGCAGAAAAAAACTTAATGGACTTGTCTCTGTTTTTTGGGTATCGGTGAAATCGCTCAACTGACAACATAAAGGTTTCTGGTTGGTAAGGACAATGTCAGCGAGCAATAAAGACAAACTGGCAAAACAAACCTCAATAATTCCGAATTCCCTGACCGGGAATCGAACCCGGGCCGCGGCAGTGAGAGTGCCGAATCCTAGCCACTAGACCATCAAGGATGACAAACACTGTCTTCTGGACACGGCTAACAAAGCACAGTATATGAAAAAGCAGGTCGCTGAGGCAGAAAAAAACTTAATGGACTTGTCTCTGTTTTTTGGGTATCGGTGAAATCGCTCAACTGACAACATAAAGGTTTCTGGTTGGTAAGGACAATGTCAGCGAGCAATAAAGACAAACTGGCAAAACAACCCTAAATAATTCCGAATTCCCTGACCGGGAATCGAACCCAGGCCGCTGCAGTGAGAGTGCCGAATCCTAGCCACTAGACCATCAAGGATGACAAGCACTGACTTTTGGACACGACTAACATAGCACAGTATATGAAAAAGCAGGGAGCTGAGGCAGAAAAAACTTCATGGCCTTGTCAAGAACTTTTTGACATTGGTGAAATAGATCAACTGACAACATACAGGTTTCTGGTTGTTAAGGACATTGTCAGCGAGCAATAAAGACAAACTGGCAAAACAACCCTCCAAACTTCATAATTCCCTGACCTGGAACTAAACCTAGGCCACGGCAGTGAAAGTGCCGAATCCTAGCCACTAGACCAACAGGGATGACAAACGCTGTCTTCTGGACACGGCTAACATAGCAGAGTATATGAAAAAGCAGGTATTTGAGGCAGAAAAAACTTAATGGACTTGTCTCTGTTTTTTGGGTATCGGTGATATAGCTCAACTGACAACATACAGGTTTCTGGTTGTTTAGGACAATGTCAGCGAGCAATAAAGAAAAACTGGCAAAACAACCCTCAATAATTCCGAATTCCCTGACCGGGAATCGAACCCCGGCCGCGGCAGTGAGAGTGCCGAATCCTAGCCACTAGACCATCAAGGATGACAAACACTGTCTTCTGGACACGGCTAACAAAGCACAGTATATGAAAAAGCAGGTCGCTGAGGCAGAAAAAAACTTAATTGACTTGTCTCTGTTTTTTGGGTATCGGTGAAATCGCTCAACTGACAACATAAAGAATTCTGGTTGGTAAGGACAATGTCAGCGAGCAATAAAGACAAACTGGCAAAACAACCCTAAATAATTCCTAATTCCCTGACAGGGAATCGAACCCGGGCTGCGGCAGTGAGAGTGCCGAATCCTAGCCACTAGACCATCAAGGATGACAAGCACTGTCTTTTGGACACGACTAACATAGCACAGTATATGAAAAAGCAGGGAGCTGAGGCAGAAAAAACTTCATGGCCTTGTCAAGAACTTTTTGACATTGGTGAAATAGATCAACTGACAACATACAGGTTTCTGGTTGTTAAGGACATTGTCAGCGAGCAATAAAGACAAACTGGCAAAACAACCCTCCAAACTTCATAATTCCCTGACCTGGAACTAAACCTAGGCCACGGCAGTGAAAGTGCCGAATCCTAGCCACTAGACCAACAGGGATGACAAACGCTGTCTTCTGGACACGGCTAACATAGCACAGTATATGAAAAAGCAGGTATTCGAGGCAGAAAAAACTTAATGGACTTGTCTCTGTTTTTTGGGTATCGGTGATATAGCTCAACTGACAACATACAGGTTTCTGGTTGTTTAGGACAATGTCAGCGAGCAATAAAGAAAAACTGGCAAAACAACCCTCAATAATTCCGAATTCCCTGACCGGGAATCGAACCCGGGCCGCGACAGTGAGAGTGCCGAATCCTAGCCACTAGACCATCAAGGATGACAAACACTGTCTTCTGGACACGGCTAACAAAGCACAGTATATGAAAAAGCAGGTCGCTGAGGCAGAAAAAAACTTAATGGACTTGTCTCTGTTTTTTGGGTATCGGTGAAATCGCTCAACTGACAACATAAAGGTTTCTGGTTGGTAAGGACAATGTCAGCGAGCAATAAAGACAAACTGGCAAAACAAACCTCAATAATTCCGAATTCCCTGACCGGGAATCGAACCCGGGCCGCGGCAGTGAGAGTGCCGAATCCTAGCCACTAGACCATCAAGGACGACAAACACTGTCTTTTGGACACGACTAACATAGCACAGTATATGAAAAAGCAGGGAGCTGAGGCAGAAAAAAACTTCATGGCCTTGTCAAGAACTTTTTGACATTGGTGAAATAGATCAACTGACAACATACAGGTTTCTGGTTGTTAAGGACATTGTCAGCGAGCAATAAAGACAAACTGGCAAAACAACCCTCCAAACTTCGTAATTCCCTGACCTGAAACTAAACCTAGGCCGCAGCAGTGAAAGTGCCGAATCCTAGCCACTAGACCAACAGGGATGACAAACGCTGTCTTCTGGACACGGCTAACATAGCACAGTATATTAAAAAGCAGGTATTCGAGGCAGAAAAAACTTAATGGACTTGTCTCTGTTTTTTGGGTATCGGTGAAATAGCTCAACTGACAACTTACAGGTGTCTGGTTGTTAAGGACAATGTCAGCGAGCAATAAAGAAAAACTGGCAAAACAACCCTCAATAATTCCAAATTCCCTGACCGGGAATCAAACCCGGGCCGCGGCAGTGAGAGTGCCGAATCCTAGCCACTAGACCATCAAGGATGACAAACACTGTCTTCTGGACACGGCTAACAAAGCACAGTATATGAAAAAGCAGGTCGCTGAGGCAGAAAAAAACTTAATGGACTTGTCTCTGTTTTTTGGGTATCGGTGAAATCGCTCAACTGACAACATAAAGGTTTCTGGTTGGTAAGGACAATGTCAGCGAGCAATAAAGACAAACTGGCAAAACAAACCTCAATAATTCCGAATTCCCTGACCGGGAATCGAACCCGGGCCGCGGCAGTGAGAGTGCCGAATCCTAGCCACTAGACCATCAAGGATGACAAACACTGTCTTCTGGACACGGCTAACAAAGCACAGTATATGAAAAAGCAGGTCGCTGAGGCAGAAAAAAACTTAATGGACTTGTCTCTGTTTTTTGGGTATCGGTGAAATCGCTCAACTGACAACATAAAGGTTTCTGGTTGGTAAGGACAATGTCAGCGAGCAATAAAGACAAACTGGCAAAACAACCCTAAATAATTCCGAATTCCCTGACCGGGAATCGAACCCGGGCCGCGGCAGTGAGAGTGCCGAATCCTAGCCACTAGACCATCAAGGATGACAAGCACTGACTTTTGGACACGACTAACATAGCACAGTATATGAAAAAGCAGGGAGCTGAGGCAGAAAAAACTTCATGGCCTTGTCAAGAACTTTTTGACATTGGTGAAATAGATCAACTGACAACATACAGGTTTCTGGTTGTTAAGGACATTGTCAGCGAGCAATAAAGACAAACTGGCAAAACAACCCTCCAAACTTCATAATTCCCTGACCTGGAACTAAACCTAGGCCACGGCAGTGAAAGTGCCGAATCCTAGCCACTAGACCAACAGGGATGACAAACGCTGTCTTCTGGACACGGCTAACATAGCACAGTATATGAAAAAGCAGGTATTCGAGGCAGAAAAAACTTAATGGACTTGTCTCTGTTTTTTGGGTATCGGTGATATAGCTCAACTGACAACATACAGGTTTCTGGTTGTTTAGGACAATGTCAGCGAGCAATAAAGAAAAACTGGCAAAACAACCCTCAATAATTCCAAATTCCCTGACCGGGAATCGAACCCTGGCCGCGGCAGTGAGAGTGCCGAATCCTAGCCACTAGACCATCAAGGATGACAAACACTGTCTTCTGGACAGGGCTAACAAAGCACAGTATATGAAAAAGCAGGTCGCTGAGGCAGAAAAAAACTTAATGGACTTGTCTCTGTTTTTTGGGTATCGGTGAAATCGCTCAACTGACAACATAAAGGTTTCTGGTTGGTAAGGACAATGTCAGCGAGCAATAAAGACAAACTGGCAAAACAACCCTAAATAATTCCGAATTCCCTGACCGGGAATCGAACCCGGGCCGCGGCAGTGAGAGTGCCGAATCCTAGCCACTAGACCATCAAGGATGACAAGCACTGACTTTTGGACACGACTAACATAGCACAGTATATGAAAAAGCAGGGAGCTGAGGCAGAAAAAACTTCATGGCCTTGTCAAGAACTTTTTGACATTGGTGAAATAGATCAACTGACAACATACAGGTTTCTGGTTGTTAAGGACATTGTCAGCGAGCAATAAAGACAAACTGGCAAAACAACCCTCCAAACTTCATAATTCCCTGACCTGGAACTAAACCTAGGCCACGGCAGTGAAAGTGCCGAATCCTAGCCACTAGACCAACAGGGATGACAAACGCTGTCTTCTGGACACGGCTAACATAGCACAGTATATGAAAAAGCAGGTATTCGAGGCAGAAAAAACTTAATGGACTTGTCTCTGTTTTTTGGGTATCGGTGATATAGCTCAACTGACAACATACAGGTTTCTGGTTGTTTAGGACAATGTCAGCGAGCAATAAAGAAAAACTGGCAAAACAACCCTCAATAATTCCAAATTCCCTGACCGGGAATCGAACCCTGGCCGCGGCAGTGAGAGTGCCGAATCCTAGCCACTAGACCATCAAGGATGACAAACACTGTCTTCTGGACACGGCTAACAAAGCACAGTATATGAAAAAGCAGGTCGCTGAGGCAGAAAAAAACTTAATGGACTTGTCTATGTTTTTTGGGTATCGGTGAAATCGCTCAACTGACAACATAAAGGTTTCTGGTTGGTAAGGACAATGTCAGCGAGCAATAAAGACAAACTGGCAAAACAACCCTCAATAATTCCAAATTCCCTGACCGGGAATCGAACCCGGGCCTCGGCAGTGAGAGTGCCGAATCCTAGCCACTAGACCATCAAGGATGACAAACACTGTCTTTTGGACATGACTAACATAGCACAGTATATGAAAAAGCAGGGAGCTGAGGCAGAAAAAACTTCATGGCCTTGTCAAGAACTTTTTGACATTGGTGAAATAGATCAACTGACAACATACAGGTTTCTGGTTGTTAAGGACATTGTCAGCGAGCAATAAAGACAAACTGGCAAAACAACCCTCAATAATTCCAAATTCCCTGACCGGGAATCAAACCCGGGCCGCGGCAGTGAGAGTGCCTAATCCTAGCCACTAGACCATCAAGGATGACAAACACTGACTTTTGGACACGACTAACATAGCACAGTATATGAAAAAGCAGGGAGCTGAGGCAGAAAAAACTTCATGGCCTTGTCAAGAACTTTTTGACATTGGTGAAATAGATCAACTGACAACATACAGGTTTCTGGTTGTTAAGGACATTGTCAGCGAGCAATAAAGACAAACTGGCAAAACAACCCTCCAAACTTCATAATTCCCTGACCTGGAACTAAAACTAGGCCACGAAAGTGAAATTGCCGAATCCTAGCCACTAGACCAACAGGGATGACAAACGCTGTCTTCTGGACACGGCTAACATAGCAGAGTATATGAAAAAGCAGGTATTTGAGGCAGAAAAAACTTAATGGACTTGTCTCTGTTTTTTGGGTATCGGTGATATAGCTCAACTGACAACATACAGGTTTCTGGTTGTTTAGGACAATGTCAGCGAGCAATAAAGAAAAACTGGCAAAACAACCCTCAATAATTCCGAATTCCCTGACCGGGAATCGAACCCCGGCCGCGGCAGTGAGAGTGCCGAATCCTAGCCACTAGACCATCAAGGATGACAAACACTGTCTTCTGGACACGGCTAACAAAGCACAGTATATGAAAAAGCAGGTCGCTGAGGCAGAAAAAAACTTAATTGACTTGTCTCTGTTTTTTGGGTATCGGTGAAATCGCTCAACTGACAACATAAAGGTTTCTGGTTGGTAAGGACAATGTCAGCGAGCAATAAAGACAAACTGGCAAAACAACCCTAAATAATTCCTAATTCCCTGACAGGGAATCGAACCCGGGCCGCGGCAGTGAGAGTGCCGAATCCTAGCCACTAGACCATCAAGGATGACAAGCACTGTCTTTTGGACACGACTAACATAGCACAGTATATGAAAAAGCAGGGAGCTGAGGCAGAAAAAACTTCATGGCCTTGTCAAGAACTTTTTGACATTGGTGAAATAGATCAACTGACAACATACAGGTTTCTGGTTGTTAAGGACATTGTCAGCGAGCAATAAAGACAAACTGGAAAAACAACCCTCCAAACTTCATAATTCCCTGACCTGGAACTAAACCTAGGCCACGGCAGTGAAAGTGCCGAATCCTAGCCACTAGACCAACAGGGATGACAAACGCTGTCTTCTGGACACGGCTAACATAGCACAGTATATGAAAAAGCAGGTATTCGAGGCAGAAAAAACTTAATGGACTTGTCTCTGTTTTTTGGGTATCGGTGATATAGCTCAACTGACAACATACAGGTTTCTGGTTGTTTAGGACAATGTCAGCGAGCAATAAAGAAAAACTGGCAAAACAACCCTCAATAATTCCGAATTCCCTGACCGGGAATCGAACCCGGGCCGCTGCAGTGAGAGTGCCGAATCCTAGCCACTAGACCATCAAGGATGACAAACACTGTCTTCTGGACACGGCTAACAAAGCACAGTATATGAAAAAGCAGGTCGCTGAGGCAGAAAAAAACTTAATGGACTTGTCTATGTTTTTTGGGTATCGGTGAAATCGCTCAACTGACAACATAAAGGTTTCTGGTTGGTAAGGACAATGTCAGCGAGCAATAAAGACAAACTGGCAAAACAACCCTCAATAATTCCTAATTCCCTGACCGGGAATCGAACCCGGGCCTCGGCAGTGAGAGTGCCGAATCCTAGCCACTAGACCATCAAGGATGACAAACACTGTCTTTTGGACATGACTAACATAGCACAGTATATGAAAAAGCAGGGAGCTGAGGCAGAAAAAACTTCATGGCCTTGTCAAGAACTTTTTGACATTGGTGAAATAGATCAACTGACAACATACAGGTTTCTGGTTGTTAAGGACATTGTCAGCGAGCAATAAAGACAAACTGGCAAAACAACCCTCCAAACTTCGTAATTCCCTGACCTGAAACTAAACCTAGGCCGCAGCAGTGAAAGTGCCGAATCCTAGCCACTAGACCAACAGGGATGACAAACGCTGTCTTCTGGACACGGCTAACATAGCACAGTATATTAAAAAGCAGGTATTCGAGGCAGAAAAAACTTAATGGACTTGTCTCTGTTTTTTGGGTATCGGTGAAATAGCTCAACTGACAACTTACAGGTGTCTGGTTGTTAAGGACAATGTCAGCGAGCAATAAAGAAAAACTGGCAAAACAACCCTCAATAATTCCGAATTCCCTGACCGGGAATCGAACCCTGGCCGCGGCAGTGAGAGTGCCGAATCCTAGCCACTAGACCATCAAGGATGACAAACACTGTCTTCTGGACACGGCTAACAAAGCACAGTATATGAAAAAGCAGGTCGCTGAGGCAGAAAAAAACTTAATGGACTTGTCTCTGTTTTTTGGGTATCGGTGAAATCGCTCAACTGACAACATAAAGGTTTCTGGTTGGTAAGGACAATGTCAGCGAGCAATAAAGACAAACTGGCAAAACAACCCTCAATAATTCCGAATTCCCTGACCGGGAATCGAACCCGGGCCGCGGCAGTGAGAGTGCCGAATCCTAGCCACTAGACCATCAAGGATGACAAACACTGTCTTCTGGACACGGCTAACAAAGCACAGTATATGAAAAAGCAGGTCGCTGAGGCAGAAAAAAACTTAATGGACTTGTCTCTGTTTTTTGGGTATCGGTGAAATCGCTCAACTGACAACATAAAGGTTTCTGGTTGGTAAGGACAATGTCAGCGAGCAATAAAGTCAAACTGGCAAAACAACCCTAAATAATTCCGAATTCCCTGACCGGGAATCGAACCCGGGCCGCGGCAGTGAGAGTGCCGAATCCTAGCCACTAGACCATCAAGGATGACAAGCACTGTCTTTTGGACACGACTAACATAGCACAGTATATGAAAAAGCAGGGAGCTGAGGCAGAAAAAACTTCATGGCCTTGTCAAGAACTTTTTGACATTGGTGAAATAGATTAACTGACAACATACAGGTTTCTGGTTGTTAAGGACATTGTCAGCGAGCAATAAAGACAAACTGGCAAAACAACCCTCCAAACTTCATAATTCCCTGACCTGGAACTAAACCTAGGCCACGGCAGTGAAAGTGCCGAATCCTAGCCACTAGACCAACAGGGATGACAAACGCTGTCTTCTGGACACGGCTAACATAGCACAGTATATGAAAAAGCAGGTATTCGAGGCAGAAAAAACTTAATGGACTTGTCTCTGTTTTTTGGGTATCGGTGATATAGCTCAACTGACAACATACAGGTTTCTGGTTGTTTAGGACAATGTCAGCGAGCAATAAAGAAAAACTGGCAAAACAACCCTCAATAATTCCAAATTCCCTGACCGGGAATCGAACCCGGGCCGCGGCAGTGAAAGTGCCGAATCCTAGCCACTAGACCATCAAGGATGACAAACACTGTCTTCTGGACACGGCTAACAAAGCACAGTATATGAAAAAGCAGGTCGCTGAGGCAGAAAAAAACTTAATGGAGTTGTCTCTGTTTTTTGGGTATCGGTGAAATCGCTCAACTGACAACATAAAGGTTTCTGGTTGGTAAGGACAATGTCAGCGAGCAATAAAGACAAACTGGCAAAACAACCCTCAATAATTCCAAATTCCCTGACCGGGAATCGAACCCGGGCCGCGGCAGTGAGAGTGCCGAATCCTAGCCACTAGACCATCAAGGATGACAAACACTGGTTTTTTAACACGACTAACATAGCACAGTATATGAAAAAGCAGGGAGCTGAGGCAGAAAAAACTTCATGGCCTTGTCAAGAACTTTTTGACATTGGTGAAATAGATCAACTGACAACATACAGGTTTCTGGTTGTTAAGGACATTGTCAGCGAGCAATAAAGACAAACTGGCAAAACAACCCTCCAAACTTCGTAATTCCCTGACCTGAAACTAAACCTAGGCCGCAGCAGTGAAAGTGCCGAATCCTAGCCACTAGACCAACAGGGATGACAAACGCTGTCTTCTGGACACGGCTAACATAGCACAGTATATTAAAAAGCAGGTATTCGAGGCAGAAAAAACTTAATGGACTTGTCTCTGTTTTTTGGGTATCGGTGAAATAGCTCAACTGACAACTTACAGGTGTCTGGTTGTTAAGGACAATGTCAGCGAGCAATAAAGAAAAACTGGCAAAACAACCCTCAATAATTCCGAATTCCCTGACCGGGAATCGAACCCCGGCCGCGGCAGTGAGAGTGCCGAATCCTAGCCACTAGACCATCAAGGATGACAAACACTGTCTTCTGGACACGGCTAACAAAGCACAGTATATGAAAAAGCAGGTCGCTGAGGCAGAAAAAAACTTAATGGACTTGTCTCTGTTTTTTGGGTATCGGTGAAATCGCTCAACTGACAACATAAAGGTTTCTGGTTGGTAAGGACAATGTCAGCGAGCAATAAAGACAAACTGGCAAAACAACCCTCAATAATTCCGAATTCCCTGACCGGGAATCGAACCCTGGCCGCGGCAGTGAGAGTGCCGAATCCTAGCCACTAGACCATCAAGGATGACAAACACTGTCTTCTGGACACGGCTAACAAAGCAAAGTATATGAAAAAGCAGGTCGCTTAGGCAGAAAAAAACTTAATGGACTTGTCTCTGTTTTTTGGGTATCGGTGAAATCGCTCAACTGACAACATAAAGGTTTCTGGTTGGTAAGGACAATGTCAGCGAGCAATAAAGACAAACTGGCAAAACAACCCTCAATAATTCCGAATTCCCTGACCGGGAATCGAACCCTGGCCGCGGCAGTGAGAGTGCCGAATCCTAGCCACTAGACCATCAAGGATGACAAACACTGTCTTTTGGACACGACTAACATAGCACAGTATATGAAAAAGCAGGGAGCTGAGGCAGAAAAAACTTCATGGCCTTGTCAAGAACTTTTTGACATTGGTGAAATAGATCAACTGACAACATACAGGTTTCTGGTTGTTAAGGACATTGTCAGCGAGCAATAAAGACAAACTGGCAAAACAACCCTTCAAACTTCATAATTCCCTGACCTGGAACTAAACCTAGGCCACGGCAGTGAAAGTGCCGAATCCTAGCCACTAGACCAACAGGGATGACAAACGCTGTCTTCTGGACACGGCTAACATAGCACAGTATATGAAAAAGCAGGTATTCGAGGCAGAAAAAACTTAATGGACTTGTCTCTGTTTTTTGGGTATCGGTGATATAGCTCAACTGACAACATACAGGTTTCTGGTTGTTTAGGACAATGTCAGCGAGCAATAAAGAAAAACTGGCAAAACAACCCTCAATAATTCCGAATTCCCTGACCGGGAATCGAACGCGGGCCGCGGCAGTGAGAGTGCCGAATCCTAGCCACTAGACCATCAAGGATGACAAACACTGTCTTCTGGACACGGCTAAGAAAGCACAGTATATGAAAAAGCAGGTATTTGAGGCAGAAAAAACTTAATGGACTTGTCTAGAACTTTTTGACATTGGTGAAATAGATCAACTGACAACATACAGGTTTTTGGTTGTTAAGGACATTGTCAGCGAGCAATAAAGACAAACTGGCAAAACAACCCTCCAAACTTCGTAATTCCCTGACCTGAAACTAAACCTAGGCCGCGGCAGTGAAAGTGCCGAATCCTAAACATTAGACCAACAGGGATGACAAACGCTGTCTTCTGGACACGGCTAAGATAGCACAGTATATGAACAAGCAGTCAGGTGGCTCAGGCAGAAAAACTTCATGGCCTTGTCTCGATCTTTTTGACATCGGTGAAATAGATCAACTGACAACATACAGGTTTCTGGTTGTTCAGGACAATGTCAGCGAGCAATAAAGACAAACTGGCAAAACAACCCTCAATAATTCCAAATTCCCTGACCGGGAATCAAACCCTGGCCGCGGCAGTGAGAGTGCCGAATCCTAGCCACTAGACCACCAAGGATGACAAAAACTGTCTTCTGGACACGGCTAACATAGCACAGTATATGAAAAAGCAGGGAGCTGAGGCAGAAAAAACTTCATGGCCTTGTCAAGAACTTTTTGACATTGGTGAAATAGATCAACTGACAACATACAGGTTTCTGGTTGTTAAGGACATTGTCAGTGAGCAATAAAGACAAACTGGCAAAACAACCCTCCAAACTTCTTAATTCCCTGACCTGGAACCAAACCCAGGCCGCGGCAGTGAAAGTGCAGAATCCTAGCCACTAGACCAACAGGGATGACAAACGCTGTCTTCTGGACACGGCTAACATAGCACAGTATATGAAAAAGCAGGTATTTGAGGCAGAAAGAACTTAATGGACTTGTCTCTCTTTTTTGGGTATCGGTGAAATAGCTCAACTGACAACATACAGGTTTCTGGTTGTTAAGGACAATGTCAGCGAGCAATAAAGACAATCTGGCAAAACAACCCTCAATAATTACGAATTCCCTGACCGGGAATCAAAACCGGGCGGCGGCAGTGAGAGTGCCGAATCCTAGCCACTCCACCATCAATGATGACAAACACTGTCTTCTGGACACGGCTAACAAAGCACAGTATATGAAAAAGCAGGTAGCTGAGGCAGAAAAAAACTTAATGGACTTGTCTCTGTTTTTTGGGTATTGGTGAAACAGCTCAACTGACAACATACAGGTTTCTGGTTGTTAAGGACAATGTCAGCGAGCAATAAAGACAAACTGGCAAAACAACCCTAAATAATTCCAAATTCCATGACCGGGAATCGAACCCGGGCCGCAGCAGTGAGAATGCCAAATCCTAGCCACTAGACCATCAAGAATGACAAACACTGTCCTCTGGACACGGCTAACATAGAACAGTATATAAAAAAGCAGGGAGCTGAGGCAGAAAAAACTTCATGGCCTTGTCAAGAACTTTTTGACATTGGTGAAATAGATCAACTGACAACATACAGGTTTCTGGTTGTTAAAGACATTGTCAGCGAGCAATAAAGACAAACTGGTAAAACAACCCTCCAAACTTCATAATTCCCTGACCTGGAACTAAACCTAGGCCGCGGTAGTGAAAGTGCCGAATCCCAGCCACTAGACCAACAGGGATGACAAACCCTGTCTTCTGGACACGGCTAACATAGCACAGTATATGAAAAAGCAGGTATTTGAGGCAGAAAAAACTTAATGGACTTGTCTCTGTTTTTTGGGTATCGGTGAAATAGCTCAACTGACAACATACAGGTTTCTGGTTGTTAAGGACAATGTCAGCGAGCAATAAAGACAAACTGGCAAAACAACCCTCAATAATTCCGAATTCCCTGACCGGGAATCAAACCACGGCCTAGCAGTGAGAGTGCCGAATCCTAGCCCCTAGTCCACCAAGGATGACAAACACTGTCTTCTGGACATGGCTAACATAGCACAGTATATGAAAAAGCAGGTATTTGAGGCAGAAAAAACTTAATGGACTTGTCTCTGTTTTTTGATTATCGGTGAAATAGATCAACTGACAACATACAGGTTTCAGGTTGTTAAGGACATTGTCAGCGAGCAATAAAGACAAACTGGCAAAACAACCCTTCAAACTTCGTAATTCCCTGACCTGGAACTAAACCCAGGCCGCAGCAGAGAAAGTGCCAAATCCCAGCCACTAGACCAACAGGGATGACAAACGCTGTCTTCTGGACACGGTTAACATAGCACAGTATAAGAAAAATCAGATAGCTGAGGCAGAAAAAACTTAATGGACTTGTCTCTGTTTTTTGGGTATCGGTGAAATAGCTCAACTGACAACATACAGGTTTCTGGTTGTTAAGGAAAATGTCAGCCAGCAATAAAGACAAACTGGCAAAACAACACTCAATAATTCCGAATTCCCTGACAGGGAATCGAACCCCGGCCGCAGCAGTGAGAGTGCCGAATCCTAGCCACTAGACCACCAGGGATGCCAAAAACCAGATTCTGGACACGGCTAACATAGCACAGTATATGAAAAAGCAGATAGCTGAGGCAGAAAAAACTTCATGGCCTTGTCTAGAACTTTTTGACATTGGTGAAATAGATCAACTGACAACATACAGGTTTCTGGTTGTTAAGGACATTGTCAGCGAGCAATAAAGACAAACTGGCAAAACAACCCTCCAAACTTCGTAATTCCCTGACCTGAAACTAAACCTAGGCCGCAGCAGTGAAAGTGCCGAATCCTAGCCACTAGAACAACAGGGATGACAAACGCTGTGTTCTGGACACGGCTAACATAGCACAGTATATGAAAAAGCAGGTATTCGAGGCAGAAAAAACTTAATGGACTTGTCTCTGTTTTTTGGGTATCGGTGAAATAGCTCAACTGACAACATACAGGTGTCTGGTTGTTAAGGACAATGTCAGCGAGCAATAAAGAAAAACTGGCAAAACAACCCTCAATAATTCCAAATTCCCTGACCGGGAATCGAACCCGGGCCCCGGCAGTGAGAGTGCCGAATCCTAGCCACTAGACCATCAAGGATGACAAACACTGTCTTCTGGACACGGCTAACAAAGCACAGTATATGAAAAAGCAGGTCGCTGAGGCAGAAAAAAACTTAATGGACTTGTCTCTGTTTTTTGGGTATCGGTGAAATCGCTCAACTGACAACATACAGGTTTCTGGTTGTTAAGGACATTGTCAGCGAGCAATAAAGACAAATTGGCAAAACAACCCTCCAAACTTCATAATTCCCTGACCTGGAACTAAACCTAGGCCACAGCAGTGAAAGTGCCGAATCCTAGCCACTAGACCAACAGGGATGACAAACGCTGTCTTCTGGACACGGCTAACATAGCACAGTATATGAAAAAGCAGGTATTTGAGGCAGAAAAAACTTAATGGACTTGTCTCTGTTTTTTGGGTATCGGTGATATAGCTCAACTGACAACATACAGGTTTCTGGTTGTTTAGGACAATGTCAGCGAGCAATAAAGAAAAACTGGCAAAACAACCCTCAATAATTCCAAATTCCCTGACCGGGAATCGAACCCAGGCCGCGGCAGTGAGAGTGCCGAATCCTAGCCACTAGACCATCAAGGATGACAAACACTGTCTTCTGGACACGGCTAACAAAGCACAGTATATGAAAAAGCAGGTCGCTGAGGCAGAAAAAAACTTAATGGACTTGTCTCTGTTTTTTGGGTATCGGTGAAATCGCTCAACTGACAACATAAAGGTTTCTGGTTGGTAAAGACAATGTCTTCGAGCAATAAAGACAAACTGGCAAAACAACCCTCAATAATTCCGAATTCCCTAACCGGGAATCGAACCCGGGCCGCGGCAGTGAGAGTGCCGAATCCTAGCCACTAGACCATCAAGGATGACAAACACTGTCTTTTGGACACGACTAACATAGCACAGTATATGAAAAAGCAGGGAGCTGAGGCAGAAAAAACTTCATGGCCTTGTCAAGAACTTTTTGACATTGGTGAAATAGATCAACTGACAACATACAGGTTTCTGGTTGTTAAGGACATTGTCAGCGAGCAATAAAGACAAACTGGCAAAACAACCCTCCAAACTTCGTAATTCCCTGACCTGAAACTAAACCAAGGCCGCAGCAGTGAAAGTGCCGAATCCTAGCCACTAGACCAACAGGGATGACAAACGCTGTCTTCTGGACACGGCTAACATAGCACAGTATATGAAAAAGCAGGTATTCGAGGCAGAAAAAACTTAATGGACTTGTCTCTGTTTTTTGGGTATCGGTGAAATAGCTCAACTGACAACATACAGGTGTCTGGTTGTTAAGGACAATGTCAGCGAGCAATAAAGAAAAACTGGCAAAACAACCCTCAATAATTCCGAATTCCCTGACCGGGAATCGAACCCAGGCCGCGGCAGTGAGAGTGCCGAATCCTAGCCACTAGACCATCAAGTATGACAAACACTGTCTTCTGGACACGGCTAACAAAGCACAGTATATGAAAAAGCAGGTCGCTGAGGCAGAAAAAAACTTAATGGACTTGTCTCTGTTTTTTGGGTATCGGTGAAATAGCTCAACTGACAACATACAGGTGTCTGGTTGTTAAGGACAATGTCAGCGAGCAATAAAGAAAAACTGGCAAAACAACCCTCAATAATTCCGAATTCCCTGACCGGGAATCGAACCCGGGCCGCGGCAGTGAGAGTGCCGAATCCAAGCCACTAGACCATCAAGGATGACAAACACTTTCTTTTGGACACGACGAACATAGCATAGTATATGAAAAAGCAGGGAGCTGAGGCAGAAAAAACTTCATGGCCTTGTCAAGAACTTTTTGACATTGGTGAAATAGATCAACTGACAACATACAGGTTTCTGGTTGTTAAGGACATTGTCAGCGAGCAATAAAGACAAACTGGCAAAACAACCCTCCAAACTTCATAATTCCCTGACCTGGAACTAAACCTAGGCCACGGCAGTGAAAGTGCCGAATCCTAGCCACTAGACCAACAGGGATGACAAACGCTGTCTTCTGGACACGGCTAACATAGCACAGTATATGAAAAAGCAGGTATTTGAGGCAGAAAAAACTTAATGGACTTGTCTCTGTTTTTTGGGTATCGGTGATATAGCTCAACTGACAACATACAGGTTTCTGGTTGTTTAGGACAATGTCAGCGAGCAATAAAGACAAACTGGCAAAACAACCCTCAATAATTCCGAATTCCCTGACCGGGAATCTAACCCAGGCCGCGGCAGTGAGAGTGCCGAATCCTAGCCACTAGACCATCAAGGATGACAAACACTGTCTTCTGGACACGGCTAACATAGCACAATATGTGAAAAAGCAGGTATTCGAGGCAGAAAAAACTTAATGGACTTGTTTCTGTTTTTTGGGTATCGGTGAAATAGCTCAACTGACAACATACAGGTTTCTGGTTGTTAAGGACAATGTCAACGAGCAATAAAGACAAACTGGCAAAACAACCCTCAATAATTCCGAATTCCCTGACCGGGAATCGAACCCGGGCCGCAGCAGTGAAAGTGATGAATCCTAGCCACTAGATCACCAGGGATGCTAAAAACTGAATTCTGGACACCGCTAACATAGCAGAGTATATGAAAAAGCAGATAGCTGAGGCAGAAAAAACTTAATGGACTTGTCTCTGTTTTTTGGGTATTGGTGAAATCGCTCAAATGACAACGTACAGGTTTTTGTTTGTTAAGGACAATGTCAGCGAGCAATAAAGACAAACTGGCAAAACAACCCTCAATAATTCCAAATTCCCTGACCGGGAATCGAACCCGGGCCGCGGCAGTGAGAGTGCCGAATCCTAGCCACTAGACCATCAAGGATGACAAACACTGTCTTCTGGACACGGCTAACATAGCACAGTATATGAAAAAGCAGGGAGCTGAGGCAGAAAAAACTTCATGGCCTTGTCAAGAACTTTTTGACATTGGTGAAATAGATCAAATGACAACATACAGGTTTCTGGTTGTTAAGGACATTGTCAGCGAGCAATAAAGACAAACTGGCAAAACAACCCTCAATAATGCCAAATTCCCTAACCGGGAATCAAACCCGGGCCGCGGCAGTGAGAGTGCCGAATCCTAGCCACTAGACCATCAAGGATGACAAACACCGTCTTCTGGACACGGCTAACAAAGGACAGTATATGAAAAAGCAGGTCGCTGAGGCAGAAAAAAACTTAATGGACTTGTCTCTGTTTTTTGGGTATCGGTGAAATAGCTCAACTGACAACATAAAGGTTTCTGGTTGGTAAGGACAATGTCAGCGAGCAATAAAGACAAACTAGCAAAACAACCCTCAATAATTCCGAATTCCATGACCGGGAATCAAACCCAGGCCGCGGAAGTGAGAGTGCCGAATCCTAGCCATTAGACCATCAAGGATGACAAACACTGTCTTCTGGACACGGCTAAGATAGCACAGTATATGAAAAAGCAGGTATTTGAGGCAGAAAAAACTTAATGGACTTGTCTCTGTTTTTTTGGTATCGGTGAAATAGCTCAACTGACAACATACAGGTTTCTGGTTGTTAAGGACAATGTCAGCGAGCAATAAAAACATACTGGCAAAACAACCCTCAATAATTCCGAATTCCATGACCAGGAATCGAACCCGGGCCGGGGCAGTGAGAGTGCCAAATCCTAAACATTAGACCAACAGGGATTACAAACACTGTCTTCTGGACACGGCTAACATAGCACAGTATATGAAAAAGCAGTTAGTTCAGGCAGAAAAACTTCATGGCCTTGTCTAGAACTTTTTGACATTGGTGAAATAGATCAACTGACAACATACAGGTTTCTGGTTGTTAAGGACATTGTCAGCGAGCAATAAAGACAAACTGGCAAAACAACCCTCCAAACTTCGTAATTCCCTGACCTGAAACTAAACCTAGGCCGCGGCAGTGAAAGTGCCGAATCCTAAACATTAGACAGACAGGGATGACAAACGCTGTCTTCTGGACACGGCTAAGATAGCACAGTATATGAACAAGCAATCAGGTGGCTCAGGCAGAAAAACTTCATGGCCTTGTCTCGATCTTTTTGACATCGGTGAAATAGATCAACTGACAACATACAGGTTTCTGGTTGTTCAGGACAATGTCAGCGAGCAATAAAGACAAACTGGCAAAACAACCCTCAATATTTCCAAATTCCCTGACCGGGAATCGAACCCTGGCCGCGGCAGTGAGAGTGCCGAATCCTAGCCACTAGACCACCAGGGATGCCAAAAACTGGATTCTGGACACGGCTAACATAGCTCAGTATATGAAAAAGCAGGTATTTGAGGCAGAAAGAACTTAATGGACTTGTCTCTGTTTTTTGGGTATCGGTGAAATAGCTCAACTGACAACATACAGGTTTCTGGTTGTTAAGGACAATGTCAGCGAGCAATAAAGACATACTGGCAAAACAACCCTTAATAATTCTGAATTCCCTGACCGGGAATCAAACCCGGGCCGCGGCAGTGAGAGTGCCAAATCCTAGCCACTAGACCACCAAGGATGACAAAAACTGTCTTCTGGACACGGCTAACATAGCACAGTATAAGAACAAGCAACCAGGTAGCTCAGGCAGAAAAACTACATGGCCTTGTCTCGATCTTTTTGACATCGGTGAAATAGATCAACTGACAACATACAGGTTTCTGGTTGTTAATGACAATGTCAGCAAGCATGAAAGACAAACTGGCGAAACACCTTTCAATATTTCAAAATTTCCTGACCGGGAATCGAACCCAGGCCGCAGCAGTGAAAGTGCTGAATCCTAGCCACTAGACCACCAGGGATGCTAAAAACTTAATTCTGGACACGGCTAACATAGCACAGTATATGAAAAGCAGGGAGCCGAGGCAGAAAAAACTTCATGGCCTTGTCTAGAACTTTTTGACATCGGTGAAATAGATCAACTGACAACATACAGGTTTCTGGTTGTTAATGACAATGTCAGCAAGCATGAAAGACAAACTGGCGAAACACCTTTCAATATTTCAAAATTCCCTGACCGGGAATCGAACCCCGGCCGCAGCAGTGAAAGTGCTGAATCCTAGCCACTAGACCACCAGGGATTGCTAAAAACTGGATTCTGGACACGGCTAACATAGCGCAGTATATGAAAAAGCAGGTATTTGAGGCAGAAAAAACTTAATGGACTTGTCTCTGTTTTTTGGGTATCGGTGAAATAGGTCAACTGACAACATACAGATTTCTGGTTGTTAAGGACAATGTCAGCAAGCATGAAAGACAAACTGGCGAAACACCTTTCAATATTTCAAACTTCCCTGACCGGGAATCGAACCCGGGCCACAGCAGTGAAAGTGCTGAATCCTAGCCACTAGACCATCAAGGATGACAAAATGCTGTCTTCTGGACACGGCTAATCTAGCACAGTATATGAAAAAGCAGAGAGCAGAGGCAGAAAAAACTTCATGGCCTTGTCAAGAACTTTTTGACATTGGTGAAATAGATCAACTGACAACATACAGGTTTCTGGTTGTTAAGGACATTGTCAGCGAGCAATAAAGACAAACTGGCAAAACAACCCTCCAAACTTCGTAATTCCCTGACCTGAAACTAAACCAAGGCCGCAGCAGTGAAAGTGCCGAATCCTAGCCACTAGACCAACAGGGATGACAAACGCTGTCTTCTGGACACGGCTAACATAGCACAGTATATGAAAAAGCAGGTATTCGAGGCAGAAAAAACTTAATGGACTTGTCTCTGTTTTTTGGGTATCGGTGAAATAGCTCAACTGACAACATACAGGTGTCTGGTTGTTAAGGACAATGTCAGCGAGCAATAAAGAAAAACTGGCAAAACAACCCTCAATAATTCCGAATTCCCTGACCGGGAATCGAACCCAGGCCGCGGCAGTGAGAGTGCCGAATCCTAGCCACTAGACCATCAAGTATGACAAACACTGTCTTCTGGACACGGCTAACAAAGCACAGTATATGAAAAAGCAGGTCGCTGAGGCAGAAAAAAACTTAATGGACTTGTCTCTGTTTTTTGGGTATCGGTGAAATAGCTCAACTGACAACATACAGGTGTCTGGTTGTTAAGGACAATGTCAGCGAGCAATAAAGAAAAACTGGCAAAACAACCCTCAATAATTCCGAATTCCCTGACCGGGAATCGAACCCGGGCCGCGGCAGTGAGAGTGCCGAATCCTAGCCACTAGACCATCAAGGATGACAAACACTTTCTTTTGGACACGACCAACATAGCATAGTATATGAAAAAGCAGGGAGCTGAGGCAGAAAAAACTTCATGGCCTTGTCAAGAACTTTTTGACATTGGTGAAATAGATCAACTGACAACATACAGGTTTCTGGTTGTTAAGGACATTGTCAGCGAGCAATAAAGACAAACTGGCAAAACAACCCTCCAAACTTCATAATTCCCTGACCTGGAACTAAACCTAGGCCACGGCAGTGAAAGTGCCGAATCCTAGCCACTAGACCAACAGGGATGACAAACGCTGTCTTCTGGACACGGCTAACATAGCACAGTATATGAAAAAGCAGGTATTTGAGGCAGAAAAAACTTAATGGACTTGTCTCTGTTTTTTGGGTATCGGTGATATAGCTCAACTGACAACATACAGGTTTCTGGTTGTTTAGGACAATGTCAGTGAGCAATAAAGACAAACTGGCAAAACAACCCTCAATAATTCCGAATTCCCTGACCGGGAATCTAACCCAGGCCGCGGCAGTGAGAGTGCCGAATCCTAGCCACTAGACCAACAGGGATGACAAACGCTGTCTTCTGGACACGGCTAACATAGCACAGTATATTAAAAAGCAGGTATTCGAGGCAGAAAAAACTTAATGGACTTGTCTCTGTTTTTTGGGTATCGGTGAAATAGCTCAACTGACAACTTACAGGTGTCTGGTTGTTAAGGACAATGTCAGCGAGCAATAAAGACAAACTGGCAAAACAACCCTCAATAATTCCGAATTCCCTGACCGGGAATCGAACCCGGGCCGCAGCAGTGAAAGTGATGAATCCTAGCCACTAGATCACCAGGGATGCTAAAAACTGAATTCTGGACACCGCTAACATAGCAGAGTATATGAAAAAGCAGATAGCTGAGGCAGAAAAAACTTAATGGACTTGTCTCTGTTTTTTGGGTATTGGTGAAATCGCTCAAATGACAACGTACAGGTTTTTGTTTGTTAAGGACAATGTCAGCGAGCAATAAAGACAAACTGGCAAAACAACCCTCAATAATTCCAAATTCCCTGACCGGGAATCGAACCCGGGCCGCGGCAGTGAGAGTGCCGAATCCTAGCCACTAGACCATCAAGGATGACAAACACTGTCTTCTGGACACGGCTAACATAGCACAGTATATGAAAAAGCAGGGAGCTGAGGCAGAAAAAACTTCATGGCCTTGTCAAGAACTTTTTGACATTGGTGAAATAGATCAAATGACAACATACAGGTTTCTGGTTGTTAAGGACATTGTCAGCGAGCAATAAAGACAAACTGGCAAAACCACCCTCAATAATTCCAAATTCCCTAACCGGGAATCAAACCCGGGCCGCGGCAGTGAGAGTGCCGAATCCTAGCCACTAGACCATCAAGGATGACAAACACCGTCTTCTGGACACGGCTAACAAAGGACAGTATATGAAAAAGCAGGTCGCTGAGGCAGAAAAAAACTTAATGGACTTGTCTCTGTTTTTTGGGTATCGGTGAAATAGCTCAACTGACAACATAAAGGTTTCTGGTTGGTAAGGACAATGTCAGCGAGCAATAAAGACAAACTAGCAAAACAACCCTCAATAATTCCGAATTCCATGACCGGGAATCAAACCCAGGCCGCGGAAGTGAGAGTGCCGAATCCTAGCCATTAGACCATCAAGGATGACAAACACTGTCTTCTGGACACGGCTAAGATAGCACAGTATATGAAAAAGCAGGTATTTGAGGCAGAAAAAACTTAATGGACTTGTCTCTGTTTTTTTGGTATCGGTGAAATAGCTCAACTGACAACATACAGGTTTCTGGTTGTTAAGGACAATGTCAGCGAGCAATAAAAACATACTGGCAAAACAACCCTCAATAATTCCGAATTCCATGACCAGGAATCGAACCCGGGCCGGGGCAGTGAGAGTGCCAAATCCTAAACATTAGACCAACAGGGATTACAAACACTGTCTTCTGGACACGGCTAACATAGCACAGTATATGAAAAAGCAGTTAGTTCAGGCAGAAAAACTTCATGGCCTTGTCTAGAACTTTTTGACATTGGTGAAATAGATCAACTGACAACATACAGGTTTCTGGTTGTTAAGGACATTGTCAGCGAGCAATAAAGACAAACTGGCAAAACAACCCTCCAAACTTCGTAATTCCCTGACCTGAAACTAAACCTAGGCCGCGGCAGTGAAAGTGCCGAATCCTAAACATTAGACAGACAGGGATGACAAACGCTGTCTTCTGGACACGGCTAAGATAGCACAGTATATGAACAAGCAATCAGGTGGCTCAGGCAGAAAAACTTCATGGCCTTGTCTCGATCTTTTTGACATCGGTGAAATAGATCAACTGACAACATACAGGTTTCTGGTTGTTCAGGACAATGTCAGCGAGCAATAAAGACAAACTGGCAAAACAACCCTCAATATTTCCAAATTCCCTGACCGGGAATCGAACCCTGGCCGCGGCAGTGAGAGTGCCGAATCCTAGCCACTAGACCACCAGGGATGCCAAAAACTGGATTCTGGACACGGCTAACATAGCTCAGTATATGAAAAAGCAGGTATTTGAGGCAGAAAGAACTTAATGGACTTGTCTCTGTTTTTTGGGTATCGGTGAAATAGCTAAACTGACAACATACAGGTTTCTGGTTGTTAAGGACAATGTCAGCGAGCAATAAAGACATACTGGCAAAACAACCCTTAATAATTCTGAATTCCCTGACCGGGAATCAAACCCGGGCCGCGGCAGTGAGAGTGCCAAATCCTAGCCACTAGACCACCAAGGATGACAAAAACTGTCTTCTGGACACGGCTAACATAGCACAGTATAAGAACAAGCAACCAGGTAGCTCAGGCAGAAAAACTACATGGCCTTGTCTCGATCTTTTTGACATCGGTGAAATAGATCAACTGACAACATACAGGTTTCTGGTTGTTAATGACAATGTCAGCAAGCATGAAAGACAAACTGGCGAAACACCTTTCAATATTTCAAAATTTCCTGACCGGGAATCGAACCCCGGCCGCAGCAGTGAAAGTGCTGAATCCTAGCCACTAGACCACCAGGGATTGCTAAAAACTGGATTCTGGACACGGCTAACATAGCGCAGTATATGAAAAAGCAGGTATTTGAGGCAGAAAAAACTTAATGGACTTGTCTCTGTTTTTTGGGTATCGGTGAAATAGGTCAACTGACAACATACAGATTTCTGGTTGTTAAGGACAATGTCAGCAAGCATGAAAGACAAACTGGCGAAACACCTTTCAATATTTCAAACTTCCCTGACCGGGAATCGAACCCGGGCCACAGCAGTGAAAGTGCTGAATCCTAGCCACTAGACCATCAAGGATGACAAAATGCTGTCTTCTGGACACGGCTAACAAAGCACAGTATATGAAAAAGCAACCAGGTAGCTCAGGCAGAAAAACTTCATGGTATTGTCTCGATCTTTTTGGCATCGGTGAAATAGATCAACTGACAACATACAGGTTTCTGGTTGTTCAGGACAATGTCAGCAAGCATGAAAGACACACTGGCGAAACACCATTCAATATTTAAAAATTCCCGGGCCGCAGCAGTGAAAGTGCTGAATCCGAGCCACGAGACCACCAGGGATGCCAAAAAACGGATTCTGGACACGGCTAACATAGCACAGTATATGAAAAAGCAGGTATTGGAGGCAGAAAAAACTTAATGGACTTGTCTCTGTTTTTTGGGTATCGGTGAAATAGCTCAACTGACAACATACAGGTTTCTGGTTGTTAAGGACAATGTCAGCGAGGAATAAAGACAAACTAGCAAAACAACCCTCAATAATTCCGAATTCCCTGACCGGGAATCAAACCCGGGCCGCGGCATAGAGAGTGCCAAATCCTAGCCACTAGACCATCAAGGATGACAAACACTGTCTTCTGGAAACGACTAACATAGCACAGTATATGAAAAAGCAGGGAGCTGAGGCAGAAAAAACTTCATGGCCTTGTCAAGAACTTTTTGACATTGGTGAAATAGATCAACTGACAACATACAGGTTTCTGGTTGTTAAGGACATTGTCAGCGAGCAATAAAGACAAACTGGCAAAACAACCCTCCAAACTTCTTAATTCACTGACCTGGAACCAAACCCAGTCCGCGGCAGTGAAAGTGCAGAATCCTAGCCACTAGACCAACAGGGATGACAAACGCTGTCTTCTGGACACGGCTAACATAGCACAGTATATGAAAAAGCAGGGAGCTGAGGCAGAAAAAACTTCATGGCCTTGTCAAGAACTTTTTGACATTGGTGAAATAGATCAACTGACAACATACAGGTTTCTGGTTGTTAAGGACATTGTCAGCGAGCAATAAAGACAAACTGGCAAAACAACCCTCCAAACTTCTTAATTCCCTGACCTGGAACCAAACCCAGGCCGCGGCAGTGAAAGTGCAGAATCCTAGCCACTAGACCAACAGGGATGACAAACGCTGTCTTCTGGACACGGCTAACAAAGCACAGTATATGAAAAAGCAGGTATTTGAGGCAGAAAAAAACTTAATGGACTTGTTTCTGTTTTTTTGGGTATTGGTGAAACAGCTCAACTGACAACATACAGGTTTCTGGTTGTTCAGGACAATGTCAGAAAGCATGAAAGACAAACTGGCGAAACACCTTTCAATATTTCAAAATTCCCTGACCGGGAACCAAAACCCGGGCCGCAGCAGTGAAAGTGCTGAATCCTAGCCACTAGACCACCAGGGATGGTAAAAACTGGATTCTGGACACGGCTAACATAGCACAGTATATGAAAAAGCAGGTAGCTGAGGCAGAAAAAACTTCATGGCCTTGTCTAAAACTTTTTGACATTGGTGAAATAGATCAACTGACCGAATCCTATTCACTAGACCATCAAGGATGACAAACACTGTCTTCTGGACACGGCTAACATAGCACAGTATATGAAAAAGCAGATAGCTGAGGCAGAAAAAACTTAATGGACTTGTCTCTGTTTTGTGGATATTGGTGAAATCGCTCAACTGACAACGTACAGGTTTTTGGTTGTTAAGGACAATGTCAGCGAGCAATAAAGACAAACTGGCAAAACAACCCTCAATAATTCCAAATTCCCTGACCAGGAATCGTACCCGGGCCGCGTCAGTGAGAGTGTCAAATCCTAGCCACTAGACCATCAAGGATGAGAAACACTGTCTTCGGGACACGGCTAACAAAGCACAGTATATGAAAAAGCAGGTAGCTGAGGCAGAAAAAAACTTAATGGACTTCTCTCTGTTTTTTGGGTATTGGTTAAATAGGTCAAATGATAACATACAGGTTTTTGGTTGTTAAGGACAATGTCAGCGAGCAATAAAGACAAACTGGCAAAACAACCCTCAATAATTCCAAATTCCCTGACCGGGAAACGAACCCGGGAAGCGGCAGTGAGAGTGCCGAATCCTAGCCACTAGACCATCAAGGATTACAAAAGCTGTTTTCTGGACACGGCTAACATAGCACAGTATATGAAAAAGCAGGGAGCTGAGGTAGAAAAAACTTCATGGCCTTGTCAAGAACTTTTTGACATTGGTGAAATAGATCAACTGACAACATACAGGTTTCTGGTTGTTAAGGACATTGTCAGCGAGCAATAAAGACAAACTGGCAAAACAACCCTCCAAACTTCTTAATTCCCTGACCGGGAATCGAACCCGGGCCGCAGAAGTGAGAGTGCCGAATCCTAGCCACTAGACCAACAGGGATGACAAACGCTGCCTTCTGGACACGGCTAACATAGCACAGTATATGAAAAAGCAGATAGCTGAGGCAGAAAAAACTTAATGGACTTGTCTCTGTTTTGTGGGTATTGGTGAAATCGCTCAACTGACAACGTACAGGTTTTTGGTTGTTAAGGACAATGTCAGCGAGCAATAAAGACAAACTGGCAAAACAACCCTCAATAATTCCAAATTCCCTGACCGGGAATCGAACCCGGGCCGCAGAAGTGAAAGTGCTGAATCCTAGCCACTAGACCACCAGGAATGCCGAAAACCGGATTCTGGACACGGCTAACAGCACAGTATATGAAAAAGCAGATAGCTGAGGCAAAAAAAACTTCATGGCCTTGTCTAGAACTTTTCTACATTGGTGAAATAAATCAACTGACAACATACAGGTTTCTGGTTGTTAAGGACATTGTCAGCGAGCAATAAAGACAAACTGGCAAAACAACCCTCCAAACTTCTTAATTCCCTGACCTGGAACCAAACCCAGGCCGCGGCAGTGAAAGTGCAGAATCCTAGCCACTAGACCACCAGGGATGCTAAAAACTGGATTCTGGACACGGCTAACAAAGCACAGTATATGAAAAAGCAGGTATTTGAGGCAGAAAAAAACTTAATGGACTTGTTTCTGTTTTTTGGGTATTGGTGAAACAGCTAAACTGACAACATACAGGTTTCTGGTTGTTAAGGACAATGTCAGCGAGCAATAAAGACAAACTGGCAAAACAACCCTAAATAATTCCGAATTCCCTGACCGGGAAACGAACCCGGGCCGCGGCAGTGAGAGTGCCGAATCCTAGCCACTAGACCATCAAGGATGACAAACACTATCTTCTGGACACGGCTAACATAGAGCAGTATATAAAAAAGCAGGGAGCTGAGGCAGAAAAAACTTCATGGCCTTGTCAAGAACTTTTTGACATTGGAGAAATAGATCAACTGACAACATACAGGTTTCTGGTTGTTAAGGACATTGTTAGCGAGCAATAAAGACAAACTGGCAAAACAACCCTCCAAACTTCTTAATTCCCTGACCTGGAACCAAACCCAGGGCGCGGCAGTGAAAGTGCAGAATCCTAGCCACTAGACCAACAGGGATGACAAACGCTGTCTTCTGGACACGGCTAACAAAGCACAGTATATGAAAAAGCAGGTATTTGAGGCAGAAAAAAACTTAATGGACTTGTTTCTGTTTTTTTGGGTATTGGTGAAACAGCTCAACTGACAACATACAGGTTTCTGGTTGTTCAGGACAATGTCAGAAAGCATGAAAGACAAGCTGGCGAAACACCTTTCAATATTTCAAAATATGCCCTGACCGGGAATCAAACCCGGGCCGCAGCAGTGAAAGTGCTGAATCCTAGCCACTAGACCACCAGGGATGGTAAAAACTGGATTCTGGACACGGCTAACAAAGCACAGTATATGAAAAAGCAGGTAGCTGAGGCAGAAAAAAACTTAATGGACTTCTCTCTGTTTTTTGGGTATTGGTGAAATAGGTCAAATGACAACATACAGGTTTTTGTTTGTTAAGGACAATGTCAGCGAGCAATAAAGACAAACTGGCAAAACAACCCTCAAAAATTCCGAATTACCTGACCGGGAAACGAACCCGGGCCGCGGCAGTGAGAGTGCCGAATCCTAGCCACTAGACCATCAAGGATGACAAAAGCTGTTTTCTGGACACGGCTAACATAGCACAGTATATAAAAAAGCAGGGAGCTGAGGCAGAAAAAACTTCATGGCCTTGTCAAGAACTTTTTGACATTGGTGAAATAGATCAACTGACAACATACAGGTTTCTGGTTGTTAAGGACATTGTCAGCGAGCAATAAAGACAAACTGGCAAAACAACCCTCCAAACTTCTTAATTCCCTGACCGGGAATCAAACCCGGGCCGCGGAAGTGAGAGTGCCGAATCCTAGCCACTAGACCACCAGGGATGGTAAAAACTGGATTCTGGACACGGCTAACATAGCACAGTATATGAAAAAGCAGATAGCTGAGGCAGAAAAAACTTAATGGACTTGTCTCTGTTTTGTGGGTATTGGTGAAATCGCTCAACTGACAACGTACAGGTTTTTGGTTGTTAAGGACAATGTCAGCGAGCAATAAAGACAAACTGGCAAAACAACCCTCAATAATTCCAAATTCCCTGACCGGGAATCGAACCCGGGCCGCAGAAGTGAAAGTGCTGAATCCTAGCCACTAGACCACCAGGAATGCCGAAAACCGGATTCTGGACACGGCTAACAGCACAGTATATGAAAAAGCAGATAGCTGAGGCAGAAAAAACTTCATGGCCTTGTCTAGAACTTTTCTACATTGGTGAAATAAATCAACTGACAACATACAGGTTTCTGGTTGTTAAGGACATTGTCAGCGAGCAATAAAGACAAACTGGCAAAACAACCCTCCAAACTTCTTAATTCCCTGACCTGGAACCAAACCCAGGCCGCGGCAGTGAAAGTGCAGAATCCTAGCCACTAGACCAACAGGGATGACAAGCGCTTGCTTCTGGACACGGCTAACATAGCACAGTATATGAAAAAGCAGGTATTTGAGGCAGAAAAAACTTAATGGACTTGTCTCTGTTTTTTGGGTATCGGTGAAATAGCTCAACTGACAACATACAGGTTTCTGGTTGTTAAGGACAATGTCAGCGAGCAATAAAGACAAACTGGCAAAACAACCCTAAATAATTTCAAATTCCCTGACCGGGAATCAAACCCGGGCCGCAGCAGTGAAAGTGCAGAATCCTAGCCACTAGACCAACAGGGATGACAAACGCTGTCTTCTGGACACGGCTAACAAAGCACAGTATATGAAAAAGCAGGTATTTGAGGCAGAAAAAAACTTAATGGACTTGTTTCTGTTTTTTTGGGTATTGGTGAAACAGCTCAACTGACAACATACAGGTTTCTGGTTGTTCAGGACAATGTCAGAAAGCATGAAAGACAAACTGGCGAAACACCTTTCAATATTTCAAAATTCCCTGACCGGGAATCAAACCCGGGCCGCAGCAGTGAAAGTGCTGAATCCTAGCCACTAGACCACCAGGGATGGTAAAAACTGGATTCTGGACACGGCTAACATAGCACAGTATATGAAAAAGCAGGTAGCTGAGAAAGAAAAAACTTCATGGCCTTGTCTAAAACTTTTTGACATTGGTGAAATAGATCAACTGACCGAATCCTATTCACTAGACCATCAAGGATGACAAACACTGTCTTCTGGACACGGCTAACATAGCACAGTATATGAAAAAGCAGATAGCTGAGGCAGAAAAAACTTAATGGACTTGTCTCTGTTTTGTGGGTATTGGTGAAATCGCTCAACTGACAACGTACAGGTTTTTGGTTGTTAAGGACAATGTCAGCGAGCAATAAAGACAAACTGGCAAAACAACCCTCAATAATTCCAAATTCCCTGACCAGGAATCATACCCGGGCCGCAGCAGTGAGAGTGCCAAATCCTAGCCACTAGACCATCAAGGATGAGAAACACTGTCTTCTGGACACGGCTAACAAAGCACAGTATATGAAAAAGCAGGTAGCTGAGGCAGAAAAAAACTTAATGGACTTCTCTCTGTTTTTTGGGTATTGGTGAAATAGGTCAAATGACAACATACAGGTTTTTGTTTGTTAAGGACAATGTCAGCGAGCAATAAAGACAAACTGGCAAAACAACCCTCAATAATTCCGAATTCCCTGACTGGGAAATGAACCCAGGCCGCGGCAGTGAGAGTGCAGAATCCTAGCCACTAGACCAACAGGGATGACAAACGCTGTCTTCTGGACACGGCTAACAAAGCACAGTATATGAAAAAGCAGGTATTTGAGGCAGAAAAAAACTTAATGGACTTGTTTCTGTTTTTTTGGGTATTGGTGAAACAGCTCAACTGACAACATACAGGTTTCTGGTTGTTCAGGACAATGTCAGAAAGCATGAAAGACAAACTGGCAAAACACCTTTCAATATTTCAAAATTCCCTGACCGGGAATCGAACCCGGGCCACAGCAGTGAAAGTGCGGAATCCTAGCCACTAGACCACCAGGGATGCTAAAAACTGGATTCTGGACACGGCTAACAAAGCACAGTATATGAAAAAGCAGGTATTTGAGGCAGAAAAAAACTTAATGGACTTGTCTCTGTTTTTTGGGTATCGGTGAAATCGCTCAACTGACAACATAAAGGTTTCTGGTTGTTAAGGACAATGTCAGCGAGCAATAAAGAAAAACTGGCAAAACAACCCTAAATAATTCCGAATTCCCTGACCGGGAATCGAACCCGGGCCGCGGCAGTGAGAGCGCCGAATCCTATCCACTAGACCATCAAGGATGACAAAAGCTGTTTTCTGGACACGGCTAACATAGCACAGTATATGAAAAAGCAGGGAGCTGAGACAGAAAAAACTTCATGGCCTTGTCAAGAACTTTTTGACATTGGTGATATAGATCAACTGACAACATACAGGTTTCTGGTTGTTAAGGACATTGTCAGCGAGCAATAAAGACAAACTGGCAAAACAACCCTCCAAACTTCTTAATTCCCTGACCGGGAATCGAACCCGGGCCGCGGCAGTGAGAGTGCCGAATCCTAGCCACTAGACCATCAAGGATGACAAACACTGTCTTCTGGACACGGCTAACATAGCACAGTATATGAAAAAGCAGGGAGCTGAGGCAGAAAAAACTTCATGGCCTTGTCAAGAACTTTTTGACATTGGTGAAATAGATCAACTGACAACATACAAGTTTCTGGTTGTTAAGGACATTGTTAGCGAGCAATAAAGACAAACTGGCAAAACAACCCTCCAAACTTCTTAATTCCCTGACCTGGAACCAAACCCAGGAGGCAGCAGTGAAAGTGATGAATCCTAGCCACTAGACCAACAGGGATGACAAACGCTGCCTTCTGGACACGGCTAACATAGCACAGTATATGAAAAAGCAGGTAGCTGAGGCAGAAAAAAACTTAATGGACTTGTCTTTGTTTTTTGGGTATTGGTGAAATCGCTCAACTGACAACGTACAGGTTTCTGGTTGTTAAGGACAATGTCAGCGAGCAATAAAGACAAACTGGCAAAACAACCCTAAATAATTCCGAATTCCCTGACCAGGAATCGAACCCGGGCCGCAGCAGTGAGAGTGCCGAATCCTAGCCACTAGACCATCAAGGATGACAAACACTGTCCTCTGGAAACGGCTAACATAGAACAGTAAATAAAAAAGCAGGGAGCTGAGGCAGAAAAAACTTCATGGCCTTGTCAAGAACTTTTTGACATTGGTGAAATAGATCAACTGACAACATACAGGTTTCTGGTTGTTAAGGACATTGTTAGCGAGCAATAAAGAAAAACTGGCAAAACAACCCTCCAAACTTCTTAATTCCCTGACCTGGAACCAAACCCAGGCCGCGGCAGTGAAAGTGCAGAATCCTAGCCACTAGTCCAACAGGGATGACAAACGCTGTCTTCTAAACACGGCTAACATAGCACAGTATATGAAAAAGCAGGTATTTGAGGCAGAAAAAACTTCATGGCCTTGTCTAGAACTTTTCTACATTGGTGAAATAGATCAACTGACAACATACAGGTTTCTGGTTGTTAAGGACATTGTCAGCGAGCCATAAAGACAAACTGGCAAAACAACCCTCCAAACTTCATAATTCCCTGACCTGGAACTAAACCTAGGCCGTGGTAGTGTAAGTGCCGAATCCCAGCCACTAGACCAACAGGGATGACAATCGCTGTCTTCTGGACACGGCTAACATAGCACAGTATGTGAAAAATCAGGTATTTGAGGCAGAAAAAACTTAATGGACTTGTCTCTGTTTTTTGGGTATTGGTGAAATAGCTCAACTGACAACATACAGGTTTCTGGTTGTTAAAGACATTGTCAGCGAGCAATAAAGACAAACTGGCAAAACAACCCTCCAAACTTCTTAATTCCCTGACCTGGGACCAAACCCAGGAGGCAGCAGTGAAAGTGCTGAATCCTAGCCACTAGACCACCAGGGATGCCAAAAACTGGATTCTGGACACGGCTAACATAGCACAGTACATGAAAAAGCAGATAGCTGACGCAAAAAAAAATTAATGGACTTGTCTCTGTTTTTTGGGTATTGGTGAAATCGCTCAACTGACAACGTACAGGTTTTTGGTTGTTAAGGACAATGTCAGCGAGCAATAAAGACAAACTGGCAAAACAACCCTCAATAATTCCGATTTCCCTGACCGGGAATCAAACAACGGCCGCGGCAGTGAGAGTGCCGAATCCTAGCCACTAGTCCACCAAGGATGACAAACACTGTCTTCTGGACACGGCTAACATAGAACAGTATATAAAAAAGCAGGGAGCTGAGGCAGAAAAAACTTCATGGCCTTGTCAAGAACTTTTTGGCATTGGTGAAATAGATCAACTGACAACATACAGGTTTCTGGTTGTTAAGGACTATGTTAGCGAGCAATAAAGACAAACTGGCAAAACAACCCTCCAAACTTCTTAATTCCCTGACCTGGAACCAAACCCAGGAGGTAGCAGTGAAAGTGATGAATCCTAGCCACTAGACCAACAGGGATGACAAACGCTACCTTCTGGACACGGCTAACATAGCACAGTATATGAAAAAGCAGGTAGCTGAGGCAGAAAAAAACTTCATGGCCTTGTCAAGAACTTTTTGACATTGGTGAAATAGATCAACTGACAACATACAGGTTTCTGGTTGTTCAGGACAATGTCAGCAACATGAAAGACAAACTGGCAAAACACCTTTCAATATTTCAAAATTCCCTGACCGGGAATCGAACCCGGGCCGCAGCAGTGAAAGTGCTGAATCCTAGCCACTAGACCATCAAGCATGACAAACGCTGTCTTCTGGACACGGCTAACAAAGCACAGTATATGAAAAAGCAGGTATTTGAGGCAGAAAAAAACTTAATGGACTTGTTTCTGTTTTTTTGGGTATTGGTGAAACAGCTCAACTGACAACATACAGGTTTCTGGTTGTTCAGGACAATGTCAGAAAGCATGAAAGACAAACTGGCGAAACACCTTTCAATATTTCAAAATTCCCTGACCGGGAATCAAACCCGGGCCGCAGCAGTGAAAGTGCTGAATCCTAGCCACTAGACCACCAGGGATGGTAAAAACTGGATTCTGGACACGGCTAACAGCACAGTATATGAAAAAGCAGGTAGCTGAGGCAGAAAGAACTTCATGGCCTTGTCTAAAACTTTTTGACATTGGTGAAATAGATCAACTGACCGAATCCTATTCACTAGACCATCAAGGATGACAAACACTGACTTCTGGACACGGCTAACATAGCACAGTATATGAAAAAGCAGATAGCTGAGGCAGAAAAAACTTAATGGACTTGTCTCTGTTTTTTGGGTATTGGTGAAATCGCTCAACTGACAACGTACAGGTTTTTGGTTGTTAAGGACAATGTCAGCGAGCAATAAAGACAAACTGGCAAAACAACCCTCAATAATTCCAAATTCCCTGACCAGGAATCGTACCCGGGCCGCGGCAGTGAGAGTGCCAAATCCTAGCCACTAGACCATCAAGGATGAGAAACACTGTCTTCTGGAAACGGCTAACAAAGCACAGTATATGAAAAAGCAGGTAGCTGAGGCAGAAAAAAACTTAATGGACTTCTCTCTGTTTTTTGGGTATTGGTGAAATAGGTCAAATGACAACATACAGGTTTTTGTTTGTTAAGGACAATGTCAGCGAGCAATAAAGACAAACTGGCAAAACAACCCTCAATAATTCCGAATTCCCTGACTGGGAAACGAACCCGGGCCGCGGCAGTGAGAGTGCCGAATCCTAGCCACTAGACCATCAAGGATGACAAAAGCTGCCTTCTGGACACGGCTAACATAGCACAGTATATGAAAAAGCAGGTAGCTGAGGCAGAAAAAAACTTAATGGACTTGTCTCTGTTTTTTGGGTATTGGTGAAATCGCTCAACTGACAACGTACAGGTTTCTGGTTGTTAAGGACAATGTCAGCGAGCAATAAAGACAAACTGGCAAAACAACCCTAAATAATTCCTAATTCCCTGACCGGGAATCAAACCCCGGCCGCAGCAGTGAGAGTGCCGAATCCTAGCCACTAGACCATCAAGGATGACAAACACTGGCCTCTGGAAACGGCTAACATAGAACAGTATATAAAAAAGCAGGGAGCTGAGGCAGAAAAAACTTCATGGCCTTGTCAAGAACTTTTTGACATTGGTGAAATAGATCAACTGACAACATACAGGTTTCTGGTTGTTAAGGACATTGTCAGCGAGCAATAAAGAAAAACTGGCAAAACAACCCTCCAAACTTCTTAATTCCCTGACCTGGAACCAAACCCAGGCCGCGGCAGTGAAAGTGCAGAATCCTAGCCACTAGACCAACAGGGATGACAAACGCTGTCTTCTAAACACGGCTAACATAGCACAGTATATGAAAAAGCAGGTATTTGAGGCAGAAAAAACTTCATGGCCTTGTCTAGAACTTTTCTACATTGGTGAAATAGATCAACTGACAACATACAGGTTTCTGGTTGTTAAGGACATTGTCAGCGAGCCATAAAGACAAACTGGCAAAACAACCCTCCAAACTTCATAATTCCCTGACCTGGAACTAAACCTAGGCCGCGGTAGTGTAAGTGCCGAATCCCAGCCACTAGACCAACAGGGATGACAATCGCTGTCTTCTGGACACGGCTAACATAGCACAGTATGTGAAAAATCAGGTATTTGAGGCAGAAAAAACTTAATGGACTTGTCTCTGTTTTTTGGGTATCGGTGAAATAGCTCAACTGACAACATACAGGTTTCTGGTTGTTAAGGACATTGTCAGCGAGCAATAAAGACAAACTGGCAAAACAACCCTCCAAACTTCTTAATTCCCTGACCTGGGACCAAACCCAGGAGGCAGCAGTGAAAGTGCTGAATCCTAGCCACTAGACCACCAGGGATGCCAAAAACCGGATTCTGGACACGGCTAACATAGCACAGTACATGAAAAAGCAGATAGCTGACGCAAAAAAAACTTAATGGACTTGTCTCTGTTTTTTGGGTATTGGTGAAATCGCTCAACTGACAACGTACAGGTTTTTGGTTGTTAAGGACAATGTCAGCGAGCAATAAAGACAAAATGGCAAAACAACCCTCAATAATTCCGATTTCCCTGACCGGGAATCAAACAACGGCCGCGGCAGTGAGAGTGCCGAATCCTAGCCACTAGTCCACCAAGGATGACAAACGCTGTCTTCTGGACACGGCTAACAAAGCACAGTATATGAAAAAGCAGGTCGCTGAGGCAGAAAAAAACTTAATGGACTTGTCTCTGTTTTTTGGGTATCGGTGAAATAGCTCAACTGACAACATACAGGTTTCTGGTTGTTAAGGAAAATGTCAGCGAGCAATAAAGACAAACTGGAAAAACAACCCTCAATAATTCCTAATTCCCTGACCGGGAATCGAACCAGGGCCGCGGCAGTGAGAGTGCCGAATCCTAGCCACTAGACCACCAAGGAAGACAAACACTGTCTCCTGGACACGACTAACATAGAACAGTATATAAAAAAGCAGGGAGCTGAGGCAGAATAAACTTCATGGCCTTGTCAAAAACTTTGTGACATTGGTGAAATAGATCAACTGACAACATACAGGTTTCTGGTTGTTAAGGACATTGTTAGCGAGCAATAAAGACAAACTGGCAAAACAACCCTCCAAACTTCTTAATTTCCTGACCTGGAACCAAACCCAGGAGGCAGCAGTGAAAGTGATGAATCCTAGCCACTAGACCAACAGGGATGACAAACGCTGCCTTCTGGACACGGCTAACATAGCACAGTATATGAAAAAGCAGGTATTTAAGGCAGAAAAAACTTAATGGACTTGTCTCTGTTTTTTGGGTATTGGTGAAATCGCTCAACTGACAACGTACAGGTTTCTGGTTGTTAAGGACAATGTCAGCGAGCAATAAAGACAAACTGGCAAAACAACCCTAAATAATTCTGAATTCCCTGACCGGGAATCGAACCCAGGCCGCAGCAGTGAGAGTGCCGAATCCTAGCCACTAGACCTTCAAGGATGACAAACACTGTCCTCTGGACACGGCTAACATAGAACAGTATATAAAAAAGCAGGGAGCTGAGGCAGAAAAAACTTCATGGCCTTGTCAAGAACTTTTTGACATTGGTGAATTAGATCAACTGACAACATACAGGTTTCTGGTTGTTAAGGACATTGTTAGCGAGCAATAAAGACAAACTGGCAAAACAACCCTCAATAATTCCGAATTTCCTGACCGGGAAACGAACACGGGCCGCGGCAGTGAGAGTGCCGAATCCTAGCCACGAGACCATCAAGGATGACAAACGCTGTTTTCTGGACACGGCTAACATAGCACAGTATATGAAAAAGCAGGGAGCTGAGGCAGAAAAAACTTCATGGCCTTGTCAAGAACTTTTTGACATTGGTGAAATAGATCAACTGACAACATACAGGTTTCTGGTTGTTAAGGACAATGTCAGCGAGCAATAAAGACATACTGGCAAAACAACCCTCAATAATTCTGAATTCCCTGACCGGGAATCGAACCCGGGCCGCAGCAGTGAGAGTGCCGAATCCTAGCCACTAGACCACCAAGGATGACAAACACTGTGTTCTGGACACGGCTAACATAGCACAGTATATGAACAAGCAACCAGGTAGGTCAGGCAGAAAAACTTCATGGCCTTGTCTCAATCTTTTTGACATCGGTGAAATAGAACAACTGACAACATACAGGTTTCTGGTTGTTAAGGACAATGTCAGCGAGCAATAAAGACATACTGGCAAAACAACCCTCAATAATTCTGAATTCCCTGACCGGGAATCAAACCCGGGCCGCGGCATTGAGAGTGCCGAATCCTAGCCACTAGACCACCAAGGATGACAAACACTGTCTTCTGGACACGGCTAACAAAGAACAGTATATGAAAAAGCAAATAGCTGAGGCAGAAAAAACTTCATGGCCTTGTCTAGAACTTTTCTACATTGGTGAAACAGATCAACTGACAACATACAGGTTTCTGGTTGTTAAGGACATTGTCAGCGAGCAATAAAGACAAACTGGCAAGACAACCCTCCAAACTTCATAATTCCCTGACCTGGAACTAAACCTAGGCCGCAGCAGTGAAAGTGCCGAATCCTAGCCACTAGACCCACAGGGATGACAAACGCTGTCATCTGGACACGGCTAACATAGCACAGTATATGAAAAATCAGGTATTTGAGGCAGAAAAAACTTAATGGACTTGTCTCTGTTTTTTGGGTATCGGTGAAATAGCTCAACTGACAACATACAGGTTTCTGGTTGTTAAGGACATTGTCAGCGAGAAAAAAAGACAAACTGGCAAAACAACCCTCCAAACTTCTTAATTCCCTGACCTGGAACCAAACCCAGGCCGCGGCAGTGAAAGTGCAGAATCCTAGCCACTAGACCAACAGGGATGACTAACGCTGCCTTCTGGACACGGCCAACAAAGCACAGTATATGAAAAAGCAGGTAGCTGAGGCAGAAAAAAACTTAATGGACTTGTCTCTGTTTTTTGGGTAGTGGTGAAATAGCTCAACTAACAACATACAGGTTTCTGGTTGTTAAGGACAATGTCAGCGAGCAATATAGACAAACAACCCTAAATAATTCCAAATTCCCTGACCGGGAATCGAACCCAGGCCGCAGCAGTGAGAGTGCCGAATCCTAGCCACTAGACCATCAAGGATGACAAACACTGTCCTCTGGACACGGCTAACATAGAACAGTATATAAAAAAGCAGGGAGCTGAGGCAGAAAAAACTTCATGGCCTTGTCAAGAACTTTTTGACATTGGTGAAATAGATCAACTGACAACATACAGGTTTCTGGTTGTTATGGACATTGTCAGCGAGCAATAAATACAAACTGGCAAAACAACCCTCCAAACTTCTTAATTCCCTGACCGGGAATCGAACCCAGGCCACGGCTGTGAGAGTGCCGAATCCTAGCCACTAGACCACCAAGGATGACAAAAACTGTCTTCTGGACACGGCTAACATAGCACAGTATATGAACAAGCAACCAGGTAGCTCAGGCAGAAAAACTTCATGGCCTTGTCTCGATCTTTTTGACATCGGTGAAATAGATCAACTGACAACATACAGGTTTCTGGTTGTTAAGGACAATGTCAGCAAGCATGAAAGACAAACTGGCGAAACACCTTTTAATATTTCAAAATTCCCTGACCGGGAATCGAACCCGGGCCGCAGCAGTGAAAGTGCCAAATCCTAGCCACTAGACCATCAAGGATGACAAACACTGTCTTCTGGACACGGCTAACATAGCACAGTATATGAAAAAGCAGGGAGCTGAGGCAGAAAAAACTTCATGGCCTTGTCAAGAACTTTTTGGCATTGGTGAAATAGATCAACTGACAACATACAGGTTTCTGGTTGTTCAGGACAATGTCAGCAAGCATGAAAGACAAACTGGCGAAACACCTTTCAGTATTTCAAAATTCCCTGACCGGGAATCAAACCCGGGCCGCAGCAGTGAAAGTGCTGAATCCTAGCCACTAGACCACCAGGGATGATAATAACTGGATTCTGGACACGGCTAACATAGCACAGTATATGAAAAAGCAGGTATTAGAGGCAGAAAAAACTTAATGGACTTGTCTCTGTTTTTTGGGTATCGGTGAAATAGCTCAACTGACAACATACAGGTGTGTGGTTGTTAAGGACAATGTAAGCGAGCAATAAAGACAAACTGGCAAAACAACCCTAAATAATTCCGAATTCCCTGACCGGGAATCGAACCCGGGCCACAGCAGTGAGAGTGCCGAATCCTAGCCACTAGACCATCAAGGATGACAAACACTGTCTTCTGGACACGGCTAATATAGAACACTATATAAAAAAGCAGGGAGCTGAGGCAGAAAAAACTTCATGGCCTTGTCAAGAACTTTTTGACATTGGTGAAATCGATCAAGTGACAACATACAGGTTTCTGGTTGTTAAGGACATTGTCAGCGAGCAATAAAGACAAACTGGCAAAACAACCCTCCAAACTTCTTAATTCCCTGACCTGGAACCAAACCCAGGCCGCGGCAATGAAAGTGCAGAATCCTAGCCACTAGACCAACAGGGATGACAAACACTGCCTTCTGGACACGGCTAACATAGCACAGTATATGAAAAAGCAGGTAGCTGAGAAAGAAAAAAACTTAATGGACTTGTCTCTGTTTTTTGGGTATTGGTGAAATAGCTCAACTGACAACATACAGGTTTCTGGTTGTTCAGGACAATGTCAGCAAGCATGAAAGACACACTGGCGAAAGACCATTCGATATTTCAAAATTCCCTGACCGGGAATCAAACCCGGGGGGCAGCAGTGAAAGTGCTGAATCCTAGCCACTAGACCAACAGGGATGACAAACGCTGTCTTCTGGACACGGCTAACATAGAACAGTATATGAAAAAGCAGGTATTTGAGGCAGAAAAAACTTAATGGACTGGTCTCTGTTTTTTGGGTATCGGTGAAATAGCTCAACTGATCAACATACAGGTTTTTGGCAAAACAACCCTAAATAATTCCGAATTCCCTGACCGGGAAGCGAACCCGGGCCGCGGCAGTGAGAGTGCTGAATCATAGCCACTAGACCATCAAGGATGACAAACCCTATCTTCTGGACACGGCTAACATAGCACAGTATATGTAAAAGCAGGGAGCTGAGGCAGAAAAAACTTCATGGCCTTGTCAAGAACTTTTTGACATTGGTGAAATAGATCAACTGACAACATACAGGTTTCTGGTTGTTCAGGACAATGTCAGCAAGCATGAAAGACACACTGCCGAAACACCATTCAATATTTCAAAATTCCCTGACCGGGAATCGAACCCAGGCCGCAGCAGTGAAGATGCTGAATCCTAGCCACTAAACCACAAGGGATGCCAAAAACTGGATTCTGGACACGGCTAACAGCAGAGTATATGAAAAAGCAGATAGCTGAGGCAGAAAAAACTTCATGGCCTTGTCTAGAACTTTTTGACATTGGTGAAATAGATCAACTGACAACATACAGGTTTCTGGTTGTTCAGGACAATGTCAGCAAGCATGAAAGACACACTGGCGAAACACCATTCAATATTTCAAAATTCCCTGACCGGGAATCGAACCCAAGCCGCAGCAGTGAAAGTGCTGAATCCTAGCCTTTAGACCACCAGGGATGCCAAAAACTGGATTCTGGACACGGCTAACATAGCACAGTATATGAAAAAGCAGGTATTTGAGGCAGAAAAAACTTAATGGACTTGTCTCTGTTTTTTGGGTATCGGTGAAATAGCTCAACTGACAACATACAGGTTTCTGGTTGTTAAGGACAATGTCAGCGAGCAATAAAGACAAACTGGCAAAACAACCCTCAATAATTCCGAATTCCCTGACCGGGAATCGAACCCAGGAGGCAGCAGTGAAAGTGCTGAATCCTAGCCACTAGACCACCAGGGATGCCAAAAACCAGATTCTGGACACGGCTAACAAAGCACAGTATATGAACAAGCAACCAGATTGCTCTGGCAGAAAAACTTCATGGTCTTGTCTCGATCTTTTTGGCATCGGTGAAATAGATCAACTGACAACATACAGGTTTCTGGTTGTTCAGGACAATGTCAGCAAGCATGAAAGACACACTGGCGAAACACCATTCAATATTTCAAAATTCCCTGACCGGGAATCGAACCCGAGCCGCAGCAGTGAAAGTGCTGAATCCTTGCCGCTAGACCACCAAGGATGCCGAAAACCAGATTCTGGACACGGCTAACATAGCACAGTATATGAAAAAGCAGATAGCTGAGGCAGAAAAAACTTCATGGCCTTGTCTAGAACTTTTTGACATTGGTGAAATAGATCAACTGACAACATACAAGTTTCTGGTTGTTAAGGACATTGTCAGCGAACAATAAAGACAAACTGGCAAAACAACCCTCCAAACTTCATAATTCCCTGACCTGGAACTAAACCTAGGCCACGGCAGTGAAAGTGCCGAATCCTAGCCAATAGACCAACAGGGATGACAAACGCTGTCTTCTGGACACGGCTAACATAGCACAGTATATGAAAAAGCAGGTATTTGAGGCAGAAAAAAATTAATGGACTTGTCTCTGTTTTTTGGGTATCGGTGAAATAGCTCAACTGACAACATACAGGTTTCTGGTTGTTAAGGACAATGTCAGCGAGCCATAAAGACATACTGGCAAATCAACCCTCAATAATTCTGAATTCCATGACCGGTAATCAAACCCGGGCCGCGGCAGTGTGAGTGCCGAATCCTAAACACTAGACCAACAGGGATTACAAACACTGTCTTCTGGACACGGCTAACATAGCACAGTATATGAAAAAGCAGGTAGCTCAGGCAGAAAAACTTCATGGCCTTGTCTAGAAGTTTTTGACATTGGTGAAATAGATCAACTGACAACATACAGGTTTCTGGTTGTTCAGGACAATGTCAGCAAGCATGAAGGACAAACTGGCGAAACACCTTTCAATATTTCAAAATTCCCTGACCGGGAATCAAACCCGGGCTGCAGCAGTGAAAGTGCTGAATCCTAGCCACTAGACCACCAGGGATGATAATAACTGGATTCTGGACACGGCTAACATAGCACAGTATATGAAAAAGCAGGTATTTGAGGCAGAAAAAAATTAATGGACTTGTCTCTGTTTTTTGGGTATCGGTGAAATAGCTCAACTGACAACATACAGGTGTGTGGTTGTTAAGGACAATGTAAGCGAGCAATAAAGACAAACTGGCAAAACAACCCTAAATAATTCCGAATTCCCTGACCGGGAATCGAACCCGGGCCGCAGCAGTGAGAGTGCCGAATCCTAGCCACTAGACCATCAAGGATGACAAACACTGTCTTCTGGACACGGCTAATATAGAACAGTATATAAAAAAGCAGGGAGCTGAGGCAGAAAAAACTTCATGGCCTTGTCAAGAACTTTTTGACATTGGTGAAATCGATCAACTGACAACATACAGGTTTCTGGTTGTTAAGGACAATGTCAGCGAGCCATAAAGACATACTGGCAAATCAACCCTCAATAATTCTGAATTCCATGACCGGTAATCAAACCCGGGCCGCGGCAGTGAGAGTGCCGAATCCTAAACACTAGACCAACAGGGATTACAAACACTGTCTTCTGGACACGGCTAACATAGCACAGTATATGAAAAAGCAGGTAGCTCAGGCAGAAAAACTTCATGGCCTTGTCTAGAAGTTTTTGACATTGGTGAAATAGATCAACTGACAACATACAAGTTTCTGGTTGTTAAGGACATTGTCAGCGAGCAATAAAGACAAACTGGCAAAACAACCCTCCAAACTTCGTAATTCCCTGACCTGAAACTAAACCCAGGCCGCGGCAGTGAAAGTGCAGAATCCTAGCCACTAGACCAACAGGGATGACAAACGCTGTCTTCTGGACACGTTTAACATAGCACAGTATATGAAAAAGCAGTTATTTGAGGCAGAAAAAACTTAATGGACTTGTCTCTGTTTTTTGGGTATCGGTGAAATAGCTCAACTGACAACATACAGGTTTCTGGTTGTTAAGGACAATGTCAGCGAGCAATAAAGACATACTGGCAAAACAACCCTCAATAATTCTGAATTCCCTGACCGCGAATCGAACCCAGGCCACGGCTGTGAGAGTGCCGAATCCTAGCCACTACACCACCAAGGATGACAAAAACTGTCTTCTGGACACGGCTAACATAGCACAGTATATGAACAAGCAACCAGGCAGCTCAGGCAGAAAAACTTCATGGCCTTGTCTCGATCTTTTTGACATCGGTGAAATAGATCAACTGACAACATACAGGTTTCTGGTTGTTCAGGACAATGTCAGCAAGCATGAAAGACAAACTGGCGAAACACCTTTTAATATTTCAAAATTCCCTGACCGGGAATCGAACCCGGGCCGCAGCAGTGAAAGTGCCGAATCCTAGCCACTAGACCATCAAGGATGACGAACACTGTATTCTGGACACGGCTAACAAAGCACAGTATATGAAAAAGCAGGTAGCTGAGGCAGAAAAAAACTTAATGGACTTGTCTCTGTTTTTTGGGTATCGGTGAAATAGCTCAACTGACAACATACAGGTTTCTGGTTGTTAAGGACAATGTCAGCGAGCAATAAAGACAAACTGGCAAAACAACCCTCAATAATTCCAAATTCCCTGACCGGGAATCGAACCCGGGCCGCGGCAGTGAGAGTGCCGAATCCTAGCCACTAGACCATCAAGGATGACAAACACTGTCTTCTGGACACGGCTAACATAGCACAGTATATGAAAAAGCAGGGAGCTGAGGCAGAAAAAACTTCATGGCCTTGTCAAGAACTTTTTGGCATTGGTGAAATAGATCAACTGACAACATACAGGTTTCTGGTTGTTCAGGACAATGTCAGCAAGCATGAAAGACAAACTGGCGAAACACCTTTCAATATTTCAAAATTCCCTGACCGGGAATCAAACCCAGGCCGCAGCAGTGAAAGTGCTGAATCCTAGCCACTAGACCACCAGGGATGATAATAACTGGATTCTGGACACGGCTAACATAGCACAGTATATGAAAAAGCAGGTATTTGAGGCAGAAAAAACTTAATGGACTTGTCTCTGTTTTTTGGGTATCGGTGAAATAGCTCAACTGACAACATACAGGTGTGTGGTTGTTAAGGACAATGTAAGCGAGCAATAAAGACAAACTGGCAAAACAACCCTAAATAATTCCGATTTCCCTGACCGGGAATCGAACCCGGGCCGCAGCAGTGAGAGTGCCGAATCCTAGCCACTAGACCATCAAGGATGACAAACACTGTCTTCTGGACACGGCTAACAAAGCACAGTATATAAAAAAAGCAGGTATTTGAGGCAGAAAATTTTTAATGGACTTGTCTCTGTTTTTTGGGTATCGGTGAAATAGCTCAACTGACAACATACAGGTTTCTGGTTGTTAAGGACATTGTCAGCGAGCAATAAAGACAAACTGGCAAAACAACCCTCCAAACTTCTTAATTCCCTGACCTGAAACCAAACCCAGGCCGCGGCAGTGAAAGTGCAGAATCCTAGCCACTAGACCAACAGGGATGACAAATGCTGTCTTCTGGACACGTTTAACATAGCACAGTATATGAAAAAGCAGGTAGCTGAGGCAGAAAAAAACTTAATGGACTTGTCTCTGTTTTTTGGGTATCGGTGAAATAGCTCAACTGACAACATACAGGTTTCTGGTTGTTAAGGACAATGTCAGCGAGCAATAAAGACAAACTGGCAAAACAACCCTCAACAATTCCGAATTCCCTGACCGGGAATCAAACCCGGGCCGCGGCAGTGAGAGTGCCGAATCCTAGCCACTAGACCATCAAGGATGACAAACACTGTCTTCTGGACACGGCTAACATAGCACAGTATATGAAAAAGCAGGGAGCTGAGACAGAAAAAACTTCATGGCCTTGTCAAGAACTTTTTGGCATTGGTGAAATAGATCAACTGACAACATACAGGTTTCTGGTTGTTCAGGACAATGTCAGCAAGCATGAAAGACAAACTGGCGAAACACCTTTCAATATTTCAAAATTCCCTGACCGGGAATCAAACCCGGGCTGCAGCAGTGAAAGTGCTGAATCCTAGCCACTAGACCACCAGGGATGATAATAACTGGATTCTGGACACGGCTAACATAGCACAGTATATGAAAAAGCAGGTATTTGAGGCAGAAAAAAATTAATGGACTTGTCTCTGTTTTTTGGGTATCGGTGAAATAGCTCAACTGACAACATACAGGTGTGTGGTTGTTAAGGACAATGTAAGCGAGCAATAAAGACAAACTGGCAAAACAACCCTAAATAATTCCGAATTCCCTGACCGGGAATCGAACCCGGGCCGCAGCAGTGAGAGTGCCGAATCCTAGCCACTAGACCATCAAGGATGACAAACACTGTCTTCTGGACACGGCTAATATAGAACAGTATATAAAAAAGCAGGGAGCTGAGGCAGAAAAAACTTCATGGCCTTGTCAAGAACTTTTTGACATTGGTGAAATCGATCAACTGACAACATACAGGTTTCTGGTTGTTAAGGACAATGTCAGCGAGCCATAAAGACATACTGGCAAATCAACCCTCAATAATTCTGAATTCCATGACCAGTAATCAAACCCGGGCCGCGGCAGTGAGAGTGCCGAATCCTAAACACTAGACCAACAGGGATTACAAACACTGTCTTCTGGACACGGCTAACATAGCACAGTATATGAAAAAGCAGGTAGCTCAGGCAGAAAAACTTCATGGCCTTGTCTAGAAGTTTTTGACATTGGTGAAATAGATCAACTGACAACATACAAGTTTCTGGTTGTTAAGGACATTGTCAGCGAGCAATAAAGACAAACTGGCAAAACAACCCTCCAAACTTCGTAATTCCCTGACCTGAAACTAAACCCAGGCCGCGGCAGTGAAAGTGCAGAATCCTAGCCACTAGACCAACAGGGATGACAAACGCTGTCTTCTGGACACGTTTAACATAGCACAGTATATGAAAAAGCAGTTATTTGAGGCAGAAAAAACTTAATGGACTTGTCTCTGTTTTTTGGGTATCGGTGAAATAGCTCAACTGACAACATACAGGTTTCTGGTTGTTAAGGACAATGTCAGCGAGCAATAAAGACATACTGGCAAAACAACCCTCAATAATTCTGAATTCCCTGACCGCGAATCGAACCCAGGCCACGGCTGTGAGAGTGCCGAATCCTAGCCACTACACCACCAAGGATGACAAAAACTGTCTTCTGGACACGGCTAACATAGCACAGTATATGAACAAGCAACCAGGCAGCTCAGGCAGAAAAACTTCATGGCCTTGTCTCGATCTTTTTGACATCGGTGAAATAGATCAACTGACAACATACAGGTTTCTGGTTGTTCAGGACAATGTCAGCAAGCATGAAAGACAAACTGGCGAAACACCTTTTAATATTTCAAAATTCCCTGACCGGGAATCGAACCCGGGCCGCAGCAGTGAAAGTGCCGAATCCTAGCCACTAGACCATCAAGGATGACGAACACTGTATTCTGGACACGGCTAACAAAGCACAGTATATGAAAAAGCAGGTAGCTGAGGCAGAAAAAAACTTAATGGACTTGTCTCTGTTTTTTGGGTATCGGTGAAATAGCTCAACTGACAACATACAGGTTTCTGGTTGTTAAAGACAATGTCAGCGAGCAATAAAGACAAACTGGCAAAACAACCCTCAATAATTCCAAATTCCCTGACCGGGAATCGAGCCCGGGCCGCCGCAGTGAGAGTGCCTAATCCTAGCCACTAGACCATCAAGGATGACAAACACTGTCTTCTGGACACGGCTAACATAGAACAGTATATAAAAAACCAGGGAGCTGAGGCAGAAAAAACTTCATGGCCTTGTCAAGAACTTTTTGACGTTGGTGAAATAGTTCAACCGACAACATACAGGTTTCTGGTTGTTAAGGACAATGTCAGCGAGCAATAAAGACAAACTGGCAAAACAACCCTCCAAACTTCTTAATTCCCTGACCTGGAACCAAACCCAGGCCACTGTAGTGAAAGTGCAGAATCCTAGCCACTAGACCAACAGGGATGACAAACGCTGTCTTCTGGACACGGCTAACATAGCACAGTATATGAAAAAGCAGGTATTTGAGGCAGAAAAAACTTAATGGACTTGTCTCTGTTTTTTGGGTATCGGTGAAATAGCTCAACTGACAACATACAGGTTTCTGGTTGTTAAGGACAATGTCAGCGAGCAATAAAGACATACTGGCAAATCAGCCCTCAATAATTCCGAATTCCCTGACCGGGAATCGAACCCGGGCCGCGGCAGTGAGAGTGCGGAATCCTAAACACTAGACCAACAGGGATTACAAACACTGTCTTCTGGACACGGCTAACATAGCACAGTATATGAAAAAGCAGGTAGCTCAGGCAGAAAAGCTTCATGGCCTTGTCTCAATTTTTTTGACATCGGTGAAATAGATCAACTGACAAAATACAGGTTTCTGGTTGTTCAGGGCAATGTCAGAAAGCATGAAAGACAAACTGGCGAAACACCTTTCAATATTTCAAAATTCCCTGACCGGGAATCGAACCCGGGCCGCAGCAGTGAAAGTGCTGAATCCTAGCCACTAGACCACCAGGGATGCTAAAAACTGGATTCTGGACACGGCTAACACAGCACAGTATATGAAAAAGCAGGTAGCTGAGGTAGAAAAAACTTCATGGCCTTGTCTAGAACTTTTTGACATTGGTGAAATAGATCAACTGACCGAATCCTAGCCACTAGACAACCAAGGATTACAAACACTGTCTTCTGGACACGGCTAACATAGCACAGTATATGAACAAGGAACCAGGTAGCTCAGGCAGAAAAATTTAATGGCCTTGTCTCGATCTTTTTGGCATCGGTGAAATAGATCAACTGACAACATACAGGTTTCTGGTTGTTCAGGTCAATGTCAGCAAGCATGAAAGACACACTGGCGAAACACCATTCAATAATTCCAAATTCCCTGACCAGGAATCGTACCCGGGCCGCAGCAGTGAGAGTGCCGAATCCTAGCCACTAGACCATCAAGGATGACAAACACTGTCTTCTGGACACGGCTAACAAAGCACAGTATATGAAAAAGCAGGTAGCTGAGGCAGAAAAAAACTTAATGGCCTTCTCTCTGTTTTTTGGGTATTGGTGAAATAGCTCAAATGACAACATACAGGTTTTTGGTTGTTAAGGACAATGTCAGCGAGCAATAAAGACAAACTGGCAAAACAACCCTCAATAATTCCTAATTCCCTGACCGGGAAACGAACCGGGGCCGCGGCAGTGAGAGTGCCGAATCCTAGCCACTAGACCATCAAGTATGACAAACGCTGTCTTCTGGACATGGCTAACATAGCACAGTATATGAAAAAGCAGGGAGCTCAGGCAGAAAAAACTTCATGGCCTTGTCAAGAACTTTTTGACATTGGTGAAATAGATCAACTGACAACATACAGGTTTCTGGTTGTTAAGGACATTGTCAGCGAGCAATAAAGACAAACAGGCAAGACAAACTGGCAAAACAACCCTCCAAACTTCTTAATTCCCTGACCTGGAACCAAACCCAGGCCGCGGCAGTGAAAGTGCAGAATCCTAGCCACTAGACCAAAAGGGATGACAAACGCTGTCTTCTGGACACGGCTAACATAGCACAGTATATGAAAAAGCAGGTATTTGAGGCAGAAAAAACTTAATGGACTTGTCTCTGTTTTTTGGGTATCGGTGAAATAGCTCAACTGACAACATAAAGGTTTCTGGTTGGTAAGGACAATGTCAGCGAGCAATAAAGACAAACTAGCAAAACTACCCTCAATAATTCCAAATTTCCTGACCAGGAATCAAACCCAGGCCGCGGCAGTGAGAGTGCCAAATCCTAGCCACTAGACCATCAAGGATGACAAACACTGTCTTCTGGACACGACTAACATAGCACAGTATATGAAAAAGCAGGGAGCTGAGGCAGAAAAAACTTCATGGCCTTGTCAAGAACTTTTTGACATTGGTGAAATAGATCAACTGACGACATACAGGTTTCTGGTTGTTCAGGACAATGTCAGCAAGCATAAAAGACGCACTGAAGAAACACCATTCAATATTTCAAAATTCCCTGACCGGGAATCGAACCCGGGCCGCAGCAGTGAAAGTGCTGAATCCTAGCCACTAGACCACCAGGGATGCCAAAAACCGGATTCTGGACACGGCTAACATAGCACAGTATATGAAAAAGCAGGTATTTGAGGCAGAAAAAAACTTAATGGACTTGTCTCTGTTTTTTGGGTATCGGTGAAATAGCTCAACTGACAACATACAGGTGTCTGGTTGTTAAGGACAATGTCAGCGAGCAATAAAGACAAACTGGCAAAACAACCCTCAATAATTCCAAATTCCCTGACCGGGAATCGAACCCGGGAAGCAGCAGTGAGAGTGCCGAACCCTAGCCACTAGACCATCAAGGATGGCAAACACTGTCTTCTGGACACGGCTAACATAGCACAGTATATGAAAAAGCAGGGAGTTGAGACAGAAAAAACTTCATGGCCTTGTCAAGAAGTTTTTGACATTGGTGAAATAGATCAACTGACAACATACAGGTTTCTGGTTGTTAAGGACATTGTCAGCGAGCAATAAAGACAAACTGGCAAAACAACCCTCCAAACTTCATAATTCCCGGACCTGGAACTAAACCTAGGCCGCGGCAGTGAAAGTGCCGAATCCTAACCACTAGACAAACAGGGATGACAAACGCTGTCTTCTGGACACGGCTAACATAGCACAGTATATGAAAAAGCAGGTAGCTGAGGCAGAAAAAAACTTAATGGACTTGTCTCTGTTTTTTGGGTATTGGTGAAATCGCTCAACTGACAACGTACAGGTTTCTGGTTGTTAAGGACAATGTCAGCGAGCAATAAAGACAAACTGGCAAAACAACCCTAAATAATTCCTAATTCCCTGACCGGGAATCAAACCCGGGCCGCAGCAGTGAAAGTGCCTAATCCTAGCCACTAGACCACCAAGGATGACAAACACTGTCTTCTGGACACGGCTAACAAAGCAGAGTATATGAACAAGCAACCAGGTAGCTCAGGCAGAAAAACTTCATGGTCTTGTCTCGATCTTTTTGGCATCGGTGAAATAGATCAACTGACAACATACAGGTTTCTGGTTGTTAAGGACAATGTCAGCGAGCAATAAAGACAAACTGGCAAAACAACCCTCCAAACTTCTTAATTCCCTGACCGGGAATCAAATCCGGGCCGCAGCAGTGAAAGTGCTGAATCCTAGCCACTAGACCACCAGGGATGCTAAAAACTGTCTTCTGGACACGGCTAACATAGCACAGTATATGAACAGGCAACCAGGTAGCTCAGGCAGAAAAACTTAATGGCCTTGTCTCGATCTTTTTGGCATCGGTGAAATAGATCAACTGACAACATACAGGTTTCCGGTTGTTCAGGACAATGTCAGCAAGCATGAAAGACACACTGGCGAAACACCATTCAATATTTCAAAATTGCCTGACCGGGAATCGAACCCAGGAGGCAGCAGTGAAAGTGCTGAAACCTAGCCACTAGATTACCAGGGATGCCAAAAACTGGATTCTGGACACGGCTAACATAGCACAGTACATGAAAAAGCAGATAGCTGACGCAGAAAAAACTTAATGGACTTGTCTCTGTTTTTTGTGTATTGGTGAAATCGCTCAACTGACAACGTACAGGTTTTTTGGTTGTTAAGGACAATGTCAGCGAGCAATAAAGACAAACTGGCAAAACAACCCTCAATAATTCCAAATTCCCTGACCGGGAATCGAACCCGGGCACCGGCAGTTAGAGTGCCTAATGCTAGCCACTAGACCACCAAGGATGACAAACACTGTCTTCTGGACACGGCTAACATAGCACAGTATATGAAAAAGCAGGGAGTTGAGGCAGAAAAAACTTCATGGCCTTGTCAAGAACTTTTTGACATTGGTGAAATAGATCAACTGACATTATACAGGTTTCTGGTTGTTAAGGACATTGTCAGCGAGCAATAAAGACAAACTGGCAAAACAACCCTCCAAACTTCTTAATTCCCTGACCTGGAATCAAACCCAGGCCGCGGCAGTGAAAGTGCAGAATCCTAGCCACTAGACCAACAGGTATGACAAACGCTGACTTCTGGACATGGCTAACATAGCACAGTATATGAAAAAGCAGGTATTTGAGGCAGAAAAAACTTAATGGACTTGTCTCTGTTTTTTGGGTATCGGTGAAATAGCTCAACTGACAACATACAGGTTTCTGGTTGTTAAGGACAATGTCAGCGAGCAATAAGGACAAACTGGCAAAACAACCCTCAATAATTCCCAATTCCCTGACCGGGAATTGAACCCGGGCCGCGGCAGTGAGAGTGCCGAATTCTAGCCACTAGACCATCAAGGATGACAAACACTGTCTTCTGGACACGGCTAACATAGCACAGTATATGAAAAAGCAGGTATTTGAGGCAGAAAAAACTTAATGGACTTGTCTCTGTTTTTTGGGTATCGGTGAAATAGCTCAACTGACAACATACAGGTTTCTGGTTGTTAAGGACAATGTCAGCGAGCAATAAAGACATACTGGCAAAACAACCCTCAATAATTCTGAATTCCCTGACCGGGAATCGAACCCGGGCCGCGCCAGTGAGAGTGCCGAATCCTAGCCACTAGACCACCAAGGATGACAAGCACTGTATTCTGGACACGGCTAACATAGCACAGTATATGAACAAGCAACCAGGGAGCTCAGGCAGAAAAACTTCATGGCCTTGTCTCAATCTTTTTGACATAGGTGAAATAGATCAACTGCCAACATACAGGTTGCTGGTTGTTCAGGACAATGTCAGCTAGCATGAAAGACAAAGTGGCGAAACACCATTCAATATTTCAAAATTCCCTGATCGGGAATTGAACCCGGGGCGCAGCAGTGAAAGTGCTGAATCCTAGCCACTTGACCACCAGGGATGCCAAAAACCAGATTCTGGACACGGCTAACATAGCACAGTATATGAAAAAGCAGATAGCTGAGGCAGAAAAAACTTCATGGCCTTGTCTAGAACTTTTTGACATTGGTGAAATAGATCAACTGACAACATACAGGTTTCTGGTTGTTAAGGACATTGTCAGCGAGCAATAAAGACATACTGGCAAATCAACCCTCAATAATTCCGAATTCCCTGACCGGGAATCGAACCCGGGCAGTGAAAGTGCGGAATCCTAAACACTAGACCAACAGGGATTACAAACACTGTCTTCTGGACACGGCTAACATAGCACAGTATATGAAAAAGCAGGTAGCTCAGGCAGAAAAACTTCATGGCCTTGTCTAGAACTTTTTGACATTGGTGAAATAGATCAACTGACAACATACAGGTTTCTGGTTGTTAAGGACATTGTCAGCGAGCAATAAAGACAAACTGGCAAAACAACCCTTCAAACTTCGTAATTCCCTGACCTGAAACTAAACCTAGGCCGCGGCAGTGAAAGTGCCGAATCCTAGCCACTAGAACAACAGGGATGACAAACGCTGTCTTCTGGACACGGCTAACATAGCACAGTATATGAAAAAGCAGGTATTTGAGGCAGAAAAAACTTAATGGACTTGTCTCTGTTTTTTGGGTATCGGTGAAATAGCTCAACTGACAACATACAGGTTTTTGGCAAAACAACCCTAAATAATTCCGAATTCCCTGACCGGGAATCGAACCCTGGCCGCGGCAGTGAGAGTGCCGAATCCTAGCCACTAGACCATCAAGGATGACAAACACTGTCTTCTGGACACGGCTAACATAGAACAGTATATGAAAAAGCAGGGAGTTCAGGCAGAAAAAACTTAATGGACTTGTCTCTGTTTTTTGGGTATTGGTGAAATCGCTCAACTGACAACGTACAGGTTTTTGGTTGTTAAGGACAATGTCAGCGAGCAATAAAGACAAACTGGCAAAACAACCCTCAATAATTCCGAATTCCCTGAACGGGAATCGAAGCAGGGACGCAGCAGTGAGAGTGCCGAATCTTAGCCACTAGACCATCAAGGATGACAAACGATGTCTTCTGGACACGACTAACATAGCACAGTATATGAAAAAGCAGGGAGCTGAGGCAGAAAAAACTTCATGGCCTTGTCAAGAACTTTTTGACATTGGTGAAATAGATCAACTGACAACATACAGGTTTCTGGTTGTTTAGGACAATGTCAGCAAGCATGAAAGACACACTGCCGAAACACCATTCAATATTTCAAAATTCCCTGACCGGGAATCAAACCCGGGCCGCAGCAGTGAAAGTGCTGAATCCTAGCCACTAGACCACCAGGGATGCTAAAAACTGGATTCTGGACACGGCTAACAGCACAGTATATGAAAAAGCAGATAGCTGAGGCAGAAAAAACTTCATGGCCTTGTCTAGAACTTTTTGACATTGGTGAAATAGATCAACTGACAACATACAGGTTTCTGGTTGTTAAGGACATTGTCAGCGAGCAATAAAGACAAACTGGCAAAACAACCCTCCAAACTTCATAATTCCCTGACCTGGAACTAAACCTAGGCCGCAGCAGTGAAAGTGCTGAATCCTAGCCACTAGACCACCAGGGATGCCAAAAACTGGATTCTGGACACGGCTAACATAGGACAGTATATGAAAAAGCAGGTATTTGAGGCAGAAAAAACTTAATGGACTTGTCTCTGTTTTTTGGGTATCGGTGAAATAGCTCAACTGACAACATACAGGTTTCTGGTTGTTAAGGACAATGTCAGCGAGCAATAAAGACAAACTGGCAAAACAACCCTCAATAATTCCAAATTCCCTGACCGGGAATCGAACCCAGGCCGCAGCAGTGAAAGTGCTGAATCCAACCCACTAGACCACCAGTGATGGTAAAAATTGGATTCTGGACACTGCTAACATAGCACAGTATATGAAAAAGCAGGTATTTGAGGCAGAAAAAACTTAATGGACTTGTCTCTGTTTTTTGGGTATTGGTGAAATAGCTCAACTGACAACATACAGGTTTCTGGTTGTTAAGGACATTGTCAGCGAGCAATAAAGACAAACTGGCAAAACAACCCTCAACAATTCCGAATTCCCTGACCGGGAATCAAACCCGGGCCGCGGCAGTGAGAGTGCCGAATCCTAGCCACTAGACCATCAAGGATGACAAACACTGTCTTCTGGACACGGCTAACATAGCACAGTTTATGAAAAAGCAGGGAGCTGAGGCAAAAAAAACTTCATGGCCTTGTCAAGAACTTTTTGACATTGGTGAAATAGATCATTTGACAACATACAGGTTTCTGGTTGTTAAGGACATTGTCAGCGAGCAATAAAGACAAACTGGCAAAACAACCCTCCAAACTTCTTAATTCCCTGACCTGGAACCAAACCCAGGCCGCGGCAGTGAAAGTGCAGAATCCTAGCTACTAGACCAACAGGGATGACAAACACTGTCTTCTGGACACGGCTAACAAAGCACAGTATATGAACAAGCAACCAGGTAGCTCAGGCAGAAAAACTTCATGGTCTTGGCTCGATCTTTTTGGCATCGGTGAAATAGATCAACTGACAACATACAGGTTTCTGGTTGTTCAGGACAATGTCAGCATGCATGAAAGACACACTGTACAAAAAAAAACTTAATGGACTTGTCTCTGTTTTTTGGGTATCGGTGACAATGTCAGCGAGCATTAAAGACAAGCTGACTGGCGAAACGACCCTCAGTACTTCTGTGGAAGTCAACCTTTAACATTTCTTGACAACAATATGTTATATGTGACTTCACTAATCTAAATATGACATATTGATTAATAAAACATTTGTGGAATATGAGTTATGCAGCCGTTTTTATTCATCTCAGGGGGCGGCCATTCTGCCACTTGCTGTCGACTGAAGATGACATTAGGGTTGCTCAGGGCTCAGACAATGACCAATCACAACTCACCTGTTTTCTGAGGCTGAGCTGTGATTGGTTGTTACCTGAGACCCAATTAACTGTGATGTCATTTTCATATTGATTAAAAACTGCTCAACTCATATTCCTGCCAGCGCTTGATACCCTGTATTTATGGAATTACTTCAAATAAGCCACACCAATGGAGGGATGTGTCATTTGAATATAATTACCCTAACTACTATAACTTAATTTGTGCTGTTGTCCAACTTAAAGGACATTCACTAACTTTTCCCCTTCACCAATCCAATGAAGCCTCACTCACAAAGTCAAGAAAAAAGATTAAAAGTATGATGCTTGGCAGCATTGGGGAAGCTCCGAGAGGAGATTAACAAGTGAGGAGGGCTGATGGAGTGAGTTGAGCCAAGAGAACATCATGTAAAGAAAGACAGCCTCAACAACCATGACCACAGAAAAGTGGAGAGGGTAAGAGAAATTGCACGACTTCAATAGAAAGGCTGCCGGCTATATGTTGTAATTGAAGGGTGTACAAACCAGAGGAAATGTCAAGCGACTGATTGAAGACAACCTAATGCAATGAGTGCCATCACACACACTCACACACACACCGACAATAATTAGCAAATGTCACCTTAGGTTACTCTCAGTAAAGTGCTTCGAGGGTTTGTGCTTTCTCTGCTTCCCACACGGACAACATCATTCATCTTCAGCACTCCTCACTCTTAGAATTACCCAGAATACTTTGCCCTCGGAATGGGTATCCATTGAAGGTAAACGGGTGGGAATGGTCAGCCATCACTATCGTGAGCGTTTCCTCCTCGTTGGTGAGTTCCAGGCCCTTGGCAATGGCGTAGTCCAACGCCACCGCCTCGTGAAGCGCCATGTAAGCTCGGCCATCGTGATGGGCCTGGTCGATGCGGCCCCCTGACAACACAAGCAGATAAAGGTCATCAACTTGATGCCAACACGAATGTACTGCGAGCAAAATACTAAAGACGGCAATTATTGTTGTTCAAGCAGGATGAAATCAAATGTTCTACTGCCGTGCTGTGTTAAAGGAACTATTTTAAAATTGTGTGTAAGCGATGCAGTTAAGATATGTGAAAATTTGACACTTCAGAAGTTTTGGAAAACTTTATTTACTGTAGAAAGCACTACAGAGTTAATTATTTGTTTAAGTGTTCATTTAACTTTTTAAGAAATGCTGATGAACCTGGGAGTTCCCTGAACTTTTACTTAGAATTTTAAAACAAAGATGTAGATTGTCTGAGATTTTAAAAAAAGAAGAAGAAAAAACACATGCTTAAAGACCTTTCAACAAAGTTAGTTTTTTGTATTTTTATCAATTTTGCCGTTTTTTGCTTTTAATGAAAGTGAATATCGGCTTCAAATATCAGTTATCAGCCTGCTTGACTACTAATAATCGGTATCGGTATCAGCCCTGAAAAAAACATATCAGTCTATCTCTAATTCAGAGTCACATTCACACAATTAAACACTTCAGAGTGTTCAATTAGTGTGAATATTGTCACACGTCCTGCTTTAGAGTTATTTGTAAAAATAAATAAATAAAATAAATTTTTAAAATATATAAATATCGTTTCACTTCTAGATTGTGTCCCACTTGGTGTTGAATCCTCACAAAAAAAATATCAAAATGTATATCTTTATATTTGAAGCCTAAAATGTGACAAAAAGGCTAAAAGTTCAATGGTGGCTGTGACACTTTCGTAAGGCACTTTGTTGTTATCAGGATGTCCAACTGCACTGCATCATAGCATAAAACATCCTATCCTTTTATTGACATGAGAAAGGTCATGATTTAAAAAAAAAATAATAATAATCTACTAGGATGCAGGGCATTTCTTGGCCTCAAAACATCATAAACATATTGTTACATTAACTCATTCACTCCCAGCCATTTTTACTGAAGTAATCCCCTTCACTCCTGGCTGTTTTACTGGATTTTGACTGATTTTGCAAGCCCCACAGAATATTGTATTATATTGCTATAAAACCTACCAAAAGAAAGATTAAAGTATCTTCTTTCATCAGGAAAAATAATAATAATATCTTTTCGTTTTGCAGCAATTAGCATTAGAATATAGCAAAATTTCGTCATTATTCACAAATCTATTTAGAAATGTGAGTAAATTACCCTTTTTTTTCAACATGGCCCTGGTTGGTCTCTTTTGCTTTGCTGCCACCTGCTGGCCGTTTGTGTAATAACTACAATTTCTTCAACCGTTCTTTGCAGTTGAGAGGCTGCATCACAGCCTTCTGTATGCTCTAGCATTTAAAAAACATATACATGTGTGTTTGAGACACTTCAAACATTTGAAATAGAACGTACAAGGCTTGATTGGCAGCATTATATGTGTGTATGTATTTTAGCAAGTAAATTAAAGGTGAATTCTGATTTTGATTTTCATTTGTGTCTTTTTTTTTACAACTCACTCAAAACTCGTATCTTAATTTCTCATAACAAATATGAGAGTACCAGCTGAACTGTTGCTTCTATTTATACACCGGCTTGATATTTTCAAGAAATTGCCAAGACTGAGTAGCACCATGAAGTCCCCAAGTGCCCGTGTCAGATTAAAGAAGAGCTGGATTAGACTTGGAGATGGTTCCGTGAAATGCACACAGTCATTCAGCACACATACACCAAATACACACACACACAGACACACACACCCCCCCACACACACACTGTCATATGTTGCAACAACCTCATTGAATTGAATGCAAATGCATTTGCAAGTCCATCAAAGGTACAATTTAATACTAACATAGACAGATTTAGGGGGCTGTGTACAAAAAATACCACCATAGTGTTTCTCATATATAAATGCAAAACCAGATTGATGTTTTAGCAAACATCCATTAGAGTGAGGCCCTTTGTGACGATTAACGGATCAATTGATCCAGCAGGTGCAAACACATGCCATCTCCTATTTTTAGCACACTCCTTGGGGATGACATTATTCAACCGTTGTCTGCCTGATGAAGTCGTGGGATGCCCTCACCTTCCACTAAAAGGAAGAAGCCTTTTGAGTTTTTCCTGAGGATGCGAATGGCCTTTTCCGTGGTCTCGACGATGGATGGGTCCATGTTGGGGTCCCTCTCAGCTTCATATCGCAGATCACCTGGTTCAAACAGAGCTGAGGGAGAAGAGAAGCAGACCAACAGGACAATACAGTCAATGTTGGCTAAAACAGCCAAAAATTGAAGAGCAGCTCTAAATCTCTCTCTCTCTCTCACAAACGACAAATCAGCCAGCATGGCTCAAATGACCTCCTTCACACTTTCTAACACACATTGACGTTTCAAGATGTCACTGATAGCAAAAAGTAAATGGAGCTGTTTTGGATCATACATCTGTGTAAAATGCCTTAATATTTATTGTATGGAACTGTCTTTGGCACTAAACCTGGCAAGGCTATCGATAACAAGATGGACCGAGTGAATTTGTTAATTTGTTCAGCTAGTAGTCTAACGACTTTCTATTTAAAAAGAGGAATAAAATAGACTAATGTTTTAATTTCCCCCTCTGCTGAACAGAAAGGAAGTAAAATCCAAATATTGTAAACAAAAACACTCACCCATGAGGTAATCTGTGGTTTCAGGGTCAACAGCATCAAAATCCTTTTTATTCCAAACATAATGGGCTACCTATGGTATGAACACACACAACAGGCCATTCTGAACTGATTTAGTCACGTTCTGTCACATCACTTTTGTAGCCGATAAAAACTAAGAATAACATTTTGAATGCATGTGATGTCAGGTATGCCATTACACAAGTCCTGCACAGTGAGTATTCAGCCTATTTCTTTAAATATCTAGTAAATATCCTATATCTTGAATTGGATATCTCCTTATGAGCCAGTAAAAAGGCAAAGCATAACTTCTATGTGAATTTCAAAACTCATATGTTAAAATCAGGGTCATACTGCACTTTTATACTGTATTATAGGGGTGTCAGTCAATACTTTTTTTAAATTGTAATTAATCACATAATTTCAATAATTAATTCATGATTAATCGCAAATTAATCACACATATCTATTCTAAATACAATAAAACAAAATGTACAATACTTTTCCCCCCAATTGTTCACTCTAAAAGTGGAAAAACATGTTAACCTAATACAAATATAGTTGTATCTATTAGTTCATTAATAAAGTAATTTCATAATAATTCATAAAGATATTTGAAGTTCAAATTAAAAAGTTGTACTGTACTGTAAAAAAAAACATGTGAGACACTGATTTGTGATTAGGTCATTTTTCTGCCACTAGATGGCATTTAATGTTGGACATTGATGACAGCATAATGCAAGGGGCGGACGCTAATCACGTGTTAAAAACATTTGTGGCGTTAAAAGAACTTTAAATTAATTCGATATTAACACACAAATTTTGACATCCCTATTCTGTATTATAATTCAGGTGAAATCCCAAAAATGCGTAAACGAATGATTCGATGAACGAATCTTTTGAACGATTCTTTTGAATGAACTGATTGTAAAGATTCAGTTCACTTAAAATAACTGTCATGCCCATCACTACCTCTCATTAATATTAGAAAATGGCGCTCAAAGGGGGGCGTGGCCTGGAGGACCGTTGGGCTTGCAAATGGGGAGAGGGTTGGGCGTGGTCTGGCTGTGATTGACAGCAGCAGTGAAAACTGCAACCTAAATCATTTCTATGCTACAAGCTATGCTAAATAAACTAACTAAATGCTATGCTAATAATTCACTAACTGAAAATTGATATAAAGATGTTCACAAACGCTACAATTCCAACTCGCTAAAGAGGCGTGTAGGAGACTGAGCTGATGGGTGGCAGAGCGACTATGTCAGTTTCAGGAAAGTGACGTGGATAGTCCTTGCTCGTCAGCCAAATTGTGCTTATCCCAGTGTTTAACTGGAAGATGGTGTTTTTTGTGCCAAATCCAAGCTTTCAACAAACATGCACTAAAATGTCAAAATAATGACCAGGTCATGTGGAAAGCATAAGAAGACACCTGTTTATACCGTTTATCAGCACACAAAAAAATAATAAAATGAAAAAATGATTGAAATAAAATAAAAATTTAATACAAATTTATTTAACCCTATTACGCCAAATGTATCATATTAAGTACAAGACATTTGAGCCCTCTATTTCAAGAGTATAATTTATTTTGCCCCATTAAAACCCTGACGTATATGATCTAACACATGCATTGCACAGATAATCCATTAGAGGGCAGTATCACCCAGCTGATGGCTTTTTCAGCGACCTTGAAACAATCGCCCTGATTGAGAAAGGAGAGACACCTACATTTCTTAAAAATGGGAAATGTTCTTTTAGAAATACTAATATGTTTGATATTTCTGTTTATTATTATATTTTTGACAATTATAAATGTACGGATTTAAAGCATTGTAACCTGATGTATCAAATATGACACAAATCAAGTCATAGGTGGAAGATTGATTTTCCTAAAAAAATGTTTTTTCAAAAGGATCAATAAATACTCTATTTACAAAGAATCCGAATTTTCTCTAATATATTTCATGGTTAAGTCTTTAAAGGATTAATTTGGTGTGTTGCCACAATTTACCAGAATGGAATTATTCCACACATGACTCAGTTTACACTCTGCCATTGTGTGACTGAAATAAAAGCAGTGTATCATTTAGACAATTTCTCTGTTATTCTTTCTCACTTTGTTCCTGATAATTACAGTTTATATTATAGTTATTTTAATTACTTTAAATGAACTTTGAGTTGCTTTTGAGTTTAGTTTTAAACATTACCTCGAATGGTCAAAAGTAGCAATATTTTGATTTGAGAATCGACTTTAAAGCATGAAGATCTGGTATTGGCTTTATCGCTAACCGACACATCACTGACAAATTACCTTTCCCATTTTCTGGTTCTGCCATTCACTGATCAGGTTGCGTTTGTCTTGCCTTTTACCCCTGGATGAAAAGTCTCCGGGGTATTCTGGGTCCTTGGTACCCCTGGGGGTCATGTACTTTCTCCCACCACCAATGATCACCTGCGAGATATAAACACTCCATTAAGCGAGATATCATGTCACTAACTAAAATGTTATGAAATAATAGTCTCCCTCTCACATTAATGTCTGTGTTATTGAGCAGCTGAGATGCAATGTCAGTACAGCCGTCCCTCTTGGCGCTGGTGGGCATGTCGGCGTCACTGTACCACTTCCTGCTGGCACTGTGGGCGTAGCTGGTGGCTGGCGTAGCGTGCTGGACCCGTGTGGTTGTCACAATGCCGACAGACTTGCCTGGAAATATTGAGTAGCTTACTAACTAGCGTCTTTTGCTCTTGTTTGACGACTTCACCCACGTTACCAATGCTAATGCTAGGATTCCCATTGTAGGTTAGCATTAAGATAGTGGATTTTAATTATATGCTAAATGAACATTTATGGTACATACAGTGAGTGTGCATTTCATACTGGACTGTCTTTTGATAAATGGATCCATAAATAGTGCTGCGCAAAGTGTTTGTTATAAGATATGTAATGCTGATAGCATGGTAACATAATAAGAATCGAGGTGTCATTATGTAACCTGTAAACCCCACAACATTTGAATTTAAGCATATCTCTTATAGTTCTCAATCATGACATTGTCTTAGTATCCTCACCTGCATCTTTGGCCCACTTCAGGATGGATGTGACTTCATTGCCCTTCTGACTCTTACAAACGCCATTTCGAGCTGCAGCGCTGACGCCGATGGTGTTCAGGTTGGTTTTGACCCCGCACAGATAAGCAGTGGCTGTGGCAGCACTATCTGCAATCTGGAAGTCCACGCTGTAGGTCTGCACAAAGCACAAGAAGCAGCTTTCATCTAATGGACTGACAGTCAATGTTTTTACCTGTGCTCGAATAAGGCATACTGCGGACAAGTAAAACCCAAACTGATCTTGGTTCTGCAACATATCCAATAAAAAATGTTTTAACAGTTGATCATGATGAGTTATTAACATTGTTTTTAGTTTTAATTTATATTTTAGCCGTTTTGGATTTAGTTGACTCAGTGTAGGCTCAATGAATTGTATTCTTGTCTGTGTTACTTTCATGAGGAAGAGCAACGGGTCTGTCTATTCATTCGTTATCTAATGGGAGGTCCCGGGATTCTGCTGTGTCGGAAGGGAGTCAGGCTTATTATTATTGTATTTTTTCTAATCTGATTTATACCCATGGGAACGGATTCTCTTGTATTCATTCAGTTGTAACCAGGTGTGTTGTGGGCTGACCTTTCTATGAACCCTCTTTGTGAATAAATAATAATGTGGGCTGGAGAGAAGGACACATTTTGAACAGAGCACTGCTTGGGTGACTTGTTTTGTGTGATCAGAAGCTTCTGGTAATTAATACCTTTGCAAAGGAACTTCTTCAACAGAATCTCACCATTCAGTTAATTGAAACACGCAAAGAGTACAATACTTAATATTGTCTACTCTAACAAATGGTGACCGCCGACGCTGAATTATAACGAATGGTCTCCTCCGTTGAACCGAACGGACGTGGAGCTAGATGCGGCGTTCAAGGACGGGCGGAACTTCTAGGCCTAAATAAATAAAGTACGGTAAGTGGAGACTGTTATCCACGTAGAGAGGTTGTGTCTGTCTGGTCCGCTGCAACTGGTTTTTCGTCTTCCAAATTGTCTAAATTTTAAATGAGATCTGTGTGAACAAGTTATAGTTTGATGTCGTTGGAGAGTTGATAATTCCGACGATATTGAACTAAACACGTCGTGGAGTGGTGCATTTGAAGGTGACGTGATGCAGACTCGAAGTGATGAAGCTTTTTTTGTACAGGAAGAAATAGCGGTTAATTTTTTGATTTGTTTTGTTTTTCGTCAACGCTATGAAGAATCCTTAGACCATAATATATATTGAAGATTATGGTATGCGCTTCTGTCTTTTTTGGCAGTTTTGGCCGATTTGAGGACTACTATCATAATTGTTCATGGCAATTGGTGAAAACGTCCTAAACACGTAATATGTCTTTTATTTGAAAAAGCGCCTATTTGAAATTGAACAGTATTGAGGGGTCCAGGTTGATTACAGCGATGATTGGATTTTGTATCACTGTATTTGCAATCGAGAGATTACGTGTAACTTTTGTTTTATTTTGTTGGCGCTTCTACAATATGTAGTTTTGAGGTCAGGATTCCCGTTTGAATTCCTTTTGTTCCACGGTTGAATTCGATGGTACGTGACAATTTCTTTAAAAAATAAGCGCCTTGCAGAAATTTCGCAATATATGGAGAACAGTTTAGCTCAGCGGGATTGGGTAACCGCTGTGTATAAACGAGAGGTCACGTAATTCTTATGTCTGTCTGTGTGTGGCCATATGTGTTAACATATTGAACTATTAATACTAAAAGTGAGACGTCACTGTATTAAAACCGAAAGTATACATCAAAAACTACAAACAAAATGGAGGCGATTTCGACCCGGATACAGAATGGTTTGTCCTGAATGCGCTTCCGGTTCAGCGAAAAATAAAAGCGTCGATGAACAATGAAAAAACGAACTGTGGATCGATTGTATAAAAAGCTTTCGCTGGACAAAATGGTACGTCAGAATTTTGTATTTTTTTTGTTGGTAATGAAAAAAGGCTGAATTTGATGCTAAAATGACTCCAGCATTTGTGGAGCAGTTTACGGGTGGTTTGTTCGAAGTTACCCGTTTACTGAAATCACCGTATAAAACTGCGGTTTAAATGCTATAAGATTTGTAGACAACGAATTGATAGAATAACATCGTTTATTTTTTTATAATGACTGAAGAGTGTGTGCGTATGCATTTGAGTGTGTGACCTAGCTTCTAAAAAAAGGTGGGGGTTTGTAAGTGAGAAGTGTGCATATGGGGATTTTGTTTGTTTTTCTTCAATATTTTTAACTAAGTTTGGTGTTGTTTTGTGTGAGATGAGACTGTTGTGATAGTGGCGTTTGTTTTATTAATGGGAATGTGATAAAATAGGTTTTGCGATTTATAATGTTAAGTTAACCCCCCCCCCCCCCCCCCCCCCCGGTTTTAGGTTAGAAAAAAAAAAAAGGTGGGGGCTGGGCTGTGCGCTGTGAGCATAATGTGTCCTCGTAATGGGACTTTTTTTTTTTGTCAAAATGGTAAGAGAGGAATGATAAACAATATAAAATAAATAACATCATTCGAAAGATATTGTTGAGTTTTTGTAGAAGACTATTAAATTAGTGTTTTATTTTTTATTTTTTTTTAGTGACTGAGCTAATAAATCTTTACACTTTAATGATTGATGACGATGGTTAATTTGTTACCTTTCCCTTTTTGGGACAAATGAATAAAGAGTAATGATAAAATAATGGCATTTTGTTTGAGCTATGTTGAGTTGATATAATTATGCCTACATCTGTATAGCTGTGGCTGGAAGTAAGATAGTTGAATAAGGAGTTATGAATGTTTTTGAAATTGACATGTTGATAATGATTTTTAATATTTGTTTTTTCTCTGAGTGTGTCATTTCAGAAACTGATGTTTGAGTTCCAAGGCAGATGAGGGTTTGATGGCCTTCACTGATTACAAACTGCGAACGGGATGCGCCCCAGCTGCTGATACGTTGTATGGCTAGTAGCTATTTGAAGGGGTATTGAAAGAAAAGAAAAAATAAATGAATAAAGAGGCTGTGTTTTTTACGAAACATTTTTGAGAAAGCAGGGAGTGAACTGTCTTGCTATGATCCCATATCCTCAGTCTGGCATTTTTAATGCATTGTATCAACGAGTGTGCATTTTTTTGATCAGGTGAGCTCTCAGAAAGACTGTGTGTCATCGGATCCACATCGCAGACTGCGTCTGAATGGATGTGGCAGAGATCAAAGGTCTAAAGCCGCAGAGCAACAGTCTTCTCGTCCTGTGCCTAAGAAAAACATGATGTTCACCTTCCAAAATGCCCAGTGACTGTGTACAAGCCTCATTACAGAGATGTCTCCTCTCATCGAATTTTGTCTGACACAGCTCCGCCCTGAACATTGACAACAGCTGCCGTCCTGCCTTTTGCTGGGGGTCTGGACAAAGAAAGTTGGTGGTCGGAATGAGATGTGATCCATTCAGTAAAATGCTGCACGGTGTATGCATGGCATTTTTAATGTGTTGAGTGGGGAACTGTGATCTATAGCAAGATATTTCAGGAAATTGAAAACGACATATGTAAATTTGAAATGAGGGATTGAGAAAATTTATTTCAATCTATAGCCTACTAAATTTTTGCCTATATTTTTGGGAGAATCAGTTTCTGAATTGGTACAATGGGAATTTTATTAATATGATATGATATGATATATTTTTATTTTCCCCGTGAGGAACTTTTTTGGACTTCGTCCAGCTGCAGCTATAGTATAAAATAAATAATAGAATAAAATGAGTAGTAACAAGTAAAAGACTAACTAAGAGTTTGATGGCTAAGTTTGATTTTTTTTTAACAGCACTGTGATTTATAAATCCCAGAAATATTTTGTGTGCTGTGTTTTTTATGAGCCCCGCTAATATGTGAAAGATTAGCAGTTTGAAGATGATTTTTAGTTTGATTAAATCTAGGAAATGGTAGATATTTGTAAATTTTGTGTGATTTTATCCTCAGCCCCACTAATCTGTAAAAGAGGTGAGGTTGAATGGCATTTAAAATAATTTTTGGGACTCTAGGAGAATTAGAGTAATATGGTTACCTCTATTTTTTATGGTCCCAAAGTCATCATATATTAGTGTCTTAAGTTGTATTTGCTTATGCTCAGTTTTATAGTGTTTTGTAGCTCTTTTGTTTATCTCATGGCCTGATTTAGAGGGTTGAGTTATTTGTGACGTTTTTTGGGTTATGTGGTCTCTATTTTGTCCTCCCTTTATCTTGACGTGTTTGAAAAAATCAGTGGATCTTTGTCAAATGAGGGAGTTTATGTTTAAGAATTTAACCAATGTAGACGAGTTAGAAAATTAAAATCAAACTTAAAAACGAAATTAAAAAGGTTGTGGGGTATCGGCCTACACTCCAATTGACAGGATGAGTTTGAAAGTGATAATCCACAGTTTGAATATGAAGAAATCTACCAGAGGAAATCGATCGCAAAGTAAGTCTGAAGCAAGCAAGGACAATAATGCATATTCGCCGAATGAAGGTAATTATATTATATTATATCTTTTATCTCAGAATTATATTTGAAAAATGTAATGTTTGGAGCCCAGTGTTTGCAAAAGAGTATAGATAATATGAAGATATGTGAGTTTTTCCCAGCATGCCAGGATTCGGCCGGTCATGGGATTCTGGGAAGAGAATAAGAGATATGAAAGGCACAGTTATGCAAATTTAGAACAAATTTAGTCGTGGTAAAAAATTACCTATTATTGAACAAAACCTATTTGAAAAATAAATATTTATAAGCTCTGTCTTATATTAATGAATGAGCGAATGTCATTCAACTCAATCAAAGGCTGGGCTCTATTTTAATGTCACAAAAATAGATCTTTTCCTGTTCCAACAGCACAGGACCTACGGATCTTAACCAAATAACATTTATTAATCCCAACTAACAAAAACTATCAGGGTTTTTTCCTCCAAATAAAATTTATGTGAGTTTATGAGAAACTAAAAATGAAAAGTTTCTGCACTCAGGAGAACGGCCCCAGGGGGTTGGTGAGGAAATCTTGTGCAGTTCTCTGCACAGAGAAAATTCCACATCTGGTCTACAAGGCTTCCGGAGACGTGCCAGGCTCGGCCATCTCATCAACTGATGCTCTCAGGTTGAAAGGAGAGACGAAATTCCACAACTGGATCATCAATCTTATCACCTCCGACCTGGAGCCACGTCAGCTGACCCAGTGATCGTTCTGGAGCGGCCGTTTCGACATCATTTGACACCGTTTGAGGACATCAGTCAACGGATCAAGTCAAGTGCCTTTTCTTGGGCAATCATTCCAAGAATAAGTCACATTTTGGGCAGAATAATCCCGTGACAAATCGAAGAATTTGGGTAGTCTACCCCAAATTCTTAAAGAAGAGACGAACTATTGCGACACTCTTTTCATTAAAAAAAAAGACCTTCAAAGAACTTCATCACAAGATGGCTTCAAAGAACACATATTCGTCTGCCGATACATTGCGACACTTTTTAATGAACAACATTTTATGTTAAGCCTCACATATGCTATGCTTATTCCACTAAAAATCTTTTAAATGTATCAAATTGTTTTTTAATGTCATATGATTGTTAAACTATCTCCTCTTTTGCTAAAGGGATGTTTTAAGGATAATTATTTTTACCACACAACCATTGAAAAAAAAAAATGTTTTAATTTGTTGAGCTCTCAAGAGCTCAAATGAGGGAATGATGAGTTATTAACATTGTTTTTAGTTTTAATTTATATTTTAGCCGTTTTGGATTTAGTTGACTCAGTGTAGGCTCAATGAATTGTATTCTTGTCTGTGTTACTTTCATGAGGAAGAGCAACGGGTCTGTCTATTCATTCGTTATCTAATGGGAGGTCCCGGGATTCTGCTGTGTCGGAAGGGAGTCAGGCTTATTATTATTGTATTTTTTCTAATCTGATTTATACCCATGGGAACGGATTCTCTTGTATTCATTCAGTTGTAACCAGGTGTGTTGTGGGCTGACCTTTCTATGAACCCTCTTTGTGAATAAATAATGATGTGGGCTGGAGAGAAGGACACATTTTGAACAGAGCACTGCTTGGGTGACTTGTTTTGTGTGATCAGAAGCTTCTGGTAATTAATACCTTTGCAAAGGAACTTCTTCAACAGAATCTCACCATTCAGTTAATTGAACACGCAAAGAGTACAATACTTAATATTGTCTACTCTAACAATCACTAGATGTTGCCAAAGAATAGAATACAGCTGAAGCACATGTATTTTGAAGCACGTGAACTACGGTGACTCAGAGAGACCAAACTTCGCAAGCCTACCACCGATATTATTATTTGATATGAGCGAGAGAGCATCTTGGCGAGAGTCAGTGCCAAGAGACCGAGCAAGCTGGAGTTAGCCGGAGCAGCTAACAAGAGCGGCTAATGGTAGCTAGCCGAGCCATAGGCTGGATCGAGCGGCTAACAAGAGCAGCTAGTCAAGTCATGTCATCTTTATTTATATAGCAGTGGAAGAAGCTAGTAAAAACTTTTGAGAGCAAAGCGGGACTCAGCGATGACCACCTGCAGGCCCCAGCTGTGGAAGGTAAGTGGCAGTCGATCCATTGGGTCAGACACCAGCTCAGGGGTGCTCAAGTTCCAGCTTGTTTTCCATGTTTCGCTCCACTAACACGGCGGATTCATGATCAAGATCGTTATCAGGCTTCTGCAAAGCTTGCTGGTTAGCTGATCATTAGATTCAGCTGTGCTGCAGAAGGGAAACATGGAAAACAGACTGGATAGGAGCTCTCAAGGACCGAATTTGAGCACCCCTGCACTAGCTATAAGCAGGGCTAACTACATTCATGAAGTTGGCAGCCTCTGGTGGGGTGAGGTTCCAGGCACGTAATGTAATTACCGATAACTAGACTATGAATATATGAAAAATTGCATGTTGATGTAATATAACTTTTTTTAAATTGATAATCAGTTGTTTTTTAAAATGAATGAGCTATTAGTTGACCACTAGATCAATTATCACACACTGTGTCTTTAAAGATGTAGATGTAGTGCCATCTAATGGTGAACTAATATAATGCAAGTATTTTAAGGCAAGGTCACTACGGTGCCTCAGAGAGATCATACTTTGCAAGCCTACCACCATCCATCCATCCATCCATCCATTATCTGAAATACTACCAATTATTACTTGGCTTGAGCGAGCGAGCCCAGCGAGCAGGAGCTAGCGGGAACGGTTAGCAAGAGTGGCTAGCAAGAACTCACTGGAGCAGCTAACAAGAACGAACAAGAGCAAGAATTAGCTGGAGGGGCTAACAAGAGCGGCTAGCGGGAGACGCTAGCAAAAGCTAGTGAGAACAAAGCAGAGTCTAAGTGACGACGACACAAGATGCAAACTCCAGGGCTAACTACGTTCGTGAAGTACTTCTCCTTCAAGTATCCGTAGCAAAAAAATGGTGGCAAAACATGTAAGCCTCCAGTTATATAATTAGTGACTGCTAGACCTACGATTATATATATTTTTAAATGTACGTTGATGTGATAGAACCAAGGTTATTATAGTTAACTAAAACGGAAACAACGAAAACAAAAAATTCAAAAAAAAAAATCGTTAACGAAATAAAATAAAAATGAAAATGCTTTTTAAAAAACAAAAACTGAAACTACATTTTATGTTTACAAAACTAACTAAAACTAACTATAATTATAGCAAAATGTCCTTCGTTTTAGTCTTTGGTAATCAATTTAATGCATGGGCCTTTGGGGATGATTTATTTTGATATTAACCGGAATAAGGACATTTGAAAGTGTGTCACACAAAAGTGACGTCATCTAGCAGCAGCCAATAGAAAAGCACCTTCAGATGACGTTGCTCGCATGGTGTTTTTTAAATATTGCGCACAAGTAATACACACTTTAAAAAATAAAACTAATACTGAAACTAACTAAAACTAAGCATTTATGAAATAACTAAAAGTAATAAAAACTAACAGAACCACCCTGAAAACGAATTAAAACTAACTAAATTTAAAAAACAACTCAAAACGAAATAAAAACTAACTAAAATGAAAAATTCCAAAACTATAATAACCCTGGATAGAACATATTTTTGGGCATGTTATTGAAATGTATGTTTTTTTTAAATGAATGAAATAGTTCACCACTAGATGGCACTAAATCCTATACACAGTCACTTTAAATGAATACATTCTCTGACAATCAAAACTAAGCACTACTCTGTTGTCTTTATGTATCTCATTTTGTAACCAATAAGAATTTTTTTTAATTTTTTTATTATTAGTTAATACCTATATTTGCTTTCAAACAGCACATGTACGGCCTTAAAGTTGATCACATTCATAATCATTTGAGGCTTGGAAGCTTAAGGAGGCCATATGCTGGACAGATTGCATTCTTCTGTACATTATATGAATAAAATGAGCTTCAAATCTGTGTGTGCGTGCGTGCGTGTATGTTACCTTAGCCAAGCCCACATGGGGGAAGGTGTCCATGGTCATCACAGTCTCCTCTCCTGTGCGGTTCTGCAGTTGTCCCTTGAGGATACGAGCTGCTGTGTAGGTTGTGATTCCCATACCTACAGTAATGTCAAGATGCATACATGCAGAATTTAATTTTGCTCAATGACGTGGATGCATTAAGAAATTGATGTGTACAACATATTGGAATGGTTAACGTCTGTTGCCACTTTGTGCGCTGCAACCTACCATCCCCCAGGAAAAACAGGATGTTTTTGGCCACATTGGTGTTCTGTTTCCTGTTTAAAGCTGCTTGCAAAGTCTTCTTTGCCTGTGATCTCCAGAACTCGGGGTTCTCCTCTTCAACTGTGTAGTGAAACGAGTAAATCAGATTAGTTTCAGTTATACATGGTCTCTTTCATTAAAAATGCAGGCTGACGAGTCAAAGAACAACAAATACAGTCAAGTCAAATACAGTGGACTGCTCTTTGTTCAGGCCTTGGCTGACGTGGATGTACTGTCTAGCTCACATCACCCTTGTGGCCTCTTATCTACTAAATCATAATATCCACAGTTGGTTTCAAGTACTGCTGTTTACAACAACAATCCACCAGCGCTGCACATGTAATACATATAAACAAACATTGACATGAAATGCAATTAATCAACGAGAATAATTGATAATAATGGCAAATTAGGATAATACAGAAGATGTGTAATTTAAAAGAAATCAGAGGTAACATGATAAAATAGTTTGAATCAGACTGAACATGTTCAGGCTACTGTAAAAGACAAATAAGCAAAATCTGTCTGAAAGCAAAACATATCAAGGTGTAATGAAATGTGAAAAAAGCTTGTTTGTAAAAAAAAAAAATGCATTTAGCATGTCAAACAAGCATTTGAAATGATAATAATAAAATAAAAATTAAGTTGACACAGATAAGAGTGTTAAGAATCCTGCCAGTTTTAAATTATTATTATTTTTAAATCACCAGGTACATATAATAAAGCTTTTTAAAAAACCCTTTAAAAAAATCAACAAATAAATAAATCAGGGTGTTGCTCTTGAATGCTGTGGGCATGTCCACTAAATGCATTGAAACCATTCAACTGTCAACTGTCAATCCAAATACCTGTCGATCAGAACCTGGAACCTTAAATGCTGCCTACAAATGACTACATAGTTGAGCCATGAAAATATAACCACTTAACACTGACAAGGACTTTTTAATCCTGTGACAACGAGGCGCTCTAAAGTAGCCATGTCGTTCTGATGCTTCAGTCCACACGCTAACTGTCAGTCAAACGTTGTTGTTTTTTAATTCGTCTCACCCCACTCTTCCGCCTTTCTCCCCATGTCGCGCATGTACTCACAGTAAACAACAAGGCACTCTAAAGTGGCTTCAACAGGGTGAAGTCCTATTCCACACACTTAAAAGTGGTTAAGTCGGTTAAGTGTTCAAGTAGATTGAAACATAATCACTAGTCAGTAGAAGTGAAAAGCATTTAATGGACAGTGTAATTTAACTGAGAATCCAAAGTAGCCAAGATAACTAAAATGTTTGCTTCCTGCATGAAAATTAAAAAATGTTTTGGTCTAGATTGAAAGCTTCCAAAATTTGGGGGGAGAAAAGTTTTGCAAGGCTTACTTACCTTTGGCTGCAGTTGTTCCAAAGACTACAAGCAGGAAAAGAGCCAACATGGATACTTTGGAAGGCTCCATGGCTTTGCTGCGGCAAGACGGTTGGTCGTCTAACTAACCTTCGCAAAGATCATCTTCGGGTACAAATATCGCTTCCCATCACTTGTGATGTCATTTTTAACAGCATGCAATAAAGCACCCTTGGGCCTCTCATTCATTTATGACACCTAAGTGCAACCGGTGAGCTTTCTTGGGAGCTAACAAGTGATTGTGTTTTCATAGCTAAGATACTTTACTTTATTTACTTGGAGTGCTTATTGACAAAAGGTCAACAATTAATAAAGGCAATATTTTGTATGACGTGATAATGATCAGTGTGTGAGTTTTTTCATGTATGTGTGTGTTGTAATATTCGATGATATATTACTCCTATCAGTTAAGTATTGACTGATAACACAGCCTATGATTATATAAGTGACAGAATGTTCATTGTCTCTGTCAAACTGTAGCTGCACAATATAATGAAATCCTACGACGGCATATCAGGGCCACGTATAAATATATATTTTTTAGAGGGCGAGGGCAATATTCCGAGGAAAAAACTCGCAAATTTGCCACTTTTCGTAAAATCATAAATCATAAGTTTTTTTCTCGCAAATTTGCAACTTTATGAAGTGGCAAATTTGCCACTTTATAAACTCGCAAATTTATGAGTTTTTTTCTCCCAAATTTGCGACTTAATAAAGTGGCAAATTTGCGAGTTTATAAAGTGGCAAATTTGCCACTTTATATAGTGGCAGATTTGCGGGAAAAAACCCTCATACATTTGCGACTTTATAAAGTGGAAAACCCACAAAAACTTACGAGAAATACACGTAGCGTACTACTCGACTGTTTGTGCCAATACTTTTCGGTCGGGTTTCCAAATAAGGAGATAGTAATTGCTTTGCGAAGGTCCACACCTGGACGATCAAGCATTTAAGTTAGTTTGTTAAAATGTATATTTACTTGTTCATTTATGTTTCCAGAGTTATTATTGACACGTTCATACATTTTGGTATTTTTTTGTACAAGTATCTAAATTGATGTGTCGAATCTGCTGCTCTCCGTCATTCACTTGCATTTACCTAGTTTTTTTCTCGCACTTTATAAAGTGGCAAATTTGTGGAAAAAAAGCCTCGGAATTTCGCGAGTTTATAAAGTGGCAAATTTGCCACTTTATATAGTTGCAGATTTGCGAGAAACCCCCCCAAAAAACTTACAAGAAATACACATAGCGTACGACTCGACTGTTTGTGCCAATACTTTTCGGTCGGGTTTCCAAATAAGGAGATAGAAATTGCTTTAGCATAGATTAACCATATCATGTTAATCATTCATTCTTTGAACCGTTGTGTATGGCCACTGGCCACTTTGCAAAGGGTCCACACCTGGGCGATGAAGCATTTAAGTTAATTTGTTAAAATGCATATTTACTTGTACATTTATGTTTCTAGAATTATTATTTACACATTCATACATTTTGGTATTTTTTTGTACAAGTATCTAAATTGATGTGTCGAATCTGCTGCTCTCCGTCATTCACTTGCATTTACCTAAGGTATGCTAGCATCTGATTGGTTAGTGTAGTCAGCTGATAGGGGATCAGGAAGTGTTGTCGCTCTGGATGCGGTGAATGACGAGTAAAGTTTTAATTTAAGAATGAATCAGTCTCCATCCTACCTTTTCATTTTATAAACAGTGTCCCATTAACCTCCAACGAATCATCACATGATTAGACTATAGCTACGCTAACTGTATTTCTCGTAAGTTTCTGAGTTTTTTTCTCGCAAATTTGCCACTATATAAAGTGGCAAATTTGCGAGAAAAAAAATCTTAATTTTGCGAGGTTATAAAGTGGCAAATTTTGTTAGTTTTTTCTCTGAATATTGTTCCCGCCCGATAAAAAATATATATTTATACGTGGCCCTAATACGCCGTCGTAAGATCCAATATATGAGCTTCAGAAAAATTCATTAATTCTTGAAATTGCTTATCCTTACTGAGCTCATTTTTATTAACTCTCTTACTTGTATTTTAATATTCACTATTGGCATGGAATTTTGCAATAGTGTAGACGTGCCCTGCCTCATAATGACATGACAGACACAGTATTTAAACAACTGTAACACTTATCGGCCGGTTGTAAGTTTTACAACCTCATCAAGGACAAAGGAACTTAATTTCTTTGTTCGGGGCACGCCAAGGTTGGGGGTCGGGGTTCAAGAGACGGTCTGTCTCACCTCCACAAACAGACAGCCTCCACCCGTTTTGGATTGAGAAGACTGACTGACTGACAGGAAAAAAAATTCTTCCAAAAGCTGACTGAGTGTCTTATTTTGCAATAGAACAATGAATTGTGAAATTTTATGTTTGCCATTTTTTAAATGTTGACTCCATGAAGTATCGTGAAGGCGTTTGTTTATTTATTTATGTGGCATATTCCCCACTTAACTATTTATTTGTGTGCACGTTTTAATAGTTGTAAGCTTTTGATGTGTCCAACTGTACATTTTTTGCATTGATTGAATTTTGACCTTAGGATCTTGTCTAACATGGGATCCAAATTCAACCTGATGATTCTTTACCAAAATCCTCTCCAAGGCTGGTAAACTTCCACCCTGGCCGGAGTCCGGACACCTGGCTAGCGGTAGCCAACTATAGAAAGACAGGCTTCATGCTAGTCTCCCTTTTTTGCTCTCTTTCCCTTTGGCTCCTCTGGCTCTTCATTTGGCACAGCAGCGAGCAGAGGGCCAGCAAACGGCTCGCGTGACCAATACACGCAACGACCTCATGGAAGCCATTGCTCTGCGAAACACGCTGGTTTTGTCCCTGCCAGGCTCAATGGATCGCAGGGCTTTGCAACCGAAACAAAACAAGCCCTCTCCAGCCGGCAGGTCCACTTCCAAAGGACTGCCTCAGCAGTCCAGGCCGTGTGGCTCCTCTGACCATCATGATGAATTCTCTCTCTCTTCATCTCTTCTTCAATGAACGGTCTTGGTCGAACCTCCAAACCAGAAATCCCGCTCCGTGTCTTGGGCCACATTAAGACCATCTGCAAGTGCAACTTTGCAAACATGAACCGGATTGTACAAATTGGTGCATCCAATTGGGTTAAGCAATTAGGTTAAATTTTGGTCCCATGTGTGCCTGATTAGGAAGTTCTATCGCTTCGTTTATGACCGTTTCTCTTTTCTTGTTTGTTTATTCTTTGATCATAGCGTTTTAGTCCTTGTTTCTATTTCCTATCGCAGTAGTTGTAGTCAATTGGTTATTATTTGAATAATTAACACTTATTGATTTAATAATTAATTGAAGCTGTCAATATGCAATACAGATATAATATGTTGCGAAGTGCAATTATAAGCATATTTTTTTGCTTGGCCAAAATGTCTTCATGATTTTTGTGGGACATGCGTAAATGCTGAAGTGTTACCTCATTTTTTATTCAACAAGTATCTTGTGTCTCACATCAGATAATGGAACATTTATCTGCACTAATTTGATAGCCTGGAGTTCCCAATATAGTTACTGATTAGCCTTTCAAATAGAACAGGCCCCTGGTGACCGGACACTTGTTGATATGCAGGATGGATTCAACACCAGAATGTTGCTTGTCGTTTTTCTACTTGCTTCTTTTTATTTAAATAGATGCTGCTAAGTGTAAATGTATGTGATGAATTATCTAATAAATAGATTATCAGAACTCGATTTTAAAGTCACCGTCTGAGAGGGATTCATCTGAATGACCGTTTTAATATTGTGGTTGTTGATGTTTGCAGTGGTGTGCTGTCGAATAAGACACTTTTCTAACATTCTGGTTACATTTGGCTGTATGAGAGGGGCAAAATGTTGTGGTCGATAAATGCACGGCTTGAGTGCGAGAGACTGTTTTGATGATCATCAAGCAGCACTGATGAAGAGCCTCACCAAACGAGTGATTGTGAGTGCAATATTGTTGCAATAATAACAAAAGCCTGTGTAATTTGTAATAATCAGTGAACAGAGCCAACACTGGATTACATGCTTATTAATATGGCAAAATTGTGTTTCTCAGTATTTAAAAAAAAATGGCTCAAGCTCTATAGCATTAGTACACACAAAGATATCTTCATTGACTAGACTGCACTTTTGCAATTCTTTTTTAAGGAGACACCAGATTTTTCAGTTAAATCAATACTGAGTATTCTGTTTTATTCTCCAATGGGCCCTAAACTCTCATCCATCTAATTTTTTTTGTCTTTGACACCTTTTATAAATATGTTTGTTAGTTACCAGCGTGGCATGCCTAACCATGAAACATATTTGTGTTCAAACTGGGACTGGTCCGAAATTTGTGCCTGTTATTAAAAACACGATTTCCTCTTGTAGTTTAAAGCAGTCCTCGAATAGTATTTGTTTGGTCATATAAGAATAAAGTATAATTGAATATCCACAGTAGGTAGCAGTGGAACTTTTGTTTTTGGATTATTATTTTTTTCAGCCCAATTGATGCACTTCAAATCTTTTCTGTTTTTTGTGAGACTTAAAAAAGACATAGTAATAAAAAAAGATATTCTTTGTTTTAAGTTGATCTAAATTTATTTTTGTTTTATTTAATGTTAATAAGAATGCAACGTTAAGTAGATGTGTAGTTAAAACAATTTTTTCCGATAACTTTATTGATGATACTACTTAAATTTGCAGCAGAGACTTGGGGGAAGCAGAGAATGTTTTCTTCTTCCTGGGTTCGGGGCCTAACAGGAAATAAGTGTGAAGCACTGGTTTGAAGTATCGCACACACAGGCACATACATTTAAATAAACTAAACATGACATTACTTAATCATGCCATCACAGCATCAGAGTGTAGTGCTGTGTCGTGCATCTATGGGGAACTTATAAGGTGCTCTCGAGTGTTTGTAGCATGAAGCAAATATCTGTCACGTTTTTAGTTTCCACAGTCTAGCAGCCACAACAATGATTTGTGGCGAATGTTTCGTCTTTGGCCAGCTCATTTTCTCAACTTCTGACGCTCAAAAAGAAAAAAGAAAAGTTATCAAAATAAGTATTGAAGAAATGACAGTAAAAATTGCATAGTAACATCAAATAATCATGATGAACTTGGAAACTTACTGTTGAAAGTCTTTCAACAAAAAGCTAGAATGTGAAAGTCTCTGTGATGTGTGATAGCCACTCAATGAAATGTGACAAAATGTATAAGAGTTTTATATTTGCAATAGTCTTTATTAGTTCTTCCAGTTTTGGATGTGAAAAGAGGCATAATTTTCTTTCATTAAATATATTTTTTTCATAAAGTAAAGCAAAAAGAACTATTTACACATTTTGACTTCAATCAACGACTGTACTCGGATTTGATAATTACAAGCACTTTCGGCCAGCGGAGGAGAGAAATAAATACAGGAGTACTTCCACTTTGTTTAACAAGAAATTAAAATTGCATTAGTATTTTCTCTCGGGCGGGAAAACTGAACAAACAAACAAACAAAAATACCTATAACATGTGTACAGAACGCTCCTGAAATCCATTTCAACTCATGGAAGCAAAAAGGCTTTTGGATTTGTCCTGTAAACTTTTTTTTTTTTAATGTTACTTTCATAAAGTGGAATTACAACTACGCAACTTTTCAAGTTTCAATAACAGAATCTAATTGAAATCCAACACACTTTATAGCAAGGCACAGCCATGAGAGCCCATTCTTGCTGGTCAAGTACAGACAAGAAACAGTAACACAGATCCAGCGGAGGGTTAGTAAAGTGAGGTGGCGACGAATCATCGCCCCCGGCAGCAAAACGGTCAATGTTCATATTCTCCCTGTGAAATCTGCGTTTAGTCTTCAGAAGGCTACAACTCTCATGACCCCCGTCTCAAATGTCCACCTTTCTTTATATATATTTTTTCTTTTATTAGAAAACACACACGCCAATCATTCAATACAGAAAAAAAAAAGTCAAAAAGCCAAGCGTCTACATGCGCATGTAGATCAAACACCAAATCCAACATGTCACCGTTGCAATGATAAAAGGATGACATCATCAAAAATATATAGCCTCTTATATTTGTAAGCGTAGTGTTGCTGAGATGCGGGAAAGCCATTTCAAAAAAGGAGTCAAATATCAAAGCAAACTGAAGACGATGGTATTAGTTCACACTTCTCAGCCTTCTCACTATTTCCATTCTCATCATGTAGATTCATTAGAATGAGGACATTCAATTGCACACAAAAAAGAAAAAGAAATGGCATGATCGAACGCTCGATCGATAATACAATCTCTCCCAGTTGAAGATTTTTTTTTTTTTCTGCGGAAGAATTTAGCCGATTCAGGCTGGTCTGAATCCACCTGCCGTCCTCTGTCCCAAAGGATGTCAATGAAAATCCCAGCAGTCCAAGTGTCCCACTCCTAACTGTTGTCAGACTCATCTGCCTGGCGCAACCATGTGAAGAAGCCGGTGACAGACTTGAGGGCCACGCCCTTGCCCTGCTGCTCGGCGGGGTCCTTGCACGACTCCCACTTGTGGAAGGCATCGTCGTTGATGACGTCCTCCTCATAAAGCGTGTCAAAGAACTTTCGCAGCAGATCTGATGGCGGGACAAGAGACGTCACTTCATCTCAGATACTCATGGCAGTTTTAAGAAGCAAGCAAATACTCAGCAAATGTGCGATTTAATGTTGTATACAATCACTCACTGGCTGGCTGCTCCATGTGCACCATAAGAGCTTGTAAGGCATAGAGAGCTTGCAACTCCTTCTGCTCATCCTTAAGGAATTTCTGCAGCAACTTCGCCCTCTGATTGATTATCTCGTCATTCACCTTGTAGGGATTCTCACCTGTCGGGTCGAAAAAGCAAAGTCAGCTGGACATTCATTATAGCTAGCATATAGCATTGATAATAGGGCTGCTCAATTATGAGAAAAATAATCATCACGATTATTTTAACAAGAACAGGGATCATATATATATATATATATAGGCAAAAACTTGGAAGGTGGAGTGCAGCATGTGCACTATGCAGTAGGAGCACATATGGACAAACAACCATTGAAAAGTTGTGGATTCTGGTATGGCTGCACAACGGAGACAAGCTGGATATTTTCGGAAATGTTCACTTTCTGTAGTTGCTGGCCGTGTGTCCCACCCCAACATGTTTGTCCGTACAGAGTAGGGGTGTTAGAAAAAAAATTGATTCTGCAATATATCGCGATATTACAGCGCGCAATTCTCGAATCGATTCGATATGCAGCCGAATCGATTTTTAAACATCAATTTTTTTATGGGAATATTCAACAAAACGTCTTACTTAGGGTTAAGATTAACAGAAGAATGAAGAATGTTATATTAATGGAACATTAAGCCTTAATATTTCATTTCAGTGCTGTTCAAACATGAAACAGACTGCAACCTGAATTTTCAGATAAATAATTAGATTTTCATACAAATCTTACAGTGTACATGTACAAGTTTACTGATTAGTATTTCTAAATTTGAGTAAAAAATAATAAAAATCGCAATAATCAATTTATAGATTCGTATCGAGATTAATCGTATCGAATCGAATCGTGACCTATGATTCGTGATACGAATCGAATCGCCAGGTACTCGGCAATTCACACCCCTAGTACAGAGTATATCGCTTTTTTCCCACATTTTACAAATTGGTAGTCATCTGTCTCCACGATTCAGTGTTAAATAAATATTCCTGGTCTGGAATGGAGAATGTAGAGAAAGCAACTCACAGATGATTGCTGACTGGCAGATGCATGTCATCAACACTCTGACAAACATGTTGGAGGTGATCAGCTGCTCATCCAGGTTGGCCTACAAGACAGACAAACATGGGTTTTGCTTACATTCTAAACACCAGTGCCATTTCGGCACTATCATTCACACAAAAATGCAACTATTCAAGGTCCAGCATGACTACCACTACATAACATTTCTCTAAAATAGACAAACAAACAAACAAAAAACTTTAATGAGCATGGAATGATAAAATAACAATCCTGCGTCCAAGCCATTTTGTCTTAATATTGGAGAAGAATCTGCTCTTAATACAAATAGAACATAAAAGACATAACACATACATACACTCTGTACAGACCCATTCCAGAACAAACCGAATATCATGGAAAAGGTCATTTATTTCCATAATTCCATACAAAAAGTCAAACTTCCATCAATTATAGATTCATCTATTTTTTTTAATCCTCTGTGTGTGGGTTTTATGAGCTGGAAGCCCAAGTTATGTAAAAATAAACAAATAAATACTTGAAATCACTTCAATTGTGGGCCCTGAATCAGGCAGTTTAACTTTTTAAATGGAATTATGGAAATTAATCAACTTTTCCAAGATATTAACATTGTTTGGAATGGATCTGTCTGAGATACTAGTTACCTCCATCCATCCATCCATCCATCCATCCATCCATCCATCCATCCATCCATCCACCCTCTGATCCTTACTAACATAGTAAACAATATTTTGTATGTGCTAAAGGAGACCCAAAAAAAAAAACTTTTGAAAACCAACATAATAAATATAAGGTGTCCTAATATTTATTAGTACAAACAGAGCCTATCTTTAACATGCATTAGAAGGGGGGACAAGGGCTGTAATAAGTACACAATTCAAAGACTATCATTTCCATAGCCATGAATGGAATAATTGGAAGTCAAATGTTAATAAAACGCCCAATAAAAATAAATACAAACCTCAACCCAGTCAATGATTCTTTTGTTATCAGCCTTGTCCTGGGTCAGTCTTTCAAGCTGTCTGCTGAGCTCTGCAGAACTCATCTTCTTGGGTTGACTCCTTTCAGATGCTTCAGTCAGTGTGAACGCCACATTCTTCAAGAAAACACAAATGATACTTTGGTATTACTTCAGAAAGTGATTTGAAATCAACAGTAATATTTCCAAACTAGGTCTCCAATGCAATTGATCATTCAAAGGGGGACAACAGAGAGAGAAGTCAGCGGTCATCGTCTCTTACCTTTTCTGTCACAAACTTGTTGACGTCTACATCCTCAGGGAGGAAGTCTTTCCATTGGAGTTCGGCCTCCCGCCACATTGCGCCCACCTTGTTATGGCTCTGGTTGTGACATATACAAAAAAAAACATTTGATCACTGAGTACATTAAGAACCACCTCTACATTACTACTTATGCATTTTTTTACTCATTCACTCACAGCCATTTTCACTTAAGCAACCCCCTTCGCTACCGGCTGTTTTACTGGATTTGGACTAATTTTGCAAGTCCCTCTTGCTATAAACAGGCATGTGATTTTTCCGCTAATTCGCGGAATTCCGCTTTTTTTATCTCCCCCCAAAAAAAAAATCCGATTTCGTCTCTCTACAGCATTCCGTTTTAGTGTTTCCGCAACTGAAATGAAACCGATCTTGCGATTGGCGGAAGTCTCCGTGTTGACCAATAAGAGCGCTTGTTATAAAGGCATAGGAGTATGCCATTGTTTGTAGACCAATAAACGCGCTTGTTATAAAGGCATAGAGTATGCCATTGTTTGTTGAGCAATAAACGCGCTTGTTATAAAGGCATAGAGTATGCCATTGTTTGTTGACCAATAAACGCGCTTGTTATAAAGGTATAAGAGTATGCCGTTGTTCATTTCGCACACGTTTTTGCCGAGTGTTTAAAGAAAGATGTCCGTGATCGAACGCAAAGATGCTCCGCGAGTTAAGGAAATTGACAAACTCGTAAAAAACAAGTTTCGCTGGGACTGGTTAGAGAAGGATATATCGACAAATGTTGGAAAGAAGACTGTGACGAATTTGTTCAGTGACTTCATTCGGAAGATCGATCGTGCCGGGAAAGCGCTTTGCATTTGGTGCCGTGATACCATTGACTATGGCGGGAGAGGTTTCAAAGCTCTTGAAAGTCACGCAAAGAGCAAAAAACACGTAAAAGAACTCCAGTCAAGAACAACAAATTATTCCATCGCTGGAAGTTTTGGTGCCCAAACGAAAACTCCAAAACTTTATGGCCTCCATCCCTTATTGACATCACAATCGGGAGCGGTAATGGAGAGACGTGATCCACCCCAACAACCTGCACCAGTTGCTGATAGAGTCGTGAATTTTGAGGTAGGTGGTAAACTTTTCAAATTAATCGGAATCAAATTTTCGAAAATATTATAACGTAATAAAAATGGCCTTAACTATTTAACATGGTTAATCCACAAACTCAAATGAATGCTGCATGTTAGCACTTTCAGTTTTCAATATGTTGACTGTCTACAGTATGCAGTTAGTACAGAGATGATCGAAATGATTGTGTTTTACCAGAGCTTGCTGCATGAGGTATTTTATGTTTTTGTTATGCATTATGTATTAAATTAAGAATGATTGATTAAATGATTTATTGCATGGTAAATATTATTTCCAATGGTTAAAGATAATTTATTATTTTGTAGCTAATTTGCAACGTTTTTTGTTACCATAATAAATACTCTGACATGTGAATGTGCATGCAAGTTTAGACTAAATCCTTTTTTATTTACTTTGGTCGCATGACATTTAGGATTATAATTCAAATAATTATTTAAATTATTTAATTGTTTACTGATTATTGTTGAATTTATTTTATTCTTCAGGCAATGCTGTTGGGAGTGCTGGCCGAAAATTCTCTTCCGTTCACCATGGCCCCAAAGCTCATCACACTGTCAAAGGAACTGGCAAGGGATCCAAAAGCTCTGAATGGACTGTCCATGGATAGAACCAGTGCATCATACAAAATGAAGTATGGCCTTGCTCGCACTATGCTTGATGAGACTTTAACAAACTTAAGATCCTCCCACTTTTCAATGAACATTGACGAGTCCACCAGCAACAATCTACACCGTGTCCTGTGTGTACTCGTCAGCTATTTCTCCCCGTTGACAAAGTCTGTTGTGGTGGAACATTTAGCATCTTTGAGTGTTGTTAAAGTTGACAGCAAATCTCTCTTTGATGAACTCTCAGCCCTCATGACCAAGAACAATATTCCCTGGAGCAATTTGGTGTCTGTGTTGATGGACTCATGTGCAGTGATGCGGGGTTCCAAATCTGGAGTTGAGACGCGTTTGCGAGGGGGACCAGCACCACATCTACTTGACATAGATGGGGATACCTGCCACCACATCCACAACGCCTCCAAGCATTTTTGCAAGCCATTTGAGTACAAGATTGAAGGACTCCATAATGATCTCTTCAATGATTTCAAGTGGTCAACCGATCTGAAGGAAGCTCTTCAAGAAATTTGCTTTCTTACAGGCATCACCTTCACCATGCCAGAGAGATTTGTCAGCCATCGATGGCTTTCAAACTATGATGTTTCAATGTCCACCTTACGCCTCATGGATGTCTTTACCATCTTCTACCATGCATTTCTTGGCAGAGAAGATAAAGAACTCTATCTCCCCACCATCATGGCCATCTACCACAAGAAGGATATTCCAAGAGAAGTCAAAGCCAAACTCAAAGACATACAATCAGCTTTAGGCAAAAAGCACATGACTGAGGAAGGAAGGAGGAGGAAGCAGAGGATCTATGAGAAGATATTCTTCACAAGATTGGATACGCTTCTCACCCTCAACCTGTACACAGCAGTTCTGCCCTTGCAGAAGAACTATGTGATCACCTTTGAGACGAAAACACCAATGATCTACAAGCTGAACGACAAGCAAGTGGCCTTCTTCAAGAAGTTCTTGTCCTGTTTCCTGAAGCCAGAGTCCATTCAAGGCTGTAAACTGACAGAAATTGAGCTGAACAACAAAGCCAACCAACTCAGAGAAAAGGATATTTTCTATGGTGGTGTCACCAGCAAATTGATGGATTCTTCCAACAAGTCGTCAGTTGTGTTCAAGTTCAAAGCCAAAGCCAAGGCAGCATATCTGGCATGTGGACTGTACCTTCAGAAAAAGTTGCCCATGAACAGCAAGCTTCTGAAAGCAGCCTCTGCCATTGACCCACTTGCCAGAGGACACAGCTTAACTTTAAACCTACTGAAGAAGCTGTCATCGTTGGTCACCAATGTCCTTGATGAGTCAGAGCTGGGGAACTATGATCTCGAGGTGAGAGAATACCAGTTGGACAGTGAGTTGCCAACACCTTTGGACTCAGAGGGGAAGGCAATTGCACTGGATCGTTGGTGGGCTCAAGTCTTTGCTGTTGGAAGATACCCAACCTTGGCCAAGATGGTGAAGGCTCTCATGAGTTGCTTCCATGGGCCTCAAGTAGAGGGGGCTTTCAGTGTCATGGGTGATGTCCTGAACCCCAGAGCATGCAGAATGGACATAGCCACATACAGTTCTATTCAGACTGTGAAATATGCCCTAAGAGCAAGAAAGACCACCTCTGTCAGCCATTTTGGCAGGAAAGACATTCTGATGGATCCTATGCAGTCCAAACTGTGCCTAAATCTGAGGACATCCTCCAAAAGGTACAGGGAGGAGAAGGATGCAGAAGCAGCTATGTTGTCTGCAAAACGAACAGAACTTGCTGTGAAACAGGACACTCAAATGAGCAAGGCTGCCTCAAGAAGAACCATCAAAGCTGCACAGAAGCAGGCTAGAAAGACCCATTCCAAAGCAATGAAGTCTAGGAGGAAGTAGTGTTTGTGTCATGTGAATGGATTGTGCTCAAGAATGAACACTTGTATATTCCTGTAAATATGTTGAATGTTTTAATGAGCAAAAAATAGAAAAACATTATTTATGACATAAATAATTTTTGAATGTGACTGATTTTGAGTTGACTAAAACTGCAATTTTATATGGGATAGTTCAATATACATTGGAAATTTATGCTGTTGTTTTGTCTATTTCTTTGTCATCTGAGTGCATTGAAAGTACTTAAAATCACGGGAAACCCATGAGCTACGGGGGGCTTCGCCACCCTGGCCCCCCCACCAGGGCGCTGCCCTGGACCTAGCTGGGTGCCTGCGGCCCCCAGACCCCCGGCTAAATTTTCAGATAATTTCACTTTGGTCAAATCACATGCCTGTATAAAAACATGGAACCTACCAAAAGAAAGATTAGAGTCTCTTCTTTCATCAGGAAAAAAAAAGTATGTATCTGTTTCAGTTTTGCAGCAATTATCATTAGAATATAGCTAAGTTTCATCATTATTCACAAAACGGTTTAAAACACTGGGGAAAAGAGCTTTTTGCAACATGGCCCTGGTTGATCTCTTATATTCTGCTGTCACTTTCCTACTGAATAAATGCACTTCACTAAAATGTGGATTTTATTTCATATTTAGGGAAAATTTTTTTTATTCAAAGCTAACTTAAAAAAGGAGGGCATTGTATACACAGGATCCGATATTAAGGAGACATTAAATGAAACTCTTAAGACCTTATTCAGCCAAAATCAAATTTTTAGCCCATCCAGATTGAAAGTAGATGGCTCTTTTTGTAATCTGAACAGTCACAAAGCACATTAAATCAAATGTTTGCGGGACAGATTGAAACCACGTTCTGGAAGTAGTTTCATATCCGATTTGGACAGTATGTGTCTCAGTCTGAACAGTTCCAAGCAAACAGATCAGATTTGACGCCAATGCCCCAGACACAGAGCGCTGTCAGTAAGGCCATACAATGACTGTGTACATTTTACAGTCCTCACGTTTAACACGCTTGCGAGGAACCAGTCGGGAAGTGTGGAAGCAGAGCGGTGAACAATGCCGCAAAAATACGTCCTGAACGACACCTGCAGCAACCTGTCAGATGGGTCAATAATGTGGCCCTGATCGGATTTGGACATTTGCTAACAACAGTGTGGACAGTCGGCTCTAAAAATCGGATATGAGAATGAATCCAATTGGAATCAGATATGCCCACAGTCTGAACGCAGCCTAATTGACTTGTGAATGACACAGAATCAACTGGCGGGGGTGGGAATCTTTTTAAATGGTTTCCCTCACATACATAGTGTTTGATACAATTGACACTGAAATTAACATCTCTACTTGATGTGTGGAGTCAACTGATAAACTCACCATCTCTTTGCAGTGTAACGTGAGGATAAAGACAAGCAGGTCTCCAGCTTTGCCCAGAGGGATCAATGGCTTTGAAATCTCCCTGGAAAATCCAAACAAACAACGTTCACAACATTAAAACAAATATTTTTTGTCTCTGACCATTCGAAGAGGTAAGGAGGTCTGAGACTAACTTGAAAAGGTGTCCCATGGGGATCCCTCCGTCGTGAAGCATGGGAGTGATCAGTTCGGATAGGTAGACCCAGATGTGCGGGATGTCTATCGCCATTTCATCAGCTATGTCCAGGATTTCATGAAGCCTACATAAAACAAAGACAATGCTCTGACTTATATTGGAAGTTTGACATTCAAAAAACAACAACACTTGTGTCATATTTGTTAAAACTGTCAATATAGTACACAAGTAAAAAAAAAATGTCAAAAAAAGTCTCTTTGTTGCCATTTAGAACTTCTAATTAGATTTTTAAGTAACTACTGTGCCTGAGGAAAAACAACAGTGACCATGCTACCAACAGAGCAGCTGTTGCTAACGTTAGCTCGTCTATAGTGCTAATGCTATCTTGATATCAACAGTGCTGCTTTTTTGTTGTTGAAGCTGGATACCCGGTCTCTGTGACTACTTATCATGACTATGCAGTTTAAAATTGCATGGCATTATGAAGGCCATGTTTGAAAATCTTGCTCGTGTGTGCTCTTAAGGGGTGTGGCTTTGGTCAACACCTCGTGGGAGGGGGGATTAGGGAAGTGAGGCTGCATTCTATCTTAGTAGCAGTATTAAAACTCATTTAAAAGCATACAAAAGGAAGGGACCAATACAAAACAAAAGTATTGCAATTCTAAGACTAGAAATAAATGCCACAACACCACACAATGGTAAACATCAATGATGTGAAGACAACAGGAGGTTCTTATCAAATGCTTGAAAATAAATGTGTACGCTGACAAAACAACATGTTAGTTTAACAAGCATGATAAGCACTTTTGAGGTTATATACTGACCCTTTATAGTACTGTTCTGTCGGGAGGATGCCTGTCTTAATGAGCCGGTGCAGCAGTCGACCTAGATTTTCTCTCGTTGCGCTGTTGCGCTCCAGTGTTGACTCCAGTCCGAATTCTACAAACACGGACAAGAGCTGAGGGCAGTTTATCTCCTGCAGACAAAGCAGGGCCTCCTGTGGGGGACAGAGAGAAATGTTCCTGGCTGTCAATGCATACTGATACATTTATATTTGTATTTCTTTTCATATGGCAAAATTATTCCTGGAATTCAACCACCTCCACTGACAACAACAACAACAATAAAATATTGAAAGGAACAAAAATGTTCATGTTAAAGATGTTTCTACATCATACATGCTCCACCAATGCCCAGATAAGTATAAAGAGCCCTGACTTTTCAACAGCGACTGCGCCTATCAGCTTATATCTTCCCTTCAGTTCAGAGCATTTTGGGGCGAACACGCCACAGGGAGAGCGGTGGAGGGTGACGTCATGCTCATACTCATGGACAGGTAGTGTTGTGTTAGCTACAGCGTATTTCCAATGGAGCCCAGCAATGCACTGCTTGCTGGCAGGTCAGCTCAGCCCAACCCACGCACACACTGCGTTCACACCTCCAATGTGCATCTGGGACGCTGGGCGGAAGTAACGCATAGCCGGCTGCGACACAAAAGTCTAGCGCGGGAAACAACACATAACCAAAACACGGAAGCCATGGAGGACGACGCTGCCCTGTATCGGTTGTTCGTTCTGTTTTTTGTAGCGCTTCAGATGTGGCGCTTCTTCAGAGCTCGCAACCCAAGGAGGATCGCCGCGGCGAAGAAAAGGACGATGTTTTATCGCCAGAAAGCCCTTGAGGCTATACACGCTGATAGCAGTGGGAGCGAAGAAGAAGACGAACACTTGTCGAAAAGGACCCGGCTGGTAAGTTTGTTTTGTTTTTTTTCCTTGCTGATGTCCATTACTGATGACATCACAGGACTGACCGCCCAATCAACTGCCGTGGTGTTTTACGTCATGTCCTGGGCTCGCTCTGGCCCAACGTAGGCGGGAGGGCCGCGAGCAGTTCCACACGGTCCACTTCCGACACGGTCAGCTGTAATAGAAACGCTCGCCAACATTGTGCTGGCTTCGCACGGTGCGGTGCTGGGCTCCAGTGGAAATACGGTACTTGTGTATGGCACAATTGGCATGTAAATTAAAAAAATAAAATAAAAATATATACAAGAAGAGGCCGGCCTTAAGCACAGCCCAAACTCTCGGAGTCCAAGAAAACTGAAAAAAACCAAAGAGTTTATTTGAGCGCACGTATTCGTATGTGCACGTATTGTTCGTTCTGTTTTTTGTAGCGCTTCAGATGCACGAGGATGCGGTTACGCTGTAGGCCAGTTGTGGCAGTCGAGAATAACAAAGTGAAACCTCCGCAATGCATCTTTAATGCGTATTGGTCTTTTGAATTTCACCTAACCCATAACTAAGGTGTAGTTGAAACACATTTGTATAGAAGCATCTTTCTACTGAATGCCATTTACAACACTTTCAACTTTAAATGTTTCAGTGAAAGTTACCTTTCACAATTACATTTGTGCACACACTAGATCTTAAGCTCATCTGGAATGTAGTTGCAGAGCTTCATTTTTTCCACATTTTATCACAGCCTTATTCAAAATTTAATTAGCAGTAATTCAAGAAAAAATAAAAGAAAAACAAATATTTTTTAGATTTTTGGAGAACATTTTTTTAAATCAACGGTCCAGTTGAAACCCTAAGTTTACATACACACGTTGGCATTATGTGGTGTTTTGTGTAGAATTAGAAGGGGGAAAGTAATTCCCATTTGGAATAAGGCTAGAATATAAAATGAGGACAAATTAAAGTGCTGCGAATACTGTCCTGATACACAGTAGCGCAACTATTAATGTTAACACATAAGCAATAAGCTTCAGTTGTAGTGAATATTGTCAGGTTGCTAATTTTTGCAACCTCATCCGACAAAACTCCCTTTTTGTCCTGCTAACCGCCACAGAGGCCCTGAACAAGTCCCCAGAGTTGTGAGGAAAACGACCCATGTTTCCCTTGTCTATGGCAGTTTGTGTCAACACAGCTCAAACAGTACTCTCAAATGGGCTGTTTCAGCAGATCGGTTTTATACGTCACTAGCTCAGCGCAAACTCCAATACTCGCTGAAGCTGGTCGGCACTACGAGCGGCAGTGGACCTTCACGAGAGAGCAGGGAATGGCTGGTTTCTGCTTGCTGGCCGCGGAAGCCACTCTGCAGTGAGCGGTCCTGTGCCAGCGGCTCGCGGAAGTCGTTCGGCATCGAGGCTGACCCTGCGCCACCGGCTCGTGGAAGGCAACCTGATGCCGCCGGCTTGAGGAAGCTGTTCGACAGCAAGGCAAGCCCAGCGCCGCCGTCGGGGGACCTTCGTGAGAGAGAGTAGGGACTGCCTAGTCTTACTGCCGGCCAAGCGGGGACCTCCTCTCTTTCTCTCGCCAAGGTCCACCGCTGCCTCGCTACCGAGCAGCTTCTGCAAGCCAAAAAGCTCCATGGAAGGACGGCCGTGTGGGAAGCGGTAACCGAGTTTGCCGAGGCGGGCGTGACAGAGAATAATGTAATTAATTATGCCTGTTATAATGAAATTTTGTACATAAAGGTGGCATTTGGTGATCATCTATTGAAACTGAAGAGCCAAAAAGCAGGGAGCCTGTCAATATTATTTTAGGTGCAGACATGACAGACTGTGTGTAGACCTAAGCAGGTGGCACAGGAGAGCCTTGGCCACGCCTAACTCATTTTGTAAACAGAAGCGCTTTGAATCAGCCGAGCTTGGCCACGCCCGTTTGGAACTGGACTCACAGTAGACCTTAATGTGGAGCCTGTATTTGTACAGTAAGGCAGAATTTCACACACAAAAAATCTTTTGATACAGTATTAGAGCATTCAGAGGATAGTTGTAGTTGTCGTCGCTGCAAAGCTCACGTTAGGTCACCTTTAAGATCAACCTCTTTAGCTGATTTTCTTATCTTTGTTTATTTGAACCTACTAAGTTCTTACTTGTCCCATTCCTACCACAGTAGTTAATGTTTTGCCTTTTTAAGTTCCCAAGTAGATGAGAGACTAAACATGCACATGAATAGAACCTGATTGTGTACTCTGTGTGAGTTCTAACAATTTATATTAACCTCAAAGCTGAAAAAAAACCTCATAAACTATTCAATTGTAGCATCCTACACCTTTAATGAATGATTTACAGAGGGTATCATCTGTTACCCTGATAAAACTACCTAAAAACCAATGTGATGCTCCGAAAAGCAAGCTCGAGTTTAATTGAAATATTAAAACTCAAGTCTCCTCTATTTAATTAATCAATAAATGATTTGAATTTAATAATTAATTTACCCTACACAGTTAATGAATTATTATATAATTAATGAATAAATCCTGTTGATCAAAAAAAAAAATTATGTCATTTGTACTGTATATACACTATACAGTTGATGCGGCGGCCTGACAACGAGGCCAAGCAGCTTTATAGGCATAATTAAATGTCACATACATATTTGGGGGAGAAAATGTGTTATGTCTTACATTGATATCAAGAATATGGAGGTATTCTTCGATGATGGCTTTGGATTTTTTAGTTAGTTCTTCCACAGTCAAGGCAGGCTTGGTAGCAGTTTGGAGAGGTGGCGGCGGTGTGGCAGCTGTTTCCCTCTTTACTGTTTATGTAATCAAAACAAAACCAAAATGTAACAGTAACAGCAGCACAAAATGATATGAATACGAGAGTAAAAGTCAGGTGACAGGTCACATACCATTCTCTCGGCTCGGAGCTCTCTCTTTGCTGCTGCGATCTTTGTCATCTGTCATATTTACTACTTTACGGACTGGACCCGCTGACCCACGTTGCTCTCTCTCCCGACTCCGTTCCTCATTTCCCCGACTGAAGCTACGTGTAGCAGCAGCCTGTGGCCTGTTTCGTTCACGGTCATCACGCCGGTCAAATCCACGATCAGTGCGGTCGGAACGGTCAAAGCGCTCGCCTCGCTCTCTACTTGAGCTGTTTCTGTATAGGGACACATTAAAAGGAAACATGGGGAAATCATTCTGGCGGAAAACATAAAGTTTTACTGACATAAAAAATACTATTGTCACAAGTTGTGAGTCAGTTGTATCTCACAACTGACAAGTCCTTGTAACGCCATAGCGCAATTACATCTGTGGATTATATTTTCTTACTCGGATGTAAGAAGCTGAAATCAGATGTAACCCAGTTAAAGTCAAGTTGCAGACCCACCAACAGCAGGAACATATTAAAGTGTTAATAACTGTGATAAATTAAGGCTAATCACTCAGAGAACATGAAAAGAAATAGAATAAATACATTTCCTGGTTGTCTGGGTTTGGAAAAAGAATACAAGTTATTCATTAATATTTTTGCAGCCATACTGTATTTGTGAGTTTAATGAGATGAGTGGAATACAGCACAATGACAAAAGTGAAATCTTTTACCACTATTATAACTACAGAATGGGTACTCAGACCCGGTATAAAACCCGGGGCTACATTTTTTAAAAACGGGTGTATCGATAAGATCCACCGTAAATAGTTCTCTTAACGGTCTTGGGGAAATTAATCAGATTTATTTTTGATTTATTATTAAGACTACATGAATGTTATTTTGTACCTTTTACCTCTGTATTCTTGTTTCTAACTTCAATCAAATCATGAGACATCTCATCTCACTTTGGAACCCGCCCGTTGTGCACATTGACCGCAGGAGTCAGAACAAATGGAAAAAGTAGCGGCTTATAGTCCGGAAAATACGGACATGATGTCAATATTGTGGGATTTGGAGAAAAAAAAATCACAAGATTGGCAGGTCTGCAAGGACAATGTTACAACTTTGTTTTACACACTGTAACAACTGTTCTTACCTCTGAGAAACCCGCCTGTCTGACTCTGCTGAAGTGCCTGACGGGGCCTGTTGCAGAGCTGAGAACCTGTTCAGAGTGTTGGTAGCTGGACGGCTGCCCGGTTCTGAGCCTTGGAAGAACGACACACTCATAGAATGCTTTGCTCATAAACAAAGCTATGGAATATCCAACAGGTAGACCTACCAGAATCCATAAGCTTGTTGGTGCTACCGCCTCCACTGCTGCCCTTACCCCAGCTCAAAGCACCTTTGCCTCCTGGAGCAAGACACTGACTGTGGATGTCAAAAGCAGGTGCCTGAAAAGCAGTTTGTTGATTAAAACTAAACTTCCAGCTGAAAATAAGAGTTGAATCAAAGCTCCTTGAGCATATGGCTCAATTTAAAAATGAAATGACTGGATGTAACTTTTTCATTTCTACCATTTCAATTGCATTTTTTGGGGGTTCTATTTGTTTTTTGTGTGTGTGTGTGTGTGTGTGTGTGTGTGTGTGTGTGTGTGTGTGTGTGTGTGTGTGTGTTTCTATATGCACATTTTATTACTGTTCTTGAAAAGTTTAAAGTATAGAGGACCCCTTTCATATTCACGGTTTGTCACCCGCAGATTCACCTATTTGCGGATTTTTTCAATATCTATTTTTAAAGACTTTAATTTTTGGGGAAGCCAACCCCATTTTTCATCATATTAGCGGTTTATACCCGCTTAGTGAAGATTTTTTAGTGGTTAAAGTTTTTTTTCCTCCTCCCAATGCATTTATTATCTGCATCAATTATTGGCTATTTACCGGCCAACCTGGTCTGTACACCCGGCCACTGTAGCATATATACGCATATATCAATAAACAAGGCTAGAAAAGCAAATAGTTCATGTGCAGGGATAGAGGTAAGTGAACCGGAGGGATGCAGTTTAATTGTCCTGATGCGGACAATAAGAAAACAAATATTTTTCAGAGAGACGCTAGTTTGCATTCTGACTACTGCTCAGTTGCCCCTGAGCAAGACCCTAACAATACTTTAAAATAAATTTAAAACATGTTTTTTTTTTAACATGAAATTCCATTTGGAATGTTCCATTCCATGGTTGTGCTTGATAAAGGCTGGAAAGCTAATACATACATATACTAAAACTGCAATACCTTTGGGAACTTGAATTTTGCGTCATAAGGTCGGTTCTTGGATATGGGAACGGTGTTCCAGCCATCATCTTGTGGGGAAACACCGCGACCAGGAGTGTGAGGTCCCCCACGACTTCCTGATCCTCCTCCACCCATCCTGTTTGATGAACCACCGAAAGAGTCTTTCTTGGAGATGAGGGCATGCTGCACTTTCATCTGCTCTCTGTGCTCCTCCAGCTCGGCTTCTTTGTGGATCTGGTCAATAGTCTTTGGACCTTGGTCACCTCGTCTGGGCACCCAATTATTCTGAGATGACACGAAAGAGTATTAAAGTAGAATGAATGCTAGCGCACAAAAACTGAGAGTAGTCCAAAACATTTACACGCACGCACGCACACACCAACAGTAATTTGGTAAGCACTTAAAGTAGATTAAACACTGCGGCGCCAGATGATGAAGTCTGAGCATCAATGAATGCTGTGAGCACTAGTTGCTAAAACAGTGGTCAAAGTGTTGAGTGTTTACCCGTCGAAGGTCCATCACATCTTGCAACATAAACCGGATCCTCGAGCTGGTCTTCTTTTCCTTTATTACTTTCTCCATCTGTTTGAAGTACTGGTCCATAGGAGACTAAAGAACATTAAAACACACTTGTCAATGTTTAATTTTGTTTTGTACATTGTTATCTTTGCAAGCTGAAGTATTGATCGACAAGTGTGCGCCGTACCTTGGCTTTTTCAAAATCTAGATCCTTTCCAATGGTGGATAACAGTCTGCACAGGCATTCCAGGGACTCCTCATCATGGTTTTTCAGTAGCTTTACAATGCACTCATGCATGATGATTTCCGTGAGCATCTTTAGTTTGAATAGCTCACCAATGAATTTAATATTACCAAGTGAGCGCCTCCGAGCCTTGTTTTTACATTCTTTGAGATCTTCAATTAACCTTTGCTTCTCCTCATCCTATTGTGGGGGGAAAATGTGATGTCCAGTTTACAAAAATATTATGTGGTAATAAAGAAAAAAGGTTAGTTTGCAGTGTACAGTAGCACAACAACCGTCAAGAAAATACTCAAAAATACTTTGAAGTATAATACCCCTTCTGCAGCCTCCAGCTCTCGTTGCTTCTTCTCAAAGATCTCATTGTCATCTTTATCTTTCTCAAACTCATTCTGGCATTGATTCAATAGCAGCTTCCGGAAATTCACAGTGTCTTCTGGCTTATCCGTGGCTTGGACTTTTAGCTAAAAAGTTCAAAATTTTTATTGACATTTCCATTTAATATACAAATGATTTAGTCTCAAATTGTCTGGATAGGGACTAACTATAAGTAAGCGATTGATACATACCCCCATTACACAGCAGCACATGTTGGCATAGGCGACTGAAAAATCTGGCTCAGAGATGGCCTTTTCAAAGGTAAGGTCTATGACACCTTTTAACCTCTCCTCCGTGTCAATAGTAAGTTCTGACACTTGTTTCATTAGCTGTTGAAACTTTTGCGGAGTCAGTTTGTTGAGGATACTGCGGACCTTTTTAAATAATTCCTGTGTCTTGAGTTGATCTGGATCATTCTCCGCAGACTCTTCTCCTGCGAAACTACGCACTGTTTTTTTCATTGAAGGCTTCCATGCCTTCTCGGCTTTGTTCAGCTTCACATCCTCATTGAGTGACATGCTGGTAATTATTTTCCTCGGTTCTTTCCTTTGCATCTGCTGAGACCGACGTGGGCCACCTATGCCTACACCCATACCCGAAGGCTGAAACAAGATAGGAAAAAGGGAAAATTAGAGCACAAAATAATCAGACGACACTAAACTGCTGGTCTGTGATTTCATGACAAAAAAAGAAAAAGAAGAAACTTACTGGTCCTCTATTTCCTCCTCCCATACCCGGTCTGCCAAGGTTAGCAAACGAAGGTGTGAAATCAGGACCACAATTCATCCCAGGCAGTCGACTGGGGTCAAGCTGGCGCAGAGGAGTCTTGTTAGCCTAAAGAGAAATGTAGAGGACGTGGTGATCACAAAAAGTATACCATCAAAGATTTTGCACAGGCATGTTTTTGTTTGAAAATACAAGCTTGCAAGACTTATCTATACGTGTGAAGGTCTTTTTTTTTGTTCTGCGTTTTTACCCCTTAAATTGGAGCATATCCCTGTTGAAAATGTATACCTACCATACATGTTTTGTCCTGTGGGTGAACAACACCAAAATAGCCAACACAAGCCCAGTGAGAAAAGGAAAAACAAAAACAAAAACAAAAATATTTGATCCTGCATCCAACCCTGTAGGTGACAGTAATATCTCGCCATTCTTCAATGGTTCTTCGCACCAATTAATTAATTATCTTAACAAAAGACAAATGCTCACTAAAAAAGATTTAGACAGATTTGCAATATTTGAGGGAAATGGCCTGTTGTGTATGTAGAAGTTGTAAATCGTTAAGTTCAGCTCATGAAAAATGGGAGCAAAAACAAGTGTTGCATTTATATATATATTTTTCGTTGTATACCCAAACAAACGTGTGCTATACAAACTGCACCATTGTGTTTCACATCTCAAGACAAGACAGATACAGTTCAAAACCCAAATTCAAAGGATGACAAAGGATGACAAAATTCTTAAAATTATACCGGTAAGTATCTTTTGGAAGCAGGGCATAGGCAAAGTAGGCAGTTGCCTAGGGCGCCATCTAGTGGAGGGGGCGCCAAATTGCAGGGCAAAAAAAATAAACGATAAAAAACAGGTTTTCTAAAATAAAATATGTAAATGACCCTGCTATTATTTTTGTTTTTACATTTTTGTATTGCATAATTGAGTTGTTTTATTGTGCTATTAGAATATAGTTTATACTTTTATTTTGAAGGATACAGGAAAAGGTCTCATAAACCGGTAGTAACCGACGTACTGCCATAAGTGCCATTAGTAGCACTTCCAAGTGCAGAGAAGACGTGTGCGTGCCACAGGAAATCAGAGAAAACTGAGGTTTACAACTAATTCAGTGAACAATTCTTTAGCACCTGGCTGAGAAGGGAACAAGGTTCGTATTGGAGCAATGTTTCATTGTTTAACTAATGTTGCTATATTTCATGTTCATTGTGTAATTTACTGCATAGTGAAACGTTACCGTTTTCGTCCACTGGAGTGTGCTAACGCTCCTTGGTAAATATTTAGCAATGCTATTGCTCAAGATTCAGTTTTATTGACTAAGAATCTGTATTTCTGTACGGTTTATTTTAGTTTTAAGGTATTTATAAAGGCAACAGGCAAGGTTAAAATGTTTATTTACAATATAAATTGTACTCAAGAGATTATAGGCTATAAAGGGTAATAATGTAAGGCAATTCAATTATACTATATGGTTAGGTGACCAAATGTGTCCTCTAAACCATTTTCTTACGTCCTGTTGGGGCGTCGGGGGGGGGTTATAAATTCATGAAAATGTTTGGCTGGCATTGCGTGACTAATAGGAGGTGAAGTACACTGTGTAACTGCGACTGGTACCACAATTTCAAGGCTGGGGCAATTGTCCTCTTTCTTTCGAAATGGGAATATGGTCACACTAGTATATGGCTTAAATACGGTAAAAGGATACACAAAACATACCATTTGAGTTATTAATGGCAATTTTTGTTTATTTGTATTGTAGCTCTTACAGTGTGTTCACACAAAGGACGGTTTATTAAAAGTTGTGAACCATCAGTTGGAGAGACCACCTTTATTTCAACAGAGGATGCTACAAAATGTTATAGAGCATATATATTTTATTTATTTTACATTATTACATTACATTATTTATTTATGTTTTATTATAACGCATATATATTTTATATAATATATATATTTTTTTTATGACTTCTAGTCCAAATAAATGAGATCATGACCTGGCACTCTGAATCTGACCTGCTGCTGCTGTTTACAGTGAAAGGTAGGGGGAGGGATCACGCATCATCTCAGAGTGTTAGCGCTATTGATAGATGGATGGCTCGCTTATGTTATTGTCTATACATCAAAAACCTTTACAATGAAAAGGTCCAAGCCCTCAGGTACTGCATTAAGAGAGCGGCGAAAGGAGGAGGAAAAACGGGCCCAGGGTAGAGGCATGTATGTCAGTCAATCAGAACATTTATAAATAAACATCAAAATAGCGTACATTTTCGTAAATTTAAAAGTTTCCCAAAATGGGCCTCCATCATTGACCTCATTAATTTTATTACTTTTTATATGTATCTTACACAAATATATTGTACATAGTTTGAAAACAATTTTGTAGTTAATAATGTCAACACAAATTGCACTAAACAGTTGTATTGCACTGTACTTGTGCTATTTATTTGTATTACTTGTAGTTGTCTGGGGGGGCTACAATCTACACTTTCGCCTAGGGCACCAAATAACATAGTGCCGGCCCTGTTTGGAAGGATGGTGTTTCATACTTTTTATGGTGGCTTCAGATATAAAGAAAACTCAACGCCTTGTTAAAAATGTGTTTCTGTACACGGGTGCTGTATAAGGTATTGTATGCTGTAAGTGTCGGTGGCTATACCTGGTCTAGGACGACATCATTGATGGCAGGAAGACCCTCAGGCTTATTCATGCTGGCTGAGATGAATTGGAATCCCAGAAGAAACACTCGGTCATAGCTTTTCTTGTCCTCTGGATTGATTGGCTTCCACTGATCTGAAAATAAAATATTTGACAAAACATTTATTTCATTTCATATACATGAAATAACATTTTAAGACAGCTAGGTTCAAGAATAAGTGGCGAATTATGTGTTATCCATTTAGGAACAAAAGGAAATATTGCAACATTTTATTTTTAATTTTGTTTTTTTAGGAGAATAGTTGTGCGGATGTGCATTAGTTCATAGTTTAATGATAATTAAACTAAGGTTGTCGTGAAAGATGAGAAAGGGTGCCAGGGAAATCATCGAATTTCACTTAATTTGTCTGAAAATTATTATTTATTCATTACAAATATATCTGTTAATCTATCTACCGGTATAACAGTGATAAAAAGTGACAGGCAGAACAATTAAATGCTCTTCAATTAGATGGCATAAGGTACAGTAAACCAGCTGTGTATCTACTCTACATTACACTTGATCACCTGTTGCCAATTATACAACAGAGTAAGTCATGGCTTCCTGCAAGTATATTATATAAAGTTTGTGTTCAATTACACAGGGCTAAGTTTCACACTGAGCAAATAAATTTGTGAGTTAACTGAAACGAGCTCATCAGCATTAGTTCATATTCATGCTTTTTGTGATATTCTTGCTAGGTCGTTTTCTGTAGATTCAATAAATCTTTCTAGAAATATGTCTATATCAGGTGTGAACTCTTAAACAAATACCAGCTATATTAAACTGCTTTGAATTGACCTTTTTATTGGTGTACCACTATTAACAGTACAGTACTCTAACCCTAAACCTAACCACTTTTCCATGAAGCACATTACCACCACTACGATTGGCTGGCGACCAGTTCAGAGTGTACCCTGTGTTGTATAGTCTCAGCCTTCTCTTTAAACACATTCACATGTTGTTGTCTTGTGTTGTTAAGGACATTTCCTGTTTCTGGTTTTGGGTCAGGTATGATCGTAGCATTTGAGCTACAGTCCTCTCCAACATGTGTTGGAGCTTAGGCAAAAAATTGGCCTTGTCATTCCAATAATTTTGGAGCTGAAAGTCTGCTTATCATGTTGTCATTAATTGTAATTATTTTTACTGCCACTAGAAGGTGTCATTACAATGTTTTGAGGTTTTTTTTATTCATTCAGATCCTATGTTTGGTGATTTTGGAACCGGGTATTCTCGTATTGGGCAGCATATCTTCATTGATATAGCTTGAACTTTTAGTTATCCATCCATCCATCCATCCATCCATCCATACAGTTGTAGTAATATCGGGAGTTGGAACAAATTCCTTTTTCCTTTGTTTTGCAGACTCTAAAATCTAAAACCTATCATTATAACTATTCCTGAGCCTCAGTGTATATTTCGCTAAAAAATATAATTTTAAGTAAAGGCTGCTGCATCTACCTGCCTATGTTCTCACTGGCACACCATCATGTTTACAGTTAGCACCTTATACGAATGAGTCCAGATTATCGCCTCACTAACACCCTGCCTCTCGTCCTATGACAGCTGGGATAGGCTCCAGCACATCCGTGACTCTCGTTACGGTTGGATATGATATACATGACATATCTTACTTTTTAGGAAAAGAAGAAAAACAAATGTGTATGTGAGAGAGAAACAAGTTATTTGTCTGTACTGAACTGCCAGTAAAATCAGCAATTGAGATCATGGGCCCACCCTCTTTATACTGATACTCCTTGTTGGTTGCTGTCTGATCGGAAGGGTTTGGCTGAATGTTCTCAGCATCCAGCTTGTCCTCTTTGTCCTCCCAAGTTAAGTCAGTGTCCTCTAATGCTGCAGACGGAGCAGGAAGTTGGGTTTCAACTGATGTTGCTGGAACAACCTCAGGCTCTGGTGGTACAACTACTTTGTCCTGAAACATTGGTGGAAAAATGTGGATGGATACATGTTACAATAGTACACAACACTTACCAGTAATTTCTTTGTATTTTATGCACAGGGACTTTAATTACATGTCAGTTCAAAACACCAACCTCTTTAAATGCATCCAAAAGATCTCCCACTGCCTCCTTTTTGTTAAAATCCTTCATTTTCCTCTTTTTCTTTGGCACAGACACAGCAGCTATAGAAAGGTGGATATTAGGCATCATATAATAAAGAATGGCTAACACACACGCCCCGCTCAAAAAATAAATAAATTAGCAGTAACAAACAGTGACAAAGTAAGTACCATCCTCTACAAAGTGAGAAAACAACAGCTTATAACTCAGAAATGTAGTGCAAAAAAGGTGGTAAGTGACACACCTTGCATAGTAGTTTCTACAAGGGTATTGGGGACAAGCTGGGGAGAACTTGTCGCTGTTTCTCGGTCGTTGTCATCTTTAGAGCCCGCCACCAGTGGAGGTGACGTTGCTCCTACAGCACTATATTGAGGCATTAGGGTATCCCCGTTGGTGTCTTGGAAAACGGGTGCAACTGTTTCTTCACTCTGAGGCTGGGAAGATGCTGTCTGGGTGATTGTTTCAGTAGCAACCTCTGGACTAATGGTAGAAACGGACTCGACAACAGGCACTGTGATTGATTCAACAAGTGATGTAGGCACTGCCTTATTAATGGCGTTGGAGGTTTTAATGACAGTCAGCAGACAATCATCAGGCTCAGCAATGGGGCTGTCATCACGCTCTTCTGTGCTAGAATAAAGGGCCTGCGGGTCTTGAGGGGATGGGAGTGGTAAACCATTGGAAAGGCAGAGCTCCTCAGGCTGAGCAATAGGAGACTCCAGAGGAGACCCCTGGCGACTAGATGGCAACATGAGCGTAGGGCTTTCTGGCACATCTTCAGCAACACCATTTGCGGAGGAAGAGAGTGTAAGAGAATTGTCCATAAGAGAAGAAGCATCCTCTGATTGTACCTCCTCCTCTCTAATCACCACATCTACCTTCTCAGGATTTGTTGCTGTCCTTTTAGGGTTTTCCTGAACTGCAGAGCCAGGCATAGGATCAGGAAGTGGTGCAGGGTAGGCAGGCACCTCAGGTGCAGATTGGGGCTGTGGGGTTAGTTCTCTGGGAGATGTGGGGGTGGACATAATGTCTGTGATGGGAACAATGGAAGCAGGGGAAGAAATACAAATAGTGCTGACAGGGGTTTCAAGTGCTTCTGATATTAAAGATGGTGTAGTTGGCTTATTGTTCGTGTCAGCCTCTGTGGGAGTGAGGTCATTCTGAACAACATCAGGAGGCTGTGACAAAGGAGGCTGCAAAGATTTTTCTCCGTCATCTGGAATTCAAAATAAAAAATGAAAATAATTTGTACAAATTGTAACAATATTATCACCAGTCACTTCAAACATGTTTCCATTTTATGTACAATATATCAATTGAGCTGATGAGCTTTTTTTTCCACCCGAGTCCGAGTCACCTGATTTTGAGACACTGCTCATACCGAGCACTGATCCATTATGTATTAAGGACCTAAATAAAGTGCATCCGAATAGTCTTATGACACTTTTTATATGGCACTCGGGTTATTTTGAGGCAGGTTTCCGAGACTTGCTGCTAGCTAAATTCGGCTAAAAAGAACAGGTTGGCTAAGATGCACTTGTTCTAATAATTGTTTATTTCATACACTTCTATTACAATTTTAACTTTTGTGCTGTTGGGAAATTAAACAAGAGACCTCAAGGAGGCCATTTGTGGGGAGATCTCAAAATCAACATTTCTGTATATAGGGTCATCTCAATATGTCACTTTCTGATAACTTCTAATCTCATTAACTGTTGAAGATATGAAAAGCTAAAAAAAAATCTGAATACTAATGTTTTTAAGTTCACGCAGCACAAATTTGAAAACAAAAATCCAACAAATAAAAATTGTATTAAACTTTTCACAAATGTTCAGTATGCGAGCCCTTGGTTACACCGCACACATCGAAACAGAATTCCATTTCTTGCCAAACTCAAACAAGCATACTGGGATCGATGGTTATCAAAGCCTCAGTTATCCGAGCCTTCAGATCATCCACTGATGTTGGAAGAGGCTCCTTTTTCCAGGAGCACAAACATCCCTCCTCAAATTTCTGCATGGTCTGTCTAGTGGTTGATAATTCTGTCCAAAATTTACGTTGAACACATGTCCACGAGTAGTTTTTATCAAATTCCAAAACACAAAACGTTTTCTCCTTTCGAGTAAAACACATTTTAAGCAAATAAGAGGCAAATCGGTGGGAATTGCATATTATGCAAAAAACGGAAACCTTGACTGTGATGTAACAACGATCTGGCAAAACCACCGCAGCAAATATTTTTTAGATTTTATCTTTCAGACGAAACAAATTTTATCCTGCTATCTTTGCCAGTTGCCGAGATATGAGGTTTTGGCCAGGCAGGCTTTCCTTGGCCCCCCCCCAGGCTAAGGCACACCAAAAGACCCCCAAAAATAATTTTGAACTTGTGCGCACTGACTTCCCCCATCAATGAACGACGAATAGTAATCGCTGGATGTTTTTCGCAACTCCCACCACCCACTTCAACAAACATGATATATGAATCGGGCATGTAATTCATCGTTAGACATTAACTAGTACTTGCCAGAAAGCTCCTTTAATATTGCTGTAAACCTTTTGGGATCTTCCAAGACCAGTTTTCTATTAATCCTAGATTGTCAGATTGTGGCCATGTCACTATTGTGGCAATGACTGTGGACCATGACATATTACAGCCTATATCTTGATGCCTCTTATGCTCTCAATGAACTATGACTTTTGTTATCAGATATAACTCAGTGAATCATAGAAAATCCTGCTAGAGCAACTGAACTAAATTCTTAAATTAACCTGAGTCTTATGTCATTCTGATTTCATGTCACTCCCCTCAAAATGTCTCTCTACAAGTAGGAGCTGGGTATTTTTTAAAGCCTTCACAGGGCTTTTAGTTTTGTATAGTACAAATATGGATATCAACATGGGTGCTTGATCAATGCAATCTAGGGACATTTATTCCATCACAATTCACCATGGATTTGAGTATAGCAGTGTCTGCACAAGGAACTCACCTGGTGCTGGAGAAATAGCAGCTGGGGTGCTCTCACCGTTGGCCTGGACCAATCCTGCGTCTGTTCCAGATATGGGAGTCTGTACAAACATAAGAATCACAATTTTTGGTGTGGTGACTGCAGAATACAAACTAATCCAAACCATATGCCAATTTCTCTCACATATTAATAATTAAGGCATGTCTATTAAGAGAAAAATATAGATAGCTTTTGAAGAGAAAAAAAACGTGCTAATGAATGAAACCATCTTCAAAAAAAAATTGTGTAAAGTCAAATTAAGTCAACAATCTTACCTGTGGTGGGGTTGGGGTAGAGCCACTACGGCCTCCTGACATGATCTCCTCTGTGATGTCTCGGCCTCCTTGGTTTGGATCTCTTATTGTGATCTACGGAAGACAAAGGAAATTAGGTGCCAAATAGTAAAAGTTATGCAAAGTCAACAGAAAGAAATCAGGAAATAAGCTGCACATACTACATACTTCGAGTTTGTCTGCAATATTCTCAGGGTTTGAGACAAGAAGCACTTATTATAGTGTATTATCTTCAGCTTTTCCTGCCTGTCCTGTGACTCCTGAGCTTTATCACTCAATGAACATTACATTTCTCACTTTCTAACATGAGTTCCATAACATTAAGTGCCACACAAACATTTTTTAAACACTCCCTCTCTCTCTCTCTGTCTCTCTCACTCACTCGCTACATGCTTATTCTAGCAAGTCAGCGCTGCCATGGAACTGGTATGAGCCAGAATGTTACTGAATAAAGTAACGTGCATAGTCATGAGACTAAAAGGTCAAACTTGAGCAAATATGAACAACAGAGTCTCCCTTCTAAAGGTTTGACTCAAAAAACAAAATGGTTGTTTACTGTTACTAACCTTTGTCAGGCCCAGTCCATTGGTAGCTATTCCTAACAGAGTTTTTTCATCCCTGGAGTCCAGTGGCTGCTCCAGCCAGTTCCAGGCTTGACATTAAACACCATAAAGCAGGCGTGTGGTGGAACGTTTTAGCTAATCTTAACTGTCCCAGGCTGAGAACAGAACAGAGGAGGGCAGAGCCGTGCTGGGCTGTGAGTAGACTAGCTAGGAACTTCACTCCCTCACTCATTTGATGAACAGAACAGGGAGGAGAGAGAAAAAAGGATGGCCACTGGCCTTCTAAAGCTAAGGCATTGGAATGTGCAACTCCCGCCCACAGAGACTAACAGTTAAAGGGGCCCACGAGGGAAATAGGGGAGGGAGAAGTATGAAGGAATACGAGCATTTCAAGAGAGGCAAGGTTGTAATCGAATGAGCTAGCTACTACGAGCAAAATGAACCTCTTTGCTCATTCTTCCTCATTCTGAGCCGACATGCTGCAAACTTACTCAAGAACAGCCGAAACCAGCAGAAGAGGAAGAGGGAGTGCCACAGAACTCAGTAGGGGAGGGGTGGATAGTTGGCCACGTGGAGCTGAGCAATGTGCTGACATGTCCCACAGCCCCTCCCCCTCTAGTTTTTCCACTTTGACATCACATCAAGTGAGAGCAAGACAGATGAACACAAGTGAAGAAAACAATTAAAAAGCTAACAATTTTACAAGCATTCAGTGTGTTGTCACATAAATCGAAAACACACTGCCCACCACTGTCTATAACTGACACAAAATATTACCCACTCTAAAATATTCCTGTGGTTCTTTGCACATACAGTATATTCTTTATTTTTTTTTAATGTGATTTATTTCTAGATTTCCAGTTACTGACACAGAATAAAAATCGCTAAAAACTTTAACACTAATATGCAAACATTATGTGAGTGAAAATAAACTTATGGCTGAAGCATATTCACAAACTCAAGCAAATGTCAGACAATATTTCCCAAATGTCCTTTTCTCATGGTTGTTTCTGGACCAAGTCAAAGTCCAATTACAGGCAACCCCAGCCACTGATAAGCAGCTAAAAGTAACCCAGTCAAAGTCTCAAGGCAAAAGAACATAGCTCAACGTTAATATTCAGGTACTACATGCCAACCTGTCAGTAAAAGTGATTCATACAACATATATATATAGTGCTGTCAAAGTTAAAGCGGTAACTATTTAGTTAATCACAAAAAAAATATTGCATAAATCATGTATTAACGCAGCTTAATCACACTATTAATTTTGAGTGCAGATGATCCTTTAGCTGACAGCGGGTGGTTACGTTAAAAGTAGCACAGGTTGTGTTGGAGCAATAAACATAACTACATGCATTAAAGTTAAGCATTTCATAAATGTTTGCATATGACATTCAGAATATCTGTTCTTGTCAAACTATTGGCGTTTTTTTCCTTCTATTATGCAAGTAATCAAGTGATTAGAAAAAGACAAGGATGAGCATGTGCAGTGGATAAAAAATGTTGAAGACGTCCTCATAACATTAAATGTCGGAAAAATTACATATAACCGATGCTCTTTAAATTTGGTGGGCAAAAAATGTTGATAAAAAAGCCTTTTTAATAAAGCGATTAATCGTGATTAATCAAAATTCTAAGATGTGATTAATCTGATTAAAAATGTCGTAGTGTGCGTCCTTTGAAATGCATGCACTTTGGCTGCATTCTACGATATAGCGACATCTAGTGGTCAACTATTACACAGTCACTAAAGCGCTACATTACGCTCTTTATCATATTAATTTTATCTTATGTTATTTTCACTAGTCTGCTGACTTAGTGGGCTAACCAAGGACCATAGACTGGGAATGTATTTTGTACTATGTTATGTAGAAATGAGTGTTGCTATGTATGACAAAAGAAAAAGTCCTTATTTGTATCCTTTAATTTTGAGGAAAGGAAAATTCTTTAAATCCTTGAAAACTCAGCTTTAAATATGATTGAAAACAAATGCTGGGTGTTCCTGCGTGATTGGGCCACTTAAGGGCAGTGTGGTGCTGTGCATTCATTGTGTATACACTGACAATGAAAACAGAAGAAAGTTGTGATTGAATTAACTCGTTTTTCACAGATTGGGAAGAATTTGTTTCCTACATGTTTCCACAGCGTTTGTTTGCTAACATGCGGTATTTGAAGGAATAACACTCCCGATGTCGATGCTAATTTTCCGTTAGCATTTCAATGGGATCCTCCATTGACTTTAGCATTAGTGCTAGGCTAGCAATGTTTTAAAAACAAAGCATATTTTGTATTTAAATATACAGTAGGTGTAATGATTCTTGTCATGTTTTTAGTTTCACAGTTAACTCCAACTGGAGTGTTGTTAAACAAGTTAAAGGACACTTGGGAACGGCAGAATCACATTGATTCGCTCCAGGCTTGCTACAAGCAACACGGTGCATTTAGGGTACTTTCACAATATACGGGACTTGTAAACACACCAGACCGTTCTGCACATTAATAGTTTTTCATCAATTATTACGTTTTAAAGATTGAGAGAAGCCGAATTCGAAATCACGATTTTTTTTTATTAATCCTCCATACCTACGGCAGACTCCAAGAAAACTGGAAAAAAACAAAAAAAAACAAGAGTTTATTCGAGCGCACGTAGTCGCACACGCACCATGCTTGAAAATGACACAGAGCATGTGTGGCAGTCGCGAGTAGAAAAGTGACAAACTCCACAAAGCACCTTTAAGTTTGAAATTAAATGATTGACATCATTATTGCATGTTGTCGGTTTCTTTAACAACCTTTCCGATGATACCAACCTTTTGAAAATAGGATAAATAAGAAAGTTATGGATGCTCTGGGGACATCTTTCACAACTTTAACCCTCCGCCCCTTGGCTGAGATGCACAAATGGATGCCCTTTTATAGAGAAATGAGGACAGGGTTTATGTAGATTTGAGCACTGCAGGCATGAGCTATCATTTAGAATGAATTGTGTTTCATTAACATATGCACGGTGCTGTGAAAGTGCGGAGTAAATTGACTGGTACGCATGTATCTGACAAGTGTTTTTGCATATGCACTCAACTTGCGCAATGTAAGAACATTTCTACACAGTGAATGAGGCCCAGTGTTCTGATGATTCTGATGGAGCTTGCTCTATTGCTGTCCGTTCAGACTTAGCCTGAAGTTGCTAGTTCAAGACCTCTTGTTATTCCAACTGGAACTGGTTACTGGAAATTCTACTTTAGCACTGTGATGATGAAATACCAAGTTTCAGTGAATAACCCAAATTGGGGTATAAATAATTAAACTGAATACATTTGTTGGGAAAAAATGGAGGCTTGACAGTGACCTTCCAAAAGTGATTCTGCCAAAGTGTCCCCCATTACTAGAACACTGACCTGTTTGCGTTCCCTTTTGGTATGGATGTGTTGCGGAGGCTGTGGTGATGGCTGCTGTTGTTGAGGTGCAGGGTTCATGATGACGGGTGGTGCCTGCACTGGGGGAGTAAACTGAGGCTGGGCTGGACAGTAGGCCCGGGCTGTGGATCAGACAGAACACTATTAATCAAAACATACAGGCTTAATTCAACAATCGTGAAATGGCACTAAAATAAACCCAGCACAGACACACAAAGGAAAACAGCAGCACAGTCTTATATAGACACAATCATTCATGTGAGGTGCAAAAACATTTTGAGGGGAGGAGGACCTTTTATCCTAATGATTTACAATACAACAGTTGCAATTTATTATCCACTGAAATCTGGAAAATTGGAAAAAAAACATAATTTGGTGAAAACATCAGAATTTCACTTCAAGGAGTCTGAAAATTAACAATGGGAAATGTTGACTTTAGGCCAAAGAAATCTGTTAACCAGTGGATTTAAAAAAAAAAAATCTTCACGGAAAAAAACATCAACAATAGAAAGAAAGACAGGCTACTTTGCAGACCTCTGATGACAAAAGAGGACAATAACTCACATGTAAAGTAATTAAATTTAGGGATGCACGATAATATTAGTGGCCGATAATTATCAACGAATTTGATACCATACAGATAAACCAGATAATAAAGAAATCCGCCGATAATAATAGACATGCCACGTTGGTCCATCTGTTGTGGTTGTTGCTCAAGTTGTGCCCAATTCCTCAACCCCTCCCCTCTCCTAGGGTAGTGTTGTATATTTGTGATGTCATAATGCGCGCAACATCATGTTCACAGAAGATGCATCATGGCGGCATGGCAGTCACCAGTCTGGGCTTTCTTTACTTCTCTGTTATGGAAAATAACTATTTAACACGTATTAACATAATTTTATACTGTATTGTGGACACCTGTATTTTCTTTAACAATGGGATTTTCACTTCTTGTACATGACCTTGACTGATAAGCTTGCTCGTAACAGACTGCTTGCTTTCCTGTCTAGCTGACCCTCCCTTTCTCCTCCCAAAACCTAACCAGGCTGCATAAAAATATTTCCATGATAATTTACCGCGTTCGCAACACGCTGGTCTTTTGGTGATTCCAAAAGCCAAAAAGAAGTCCGCTGGTTCGAGAGCGTTTTCGATTCGGGCTCCAGTGCTCTGGAATGCCCTACTCTCGGAGGTCAGAGGCGCTATCTCTGTAGAAACGTTTAAATCGCGTCTTAAGACTAATTTCTATACTCTTGCATTTGGGTGAATGATGTGTACCTGGTGAGTATCGCTGCTTTCTTTCCCTCCCTTCTCCACGGCTTGGAGAGGGAGTTAGGTGTTAACTCTTTGACTGCCATAAACGTTATAAAACGTTTAGCATAAACCTAGGGAAGGGCGCCGAGGACGTTAAAAGACGTCCCCTATGTTTTTTTTTTTTTTTTTGGGAAACGGGTGCAGGAAAGCCTTGGGCAGCTGTGCTGAAAGTATCAGGCAGATCTGATTAGTAAAAGACTCGTTTTGGCCCCTAGAGGGCAGCGATGACTCTCTTTGCACAAGGTTGGATGGGCCGCCCACCGTGGGCGTCAGTAGAAGACGTGAGGCGGAGCTAGAGTGTTGAGGAGACAATGGCTGAATAAGCCACAATGGCTTGACCAAGCAACCGGTTGCAAGCAGCTCACGCTTGAGCATTTTTTTCAAAGATGGAAAGCATCAATCAATACTAAAAAGCGCATTGATGTCGACGATGATGATGACTCCGAGCTTGACGCCAAAGTTGGAAGCCTTGACGTAGTAAGCCTCACCGGCTAAGCGCGGCTAGCGCTGCTAAGGCCGGAAAACGCGCACAATAACGACCGGGTACTTCTACACAATCGGACATTCGATCGGGCGATGGAGAGTTGGCATCGACCAATGCAGATTGATGATGATGATGATGATGATGACTCCGAGCTTGACGCCAAAGTTGGAAGCCTTGACGCGACTGTTATGATCACGTAGTAAGCCTCACCGGCTAAGCGCGGCTAGCGCGGCTACCGCTGCTAAGGCCGGAAAACGCGCACAATAACGACCGGACATTCGATCGGACAATGAAGAGTACCCCGAGTCCAATGCATATTCATCGGAGGAGCGGGTACAGTCTGATCACGGAGAAGACACTGTTTCTGGACTACGATACCACCATGAATGGAGTGGATAAGATGGATCAGAACATCTCTTACCACCCGGTATAGCAACTGAAGGACATGAGGAAGCCACAACGTAACACCACCGTAACGTAACCGTAGCATGATCCTGATATTAGACTTGATGGCAAAACACACTGCAGTATATACTTGCTATTCCCCGGAAAAAACGGCCTGCAAGAAAGTGGAGCACGCGAAGAGGCAATCTGTTGTGCAAATGCTGTTGCGTCTCCTTGCACGCAGGAGAGTGTTACAAAAAGAAAAACTGTCGTTGAAACATTCACATATTTGTAAATAGCACCACAGTTGCACACATTTGTAAATAGTTTGCCAAATTGTTGTCAAATTGTTACACTGTTGAATGTAAATAAACGTATTTTGCTATCAAAAAACACTTTTTCATTCTTGGTGGTAGTGTTTTATAGAAGTAAAGCACTATTTAGGTGTTTGTGGCATCATTCATGGACAAAAAGAAGTGTAAAATTCACTAGAATGCATGAAATAATATCGTTTCACTAAAAGCTTGATTTCTCCGTATTTTGGTCCAAAACAGGCGAAATTGGGTCAAACTAACCATTTTCTATTGTTGATTACTAAAGAACGGAATAAGGTAGAAACAAACTTTTTTTTTCTGATGAAAGATGAAAGTCCAATCTTTCATTTGGTAGTACGTGTGTTTCCATAGTCCAAACAGAACATTTTCTGTGGACCTTGAAAGATCAGTCAAAATGCTTAAATCGGCTGGCACTGACGGCATCCCTTTTCTGAAAACGTCTGGCAGTCAAAGAGTTAATGACCGATTTGGATGCTGCATTACGGGTTCTGTGATGGTTGACCGGGATGCGATCCGGGGAGGACCATCACCTTGAAGTTGCCACCATGGAGATAGCTGCTCCGATTTGGACCCACTTCCCTGATGTCTTCTTGCTGTGCTTCAATTTCTTCAATGGACTTTAAATGTTTAGTATCACATACCATGTCAATTTTTGCCCATTCGGCATCCATTGCGGCTTGATCATCCTGGAAGGGGGATTACCACATTTGCGGTCCCTTCTCAAGGTTTCTCATATTTTTGCCCGTTTTTTTTCTTTTTTCTTTTTTTCCTTTCCCTCTTGTGGTTCGATTAGGGGATGTCGTTGATATTTGTCAACTGCGGGCATGTGAAGCCCTTTGGGACTCTTGTGTGATTAAGGGCTATATAAATAAACTTGACTTGACTTCTTGTAGACTGCTTTGCACTCCCTGGTGTTCGGGCTCTTTAACCTAAGGTTAAGTGAACTAGGCCTTAAGAATCAATAAATATGCCATGTTCTGTTTTGACATCATGCTAACTGGGAGTCAGCACACACCTATCACAGTTTAAGTCACTTTGATTAGTCCAAAATAAAGTTGGTGGTAGCAGCATCATGCTTTGGTGCTGTTTTTTTCTTTATTTTTCTTTACCTGAAACAGGGGACTTGAAAGCCTACTAGAACATCTTAATTTTATTTGTAGTTTATCAGGTGCACTTAAAATGGTGACAGGTGTTCACTGACTCTGATTTAAAGTGAGTTTGAATGTGTTTGGTCAATTCTGAACACAGCACATCCAGTTGTAAGAGGGTGTGCACACTGAATCAGTCACTTCTCATTTCGATTGTTTTTTCTCAATTTAGTTGCACAGGCTTGAAAAAGCCTGTTGGATAATTAATCATGGCCTAAATTTTTTGTATCACAAAAACCTGGTATTTGAACAGGTGTGTGTACATCTTTGTGCCTACATAAAAATACAAACTTTTGTAAAACATTACATGTATGTTTGTTGTAATCATTTAAGATTCTTCCAAGTGCCATCATATTTGCAGCAAAAGGACAAGTTAGTTTGTTTTTCTTCCCCTAGATCTGCCCAGAAGTGCACAGTGCTAGTAGCTTAAAAGAAGCTCAACTTTGTTTTGAGTCTTATATTGAAAATAGGGCTGGGCGATATAAACGATATATTCAATATAAGGTATACATTTTGCAGAAGGTCGAGATTTGGACTACTCTCTTACCGCGCTAGCGCATGTTGATGACACCATCGCATAGCGCATGTTGATGACGTCATTGTATCCGTGTCCCGGCCTTGCACACTTTTTGCGCTCAGCATAACAAATAAGGGTAAAAAAAAAAAAAATCACAAGTGGTTCATGAAGCTTCATTTTCCATCACTATTTGCAACTATTTCTGTCTCTTTGTGTTATATAAAACCTAGACTTGTGCTGTTTACAATGGCCACTTGTGCATGCCCTTGTGATTTTCAAGTGAATACTTGCTCTATGCCAGTTGTTTTCATTTAAAATATCAGCAATATTTTTAGTTTGCACTATTTTGCACCAGAGGGCTGACTTTTAATTTTGATTTGAAATAAGCACAATAAATGTTGTTATCCAAAGTAAATTTATTATTTCATTGTTTTTTTTTATCAATTTAGCTTCTATAAAGAACTATGTAAACCAGTAAGCAAATTAAAACCCTATTTAATTCTATACCGTGATATGAATTTTGGGCCATTCCGCCCAGCCCTAATAGAAAATGTTTCATAAATTCAAACTTTACGTATGCAAAACTGTTTAAAATACATTGCTGTTTGTACTAAAACATTTGGGTCTGAATTTTTTTTTTTTTTAATAGGAGTTCAAAGCATAATTTATCAGTAAAACTGCACATGCCGCTGTCATCTTGCAACTATATCTGCATGCAATCTTGGAAAAGGCCGAGAGGTAAACCTCTAGGTTATGACACGACAGATTATTTCTCCACATAACCGTTCAACTTCACCAACTCCGCCACTTTATTACTAAGCTTGTATATATTTTTGGGAATTAAAGCATAAAGAAATTGAAAAAATTTACTTACATAACCCCATTCCACCGTAAAAAACACACACTATAAGTTCAAAGTACCTCTGCTGGCAAACCCGGTCAATAATGTCAACAAGACATTATGTTCTTCATTTATATTAGCCGGCCTTGTAAATGGCCTCAACAGTTCAGTGTCACCTCTTGCTCAAAGGCAAGGAAGTAATGGCGTACAAAATGTTCAAACTGAAGAGGCCTCTCTTTCAGCTCAGCAGTAACTACACACTCTGACTCTCCACCACTTTAAGTATTACAGTCCAACTCACATTACGGAGTCTGCATTGTTGACCAAGAGCAACACAGCCTAAATATAGTCAAAACCCACATACGATAGTTTGCAAGAGGGAGGGAAGGACAGACCAAGAGAGACGAAGAGCATGCTCACAACCAGAAAGCCAGAAGAAGGAATGTAACTTTTCTTGGACAGTGTCCCAATACTCTAAATAAGAGGTATGAGATATGAGTCATTAAGCACAGGCGCATGAGCAGCTAAAGGGTGGGGGGTGGTCTCCAAAGAGAGACTGTTAATCTTGACGACACCTACCCTGAGAGTCTTCCCCTTCGTGAGACCCGCGATTCCCCATGTTGTATGTCTATCCGAGTGCAAAATAGCATAGGGACGGCAAAAGAGTGTGTGTGTGTGTGGGGGGGGGGGGGGGGGGGGGTATTTTCAATGCCCCCTTTTTACTTCTTCCTGCCCCCCCTACAGGTGTCCACTCAAAATGATTGCTTTCAGTGTTGAGTTCTGCCTCTTCCAGCATGTCTCAGCTTTACTCCTCCCTCTGACCTGAGCTGCTCCTTCAATGCCAGACTTCTACACTTATAAGTGAAGGAAGGAGCGTGACAGCAGGGCATTCCTGCCTACATTTGACTGTTCAATTGCAATAGATAACTATACAGCTCAAAAAAACCTTTTCGATTACTGTTTCACTAACGTGCAATATTTTCTGTACAATACAAATACAATGTGCAATCCATCTTTCACAGTTCTTTTTTACTTGATGTTTGTAAGTAACATTTTTCCCCCTCACATCTGTTTTTTTTTTATCATGCTTGTTCTTTTCATTTTATTATACTGTATATTGCCGTTTGCTGCAGTGCATTTTCCCATTGTGGTATCAACAAAGATGTCTTTTCTCTCCAGCCTTTCATTTTTCTCGACCTCCCTGTCACCCTCAAGACTCAACGGTAGGTGGGCATTAAGACCACAGCAACCCTGTGATAATGCAATACAAAGGGTTATAATATCGGTGTGTTACATTTAGACCCACTATTGCCACTGTGGAACGTGCCCTGGCCACAAAACAACCCAGTAAAGACAACTTAGCTATGATAAAAGGAACTGACAAAATTTGAGACACAGATGCAAAAGGGATTGAAAGATGTGATTCCAAAAAAAAGTTCTGAAAGCACAACTTGCAATCGTTCGTTAATTCAGGCGAATGTTTCTCATTCAAGTGAAGAATTTTACGCTTATAATAAATAGTTCAAGGTTTTGTTGATGCAAAAGAAAAGTTTCCATTAATAGACTTTGATGTCGATTAAAGAATCACATGAAAAATGTAAGAAATTATCTTACCACAAAAAAAAATCAATAATGAATGTCAGTGGCCTTTTATCCTTCAGAAAAGTACCTGTATTGCAGAAATTTTTAACCTGTCTTATTTAAATCAGTGTAAATAAAATAAAATAATCAATAATTTAGATGCTATACAGCATTACAAATCTTTAGTATTGAGATATTTTACACACAAGATATTATTTTACACACTGCTAATGTATTTATTCATTTTTACATATAACCGTATAACTCCAAAGCAATCAGTGATGTACCTGTACTATTTTAGGCTTTATTCCATTTAGGCTGTGTTGCTCTTGATACACTTACATAAAAGGTTATAAGCTATAATATATACATACTTATGCATACACACACAAACACAACAACAAAAAAATCCTCATGTGTGGAGCAAGTGATGTTAAAAAAAAAAATTACATTATTTTTAAAAATGTGTACCCCTCTACAGGAACCAATAGGGATCAGCAGTCAGGAAGACAACTGGTGTTTAGGAATACATTTGCAGGCAATGGCCACAGACCCTGTACTGAACCTTTTAGTCCAATTCATCTTTTTTTTTTCCAACACGTGCCACCAGTAACATTATAAAAGCATACTCTCAACACTGCAGCATGACTGGCTCATCAGTCATTATGATGGTCACCAGCCACTATGACATCATAGTATATTATTTGACCCAGAACAATGCAAAACAGACACACAAAACAAGTTATGCCAGAAGCAATCACATCCAGTAATGGTAAGAATGTTTTATATTAAAAAAAATATTATAATATTATACTACATGTAGGGCAACACGGTAGAGCCTAGTAGCACCTCACAGTTTGAAGGTTTGATATTTGAATGTCAGTCCTGTGGCATTTACATGTTCCTGCGCTTGCGGGGGTTTTCTCAGACAACTCCAGTTTCTGTTCACATTCCGAATACGTTAATTTAAGACTGACTTGCTCTTATGTGTGAATTTCAGTGTGAATGATTTGAGTGCCTACATGTTTGTGCCTTGCGACTGGGTGGCAACCAGTCCAAGGTGTACCCTCCTTCTTGCCCAAACTCAAGTTCCAGTTCACCCGCGACCCTAATGAGAACAAGCGGTATAGAACAGTATATGGATGGAGACTGCATGCATGTTGTGTGCTTCTAGCAGTAAACAATAAAGTTGATGCGGTTATTGCAAGTAAGGGTTATTCCACCAAATACTATATGTTATTCACTTCAAAGTTAATTTAATGATATTTGTTGTAATACTTTTGCCAACATGAAAAGTGGTTGGGTTTAAATGATAGGTATTCTGTCCTGAGTTGTTTAACACATCTAGATGTACTAAATATCATGAAATAAAAGCTGCAATTGAAAAACAACGTTTTTGACCTTGCTACTGCAAGCTGGAAATTAAAAGCATTGCTCAGATGCATGTTGGGAAGTGGGCAGTTTAACATGTGTTATGCATTGACACTCAACAACCTCTGGAGGGAGCAAGTAAACCTGGCAGAGGTGAGAGAAGAATCACATTTGCAGTGCGTGAGTGGATGAGTTGATGAAGCTCCAACCACTTACCAAAATTACCATATTCGGCCGGGCTTGTGCCTGGGTAGAAACCTGGAGTTCCAGCTGTTACAGGGTATTGCTGAGGTGTGGCCACGTAGGTTGGTGAACGGTACTTCCAAAAAACAAACAAAAAAAAGTCAGGGGGAGATGAATTGCAATAGGAAAGTGATTCATGATTATATGCACAGTATCATATATGAATATGCATATACGATTATATGCATATGCATATACAATTATATGCATATGCATATACGATTATATGCATATGCATATACAATTATATGCATAGTATCAGCACCAATACTGTACATCTGTACTAGGGCTGGGCAATAAATCTAATTGATTCGATATATTGTCATTTTAAAAATCTAATTGTTGAACATTTTCTAAATTCTGACATCAAATTTTGTCTTTTGGATTATAAAAAAGCTGTTGTTCTTATGTTGTGTTACATTCAAATATTTTTGTGGCATAATGCTGGATGGGTGCTTTACAAGACATGTTTACAATAGCTACCAACTACTTAATTGTGGCATTTAAGAAAAAACTATGAATGTTAAGTTTATGTCAAAACTAATTTAGAATCAGTATACATTATTGTTGTCTGAACATTTTGGACAGAAATTATTTTTTAATGAAGGAAACCTTTAAATAAATGTTTGTTGGGTTTATTAGATTAAAATCGATTAAAATCGTAATCGTCCTGAATGTCTGTAAAAATCGAGATTTTAATTTTGGGCCATATCGCCCAGCCCTAATCTGTACTCATACTCATATCAGCACTGATACTGTATTTCTGTACTTATATTCATAATAATGCTCAGATAACACAACACCAATAACACTTATTCAGCCTGACCTACAGTATACCTTCCAGGCAGGTGGCGTAGGAACCATGTTGGCCGTTTAGAGACACTTTAAGGTAAACACGGACAACAACACTAAATCCGATATGCTCTGCAAAACGGATGATCAGCCTTGCCCAGGTGGCAATAGAAGCTACTAAAATTTTAAGATCTAGTTAAATATAATACTTTGATAATCTTATACAAACCATTTAATAAATTATTGCCAATTAATATACAAAAGTTCTTTAAACTAAAAGAGTTAGTTCATAACTTGAGAGGATATGGAGAATTTATACTACCCAAATTCAGATTGAATTGCAAACGTTTTTGTGTCATGTATGTTGAGTGAAAGTTTGGAATAGTCAGGGTATTCAACATAAACAATCCCAAAACATTTCCAGATTTAAAATTATATCTAAAAACATTGTTTGGTCACAATATTTCAGAGAGAGGGCCTTGAATTTATAAATACTTGGTGCAAGTGTGTCTTTGCTGTTACTATTGTTGGTATTGTTTATTACTATAGTTGATGTATATGTTTATGTCTTATTCTTACTACTATATTCTTGGAATATACAATGTATTACCATTGCTGGTATAAACTATATGAATGTAATATCTGTTGCCTATGGTAATATCACCATTATTGGCACTTAACAATTCAGTTAATGATATGCCATGATATTGTTTATATATTATGATAAAATTGCTTAAATTGTTAAGATAACAATACTGTAACTTGCAGGAAGTACTGTATATTTGTGTTTTATAGATTAGAGATAGGGGTGGGATCAAATAAGTTTTCTTCTCCCCTCTCAGGCAAAAATCTAATTTTTGCCCTCTTTTTCTCTCATTTATTTTCTTTACATATTATGAAACTACAGTATGAATTGTTGCTCCTGTGTTCAAATGTAAGTTGTTGCCTGAAATAAATGAAAATGAAATCAAATTAAATGAAGCAGTCTCTCTCCTCGCATGTTTCGGCTGTGGGCCATCCAGCAAGCACAGAGATTCTCAAGCACCCTCACATGCCCCACTACATAGAGCTCTGCTCCTGCCAAGCCAGCTGTGATGACGTCATGAAGCCGCAACGTAGGAGGGCCAGGCCGGGTGGCCGAGTGAGTGCGGCGGCGGGGCTTTAGATGTTAAAATGCCAGTAATGACTGGAGTATTACTATAAAAAGTGTTATATTTAGTCTTTACACAATCAGGATTTTGGGGTCAGATCACCAATCAGTGAGTTTAAGTAAACCGATCACCAATCTGGTCACAAGTTGGAGCAAAATGTCTATTTAAATACCTTGATTATTTACTTTATACACTTGGATAAGAGTGTAATTTGAATATAAACCATTTATTCATTAAAATTAAAGCTAAATAATCCATTGGGAATCTTTTCAAAATTATTACAGTGAAGAACATAACTTAACTGGAATTATAAGTCGTAGCTCCTGCATCAGAATCAAGGGTTAGGGTTAGGGTTAGGGTAAATTAAGTACTTGTACTCATTCTGAATTTGTATTTATTTATTGGTGATCCCTAGTGCTAATTAGCAGTGAAGAACAATTATCTGAAAAAGGACATGTGAAAAGCGCTGACAAAAAAACACAAAACTGTCAAATTAAAATCATGTGCCGATAAGTCCCTTTTTCAACGATGTTGGCTAAATAATCATGACCTGAAGTAATTCTATATTTTCATTATAGCCTGCATCACCCATGCCTCACCTTGTTTGGAGAAATAGCCTAGATTTTTAACACAGTGAAGAATCTCCCTGAAAGTCTTAAGTTTGGTTGAAAACTAAATGCAAGAGTTTTCTATTTCACCGCAGCCATGATGGCCATCTTCTCAAATCAAATTCAAAAGACACTAGCAGGTATGTCAAGGAAAACATTATAGGCACAGCAAAACATTTTTGGAAGATGGGCTGAAAATGTGGACTTTAAAAAAAAGCTTGTGAGCTGAGCTATATCAATCATCTTTTGCTTGATAGCAATTAAAATCAACATGGCTTTGAATTGTTAGTGCTATATAGGTAAGATTGTAAATCTTTCAGGGACTGTGATCTGATGTCAAAAAGTCTCAATAGTGTGTAGAATTTTAAATGTCACAATTATCAACCCATCTATAGTCAAACAGTAAAATTATTTTATAGACAGCAGCCCCCCTACCCCTGGAGTTTTGCCTCTACCTGTCCTTGTATAAAATAGGCTGCCCCCTGTGGTGAGCTCGGGAAAGGCAACTGTTGTCCTTGGATCATCATCATTTGGGAACCAGGGGCTGGCTGGTAGACATGGCTGGGAGTTACAGACCGAGGGGCGCTACTGGGTGGAATACCTCGAGGCCCGCTGCTGGGAGGCAAACTTGTTCTGTTGGTGTAGTAGGACTAGAGTGTATATGGGAGAGAGAATCCAAGGAGGAAGACCAGAGAGAAAGGATAGAGGGGAGAAAGCAAAGTGAGGACACAGATCAACGAGACAATACAAAGCCATATTACGGGAAGTAGAGAAAGATGAAGAGAAACATGGGATCGGAAACCGGGACAAAAAAGGAACAAATTCATTATAACTGAAATGGTCCCATTCAATTGAATTCTACTTAATCAATAACAGCCCTAGGCCAAGTTAAGTACTAGGCTCCCCAGCCTGAATGGCTGCAGTTGTTTCGTGAATCTATGGTTTGACTGCATGATGATAAAAAGCAGGCTCCTCAATGATATTCTGCTGCTGACCTTGGGGGTGACTGCTGTAACCAGCAACATAAAATCAAGCCAGAAAAGTCAAGCAGTGACAAATAGAAATGCACACCCCTCAAGATGGTGGCAGGGGAAGAAAAAAAGAGGAAGAACTAGTTACCTGTAGAGATCTGAAGCTTCCCTTTAGCAGCACAAACAAAGATCACAGAGATGCATTAACTGGAAGCAATAAGGTGGGAAAGTTTGAGCGAAAAGCCCACCACAGTCAGTCAAAGCAAAGAAAACATAAACATTATCCATTCTGATCCAAGCATTGGCTTAACAAGCAGCAATCAGCGAATAATAACTTAGTAGGTGCCACAAAAGTAGCCGCAAGTAGTAGCAGTGTTCCCCGACCACCGGTCCGCAGCCCGGTTCCAGTATCCGTTTTTTCTTTCTTTTGAATTTCATCTATGTCCATCCTCTCATATGCTCATAATATGTTTCAATAAGTATATGTATGTTTATAATGCATAGAGTGCATTATTATTGAATATTACATTCTTATTTTCTTATATTCAAGCTATTTTGAAATACAGCAAAATTCATCTACTGCATATACTGTAGATAGGTTTGTGTCTGTTGGTGTGGCGGCACATTAATTTCAGGGCAAAGAAAACATGAGTGTTCTTACCTGTCTGGGCTGTGGTGTTGGGTTCATTTGTGGGAGCGGTGGGGTGGCAAACACAACAGAAGGGGGCTTCCCAGGGGAGAAAGAGGGCTGCAAATGACAGGAGGCAATATCAACAAGAGCGAAGTGGAACACATGGCAGGTGAAACAAGGAGTGGAAAAGGGGAGTATCTTTAGAAGAGGAGAAATCAACCCACACAAACTAAATTGAAGCAACATGGAAGGATGTGAAGAACATAGGAGCTGCAGCGTAGGTTTTCCAATCACAAATTGATCAATGACAACATGCCCACGAAATATTGTCACTGTGTGTGTGTGTGTGTGGGGGGGAGGTCCAAGTTTAAACCTCCACGATCACAATCAGATCGATACTCCTTAAACACGCCATTCATCCTGTATCGTGCAACGGAGGGTTGTCTTATATTATTTCATTTCATTTAACTTAAAGCCTCCACGATCACAATCTGAAGCCCCTTCAGTATTCAGCTATTAACGGCGACGGCTGACATACTCCAAAGGCACTTTCATCACGGAGGTTGTTATTGACTTCTGAAGACAGCCTGCCAAAAACCAGTTTTTTGGGCCTCTACTTTATCTACAAGTGTCTCCAGCTCACATCGGGTTTTTTTTTTCATTTGTGCCTCATGCTTTATAATGTGATTATCTTATCATGTAACATAATAATTCCCACCAACAAATCCTGTTTATACTTATTTGCATATTTATGTTTGGGCGTAGAGGGAGGCGTCTGTTACTTCCGCGTTGATTGAGATGTATGAAAAGAATGTGCTTGGAATCCTACGTGCGCACAGATTCATACATCCGGATTTTTTGTGCGTGCGACGTTTTCTGGAAATGGACGAACGGCTTACTGTTTTAGTATGAAAGCCACGCAAGTCTTCGTACATGAGGCCTCAGGCAAGCCAGTGAATAGCGAAAATCCGCATGCACTGATGCCCATAGAAATACATTGGGGTAGGGGTTTAAACCCATATGATTCTTCAAGAAAATGCTGATAAATATAAATAAATAAAATTATATTAGAGCTTTGTGAAAAACAATACTGTCATCTAAAACAAAATACTATTTTAAAATAGTAAATGTTTATGCTAACATTTACCATTTTAATATGAAGACTGTAGTCAAATAGTCTGTTAATACCTTACCAACAGTTCCTTACCTGTGATAGGCCAGGGGATGGGGCAGGGTGGGGAGTGGAGGGGGGTCCTGTTATAGGTTGTGGTGCTTTATTCATTTCATGGAGTTCTGCATAGGGAGGGGGATGTGCACCTCTCTACAAATCTTAAGGAAAGAACATAGAATTAAATGTTGAAATGTGAAAATTCGATGCTCAATGTGTCAGTTACGCATAACTGATGCTGACTATTCCAGTTCAGAATACTTACATGTATGACTCTGTAAAAGTTTGTGATTTCAAGATTTTCTCCTAAAGACACCCTACCCTTGTTAGAAACAGCCATTGGTTCAGTTATGCTTTGTTTGGGCATAATACCGTAGATAGATACAGTACCCACTGATTATAAAGTCATTTGATAAATAATGGTATCTGTAAATGAATACTTTTTGATAGTAAATACCAATCAAGTAGAGCATTCGTGCTTGTGTGCAATGGTCTAATCAAAGCATTAATCTGTGTATGTAGCAGACTGATCAAAAAATGATGTTGTTAATGTTCACCTACAGCAAATTAAAAAAATAATAATATACACTGCCCCATTTATACGTATGCCTGGTTATTGTGATATAAAAAAAAATGAAGATCAGCATAAATCCTTTCAAACCTTTTTCCACCATTATACTCTTATAACTGAGATGAATGAGGCTGTGGTCAGAATTAACCAATCACACAACATTCAAACCCAAGTTAAATGGTAGTCAGCACACACCTGTCAAATCAGTTCCAGATGTTCTAGTAGGCTTTTCCTAGCATTTTGTTTTACTTCCTAGTTCCTAGTAGGGCTGGGCAATAAATCGAAATGTAATCGTGATTTGTATATTGGCGTCTTACGAGCTTAGAAACATTATTGAAAATGTATTAATGTGCCGAATGCCTTGACAGTTTTGCAAGTTCCTGATGTAAAAGTACCCTGAATGCGCCATGTTGTTTGTGCAGCATGTATGTGTTTCTGCTCTTCCTGAGTGTGCTTTAAGCTTTTTAATGACACCCCAGTAGCGGTTTACTGTAAAACTAAACACATAAAAAAAAAGAATTATATTCATTCTCTACAAATACAAAATATGCTTCCTTTTAAAAACATCGCCAGTACTAATATTCAATGCAAAATCCTATTGACATGCTAAAAGGAAATTAGCATCAACTTCCGGGAGTGATCTTCATTCAATTAGGGGGATATTCTCCCGGGTGCTTAAGTCAGAAATGGCGCACTGCTGTGCAACCTTTTTTTGCCGCACAGATTCTTCCATCGATTTTATTGTGTTAATTACACACCTTCATGAAATGTACGCTCTTGGTTGGAGCTACATTTAAGCGAGGGCTTCCCCCCGCCAAATCTAGCCGTGCGCGTATTCTCCCAGAACTTAAGCATTCCTCTTTCCTCTTGCACACTCAGAAGACTGTACTAAGGACTAGCGCCTCTTGAAGGTGAAACATCAGATTGCACATTTTGATTGAAATTACTACTTCCGTGCTCCGCTAGTGACGGCCGCATCAAGCCAAGTGGCTGCTGAGTGCTGACTCTTGGAGTTTGTCTAAAAGGGCAGCTCATAACAACTACAGTCATTCTAATAGTGGCAATTGCGACTTAGATTTTTAAACATTTGTTTCATTTGACATATGCCGGGAATGAAAGCCACACAAATGCCGCTTTCGGGTGGCCGTTGCTCTGCAACGCCTAACCACAGGCACTCACTCACTTTTCAACTTCAATGATGGAACAGCTCCAAATATGTATTCAGTCATGAGCACAGTACTATGATTAAATTACTTTGTTTCATTGTATTTATCTAATACTGAATGCATAACATGCATGATTCTTCAAAGTAGCCTGTTAGATGAGCCGTGCGCACGTCACTGGGGACGATCACTATAACTTCCGGATCCATAACGCAAGTCAACTTCACATTTGAAGTGTAAAATATAGACAATTCAAAATGGTTCGTTAAGGAATGAACGTCTCTGGGAAGCTCCACAATCCGGGACTTGCAGGCCTCCTCTTTGGTGGTGACGTGAATTTTCACCAGTTACGCATTGAAAGTGCGTAAGGAAAGCGTATGTGAAATTGACTGAAGCACGAACGGGAGAATAATCACAACTTTCTTCTTCTACTCTTCTTATCTCTGTATACTTCACGCATGCACGGCACAACACTGCCCCTAACATAACCTAGGGTTATGTAAACTTATGAGCACAACTGTAAATACTGAAATAAAGGTAAATAAATAGTGAAACAATTAGCTGCTCCTTGAGCCATCACCCCATCGTGGTTTTTGTAGGTCCCAGTGATTCTAAGAGATAAGTTGTCTGGGGCTTTATGCACTCATGGCAAACAGGTCCTATGTGTGGGACCAGCCAAAGCACAGCTCAAATCCCCCTTATGACAAACTTGGTTTGCCCTACACCCCGCCCCCCCTTTCCTCTGGAGCCAGGCCTGGTGGTGGGGCTCGATGGCGAACGATGGTGGCTAGGCCTGCACCCATGGGGCTCGGCCAGTACAGCCCAAAGAAGCAAACATGTGCCCCCCTTCCCTGTAAGAGAGGCCAAGGGGGTCAGATGCAGTACGAGTTGGGCGGCGGTCAAAGGAGACCTTGGCGGTACGATCCCCAGCTACAGAAGGGACGGGGAACGTCACCTCTTCGGCAGGTTAGGAGCCTGAGCTGGTGTTTGAGGTTGAGAAGTTTTGACTCGATACAGTCGAGCTGGCCTCCACAGCACACCCAGTTTGGGCTTTACTACCAGTCTTCTTGAAAGTTGTTGGACCCTTTTCCCCTCTGGAGTTGTCCACGGTGAGAGGCGCCGAGCAGGAGTGGGCATACTTATTGCCCCCTGGCTTGGTGCCTGTACATTGGGGTTCACCCGGTAGACAAAAGGGTAGTTAGTCTCCCTCTGCCTTTGGGTGGAGGGGGAGGGGTCCTGACTGTGCCTATGTACCAAACAGCAGTTCAGAGTACCCACCCTTTGTGAGACCTTGGAGAGGCTGCTGGAGACTAGAGCACTCCCACTGGGGACTCCATCGTTCTGCTGTGGGACTTCAATGACATGAATCACGTGAGCAATGACAGTGAGACCTGAAAGGACGTGATTGGGAAGAACGGCACCCACGATCATTACAAATGTGCTTCACAACAACACTCAACCATACAGTATTTACAAGGAGTATGGATGAAACTGTGTGATAGTGATTTCAGAAGCTGCATACGAAAGCTCGCCACCAGCGCTCATTCATTCAGAATTGAGAACTCAGTCTCATTCATGTGGCTGCCACATACTACATACCACATACAGTACTAGACTTTTCACAGCAACACTACTGATCTATAGAAGGGGGTGAATCGGGCTAATCATGGTAAAATAGCCAGCAGGCTGAAATTTACAGCAGGCCAAGAATTTCTTCCCCCGGGGACTGGCCAATCAAATAACGCAAACAGGAAAGTTGCCAGTCACAGAAAAATAGCCACCTCCATTTGCTTAACAGTTCATGTACTTTTAAAATCAACAGACAGTTGGAGAGGATGACAAGGACAGAGCTCGGTTCCTACATTAAAGCCAAAACGTGATGTTTATTTTTGTGTCATATTGAGGGACACAATGAACACTGTTTATCTTTTGAAACAAAGTTGGCAAAGAAAAAGTTTTACTTTTATTTACATTTCCAGAAGTATTTGATTCAAGATAGAAGTTTTGCACTTTAATTCCGAGCGGAGGAATAGGGTTAGTTTTATTAACTGATGAAATAGAAACAAAACTTTTTCACTTCTTGGTTTATTTAGATTAAAAACATAGTAGTAGTAATAATAATAATAATAATAATAATAATAATAATAATAATAATAATAATAGGGGAAAATCATAAATCGAATTTTAGAGATTTTAGGCAAAATCACAGACCTCATTTTCATTATTACTAACGTGAGTGAGTGCTGTTTTACATTAAACAACACAACTTCATTTATACAGCGCTTTCACAACAGAGAACATTGGTTAGCTTCTTTTTACACTTATTAATATACTTCAAAAATCGCCGTACGTTTAAGAGTGCAGGGTGTGATGTACATGCACAAGTTACAACCAAATGAAGAATCATAAAAAAAAAAGTGAGATAGATGCAAAGGAATCCTGCTGAATTGGGCCATTTAAATAGTGGCAGTGTTTCTGTAAAAAATGGGCGTGTCTGTTTGAAGCAAAAAGGTTGGTGGATATATATATATATGTATATATATATATAGCATCTACTAATTACCAGGTGTACATTTACACGACGATGTGCTTGCGACTGTATCGCAAGAAGGCATACAGCCAGCTGTGCGGCATGACGTGCTTAACCACGTGCTTTCCATGCTATTCGGTGCGATGTGTTCGCCCGCTGTCGGTCGCTTTCACAACTCGCTCTAGTACTGACAAACTCATCTTTTCTTTATGTTAGCATTATTACCGCTGCTTCTTACACGATCCAATAGCACAACTTAAAACACAACTTTAGGGGATGCAAGCTGGCGAACTGACAAGTTTATACATACCGGTAAACAAGAAGATCTCTCGCATTTCGGAGAAACACAACATGAAGGCAACCTCACCATCATGGTGGTGTTGGTGGTGGTATATTATTGCATAAAGACGACTCCCAAGTCTACAGTTGACTGGATTGGACATTATATTTATAATGTTGTTTATAACACACCTTACTTGAGTAGCTGTAGTGTCAGACCACTTTAAAAGGCACCAAATAATGACATGATACGACCTGAAATGAAAGTCACTATGAATAGTATTTCGGACCCACAAATGCATCCAACAATAATCTGAACACAAAACGTACAGTTTGAACGAATGTTCAAGAGAAGTGGTCATAAGAGATTGGAATCATGTTGTATTCGGCTCAACGCAAACGTCAGCACCGAGAGTCGTTTATAAAGCTGCTTTCAAAAACAAGCCCAACAACTTTACCCGGTGAAGTAAAGGCAGCATGGGACAAAACAACAGTGATTTGCCATTCTGCTCTAAAACTAACCTAACATTCAGATTGCTCGCACGATTGGGCAGTAAACATAAAGCATAAAAGCCGGTGATCATACTAGAAAGCAATATTGATTGCTTTATTGTGAAATGTTTATTTTTTTTAAACGACACATTTTTGTAATAGTACGTAACGCGAGGGCTTGTCTTGTGTTTTTACTACCGCATTAGCTTCGAAGCCACATTAGTTAAATTAAAGAAATAACACACTTAATTGGAGGGTGGTGATGCTAACTGCGAGCTAGCTAGCAGTCAGGCTAATCCAAGAATACACAGCAGCACTACTCATAATAAGCCATTTTAACACTCACTACAGCTTGGAATATTTCAAGTACACGCATGGTCATTTTAATGAATGACCTCACTATGTATATATATCACAGTCACCGAATATATGTTTGGTAAATGAGCACATAATGTGAATAACTCGTAAAGACGTTTCATTACCTTTCTCTCCTTGAGTCCGCAGAGCCGGACAGACGGAAAGTCTTCCCGGAAGCCGGTACCGTGGTAATTCCGGCCAAATCCCGTCACGTGGAAGGAGTTCTCGGTCGTAAAAGGAGAGTGGAACTGGAACGACCCGTAAAACTCCGATAGCCGACACGAAACTTCTGACAGAGGAACATCACATCAAACCCAATTTTCCCTAATTACTGAACTAGAAACAGTGAACTGGGGTTACAGAGTCGTGTTTTTAAACTACATACAAGCCATTAAATCAATCATATTACTGTATATGTCATATGTGATTATGTAATGCCCAACTACCAGCTATATCTGTGCGCGAAATAATGACGTTTAGAACGTTTACTGTAGGCGTGTTCTTACGTGAACCCAGTTTATATTACAGAGTATATTTTAATGCTATGTACTGCTTATTTGATTATATACCGTATACAGTATATACTGCAGTCTTTTACAGTGGTTTTAATGTGCTTTGTAGTTTTCTTATTAAAATGTAATCATTCGTTGTCTCAGTTGCATTGGATGTAAAGCGCATTGGAATGCCTTTTTGTACGAAATTATCTATATACTGTATAATTCACTTCCTTGCCATAAATAGTAACCAGAGTGGCTTGGACCGGCATCTAATTAATAAAGATATAAACAACTGACCACAATGCGTATTTATGTTGGTTGTCATGGCAGCAACAAATCATAGCAGGCCAGCCCATCCAAGGATCCTCATTTACTGCGTCAACCATCTGCACAGGGGTGACAAACATATTGCAGGGATGCCTCTCATGGCCTCGCTTAGTCCAACAAGGGCAGCATATTTATTTTGGTTGTTGGAGACACTTTGCAGCAATATTGTTACGATGTGATAGCCAGACAGAAACGAAAATCACAGACATTGAGCTATGAGCCTGGTCTTTCAAGTCTTTGAGGGGATTTAAATGCAAAATATCTATCCACAATTGGCTGGTTTGGAACTTTTTCCATTTACAGATGATGAAAGTCATTATGCTCACTGGAAACTTCAAAGCAAGTATTTTTTCTGTACCTTTCCCCAGATTAGTGCCTCAAGTCAATACTGTCTTCTAGGTCAACAATTACTTTTGACATAACCTGTGAGACATTATATACTGTAGAGAAGTGTGCCTTTCCAAATCATATCCACTCAACTGATTACTACTCTCACACAAGTCATTCTAGCTATGTAGTAGCCATGGCTGATGGGCTTGTGTCTACCATGCATGGAGGGGTGTGTGTGGTCAGACACTAAAGGTTGGGAGAGAAGAGAGGAGTTATCTGCAGCTAAAATCAAGTCTTCTGAGATTTTTGAAAACTGCAACCTCCTGTCCCCCTTAAACGAAATGCAATATAAAAAAAAAACAATGTCGCAATGTTCATTTCACAATGTGGATCCACATTTTATTTTGAACAAACCTTATAGAGTACTGTAATAGAACTTTAAAAAAAAATATGACAAACAACAACTTTTGAACAGTGAGGACTAAAAGGCTGGGTGAATGTTTTGATAACTGAAACATTTACAGGAGGGCTGGGGATGGATGTTGCAGATGTTTGAATTGAAGCCAATCACTGGTCTAGGGCAAACCCTGTGTTGAGCGGATAAGGTCCAAGTGAACCTGTCCCATGTCACAGCAGTCCAATTAAGCCAGAGCTCCAACCATCCATTTTGAAGACAGTTGGGGCTGGCCACAGGCAAAACATACCATTGCTCTTTCCAGCAACGTGTCAAACAAGTTATAAAGATAGCAAAGAGCCATGGAGGAGGAGGCTGGAGGAAGGGGGGGTTGACAGTCTAAGTTTCGTAGTTAGGGTTCTTGCGAAGAATAACAAAGCCTTCCAGGATGGGTGTGACAGGTAAGTACTCCTCTGTTGCCAACTCCGCTCTCTCTCCATGTGCCAGCAAAACTGGTGTGGTGTGGGTCTGGAAACCTGTGATGGCCTTGGGTTTGCCTGCTTGGCCCACAACATCCACAGCCTGTGGAGATATGAGCAAAACTTCCATCACGTCATGCTTTGCCATTAACGCGCACATTTCTCCCATGTGGTAATAACAAAAGTGATTTTTTTAAATGATGTTATTACCCCCATGGCTACATTTTTCATAGACTGTAATACAAGGCTTTACCTGACCAACTCTGACAGAAACGGGCAGCGGTCGAAGTTCCTCATCAAAGGTGACTAGCATACGTGGCTGCATGGCTGCTACCAGGCCGTAAAGAATGTAGTGAGATTTCCCCAGGATTACTGCAATGTACACAGTCATACCCAGTCAAAATTTGAATGCAAATAAATCACTGAAGAATTATTATGAATGGTGAAGCGTGTTTGAAAGCAAAGAGTAACATCAATAACAACTCACTGTTCTTGACATCGAGGAAGGAGACAAGCACAGTGAGGAGCCCAGCCACAGCAACCTGACTCATCAATTGCCTGTCGCTATGGTAGGGACAGAGTGTGAGTGTGCCTTTACCCAGGTGAGTCAGACCCTGTCGACGCACAAACAGCACAAAGTCAATACTGAGCCGTAGACAAGGACACGGGCTTCTTTGTGACGCCAGCACACACCTGGGCCAGTCGAACCATGAAGAGATTGTTCGGGTCTTTGGCATGATACTGTGCCAGCTGCCGCAGCATTGCAGCCAGGCGAGCGTTATTTGTTCCTGGAAAAGGAAAGTGGGGTGGGGGAAATAAGCACGTTATAAAGTGGATGGGTACTGTGTAAAGTTATGAATCGCTATAAAATATAATTTGAAAACCATACTGAAGATCATCTGACAAAAAGTGTTATGAAATATAAAATGTGAATATTTTTATGTTAATATGTATGTAAAGGTTGGGTACAATAAACAGGCAGGAAATGAGTCCCACATACAACTTGATATATTTAGTAGATCCAGACTCACCACTGCCCACCATGCCCATGGCGAAAATTGAGTTGTGTGAGACCTCGGGGTCAGCATCGTGGGAAAACTTGCTGAGGGTGTCCAAAATGTTCAAACGAGGGTTGGACACAGAGATGAGAGCCAGAGCAAGAGGCACCGCTCGCCTCAGAGTGGGCTCACCATATCGCAGCTGATTTTGAGAAACGGCAAAAAAAGGAAGCAGCATTTAGATCAAATATAGATACCCCACTCTTTATTCTAGTGGTGTCAAGCATACAATATATCAAGATTTGCATATAAATAAATAAAAAACTATTGAAACCATATTTGTAAGAAAACAGAATATACTGCTTGCAAACCTCAGAAAACGCATTATAAGACACTATAAATACAAACGTAACAATTTTTTCCTTTGTCGTATTTGTTGTAATATGTTAAATCTGCTCTTTTGTAACAATTTGCCCAAAAATAGATTTACAACAGCCTTTTTATTTGACAATTTATGACTAAAACATCTTCTAATTAGTAGATTAACACCTTAACTGTTCACAGTGGGTACTCCTGCAAGCCCCTGGCCAATAGTTTTCAGAGTGGATTCAGGTTTGAATTTACCACTGTCAGCGGTGTGACGTCATGTGTGCAGTTTTATTTTTCAACCACAGGTGGCAGTAGCTATTCAAAATAGAATTTTCTGCATTCAGCAGCTTTAAATGAATTCTAAATAAATATGGCCTTCATTCACATAAAATAGAAACGCCCCACCCAAAAATAAAAAATAAAAACCTGATTTCCAACTTTAATCAAATGTTTTTCCCTACGCTTAGAGTGAAAGCTATAGTTTAGATTATTGAAAACATGTTTTGCTCCAACATTTTCTCTTTTGGAATTTGTTTAATTTTTCCTGATCCCAAACAAACTTTGAAAAGATGCAAGGACTTAAAACATCATCCTTCCCTACTGACTAACAACCAATTACTGAACACTCACTAATAACCTTTAAATTAAGTGCTAATGTCAAATAACTTTTGTGCCTAAAAAGGCTACAATACTGAGTTGCCAAAGAGGCTCCATGTACCACAATGAATAGTACTTCTCACCAGATGTCCAAACGTCCGCAGTGCCATTTCAGAGCCAATCTCCTCCCCCATAGCTATGAGTGCAATACCAAGAACAGCTACCCCCTAGGATGAAACAAAGTAATAATCTAGCAAATAATATCAGCAATTAAAAATGAAAATGTTATCAAGTTACCTGGTGGGAGCCCATGTCAGCTGTTTCTTTCTTATCTTTGTCTTTTTTATCTTTCTTGTCCTTGTCCTCCTCTTTTTCCTTTTCCTTGGCCTCATAGTGCTCACTGCATATGTGGAGAAGCTGCTGCACCTTCAACACATTGCCTGAACCTAGAACAGGTGATGACATAAGAGAACATTCCCTCAACAAAAGATGGGTAAACAGATGAAATCGCTTTTAGTAGATGAAGACTAACCTGCATAAGCACAGATATCGACTAGAGTGTTGGCAAAGCTGCGGAAAGGTTCAGGAACAACTTGGAGAGCTGCCAGAGTTGTCTCAATAGCCTCCCCTTTACCTGTGATGAAATAATTAAAGTGGAAATAAGACAAGAAAAAGAAACACAATTATTTGAATTGACCAGTCCAAAATCGCTATTCCAGTGGTAATCCGTGAAATATGTCAACACCATTTTTCAAATCCCATTTAAAGGAAACATGTCAAATGAGTTTGATACCAGATGAGAGCACAGCTTCATGATCAAAGTTTTAGTCCCGCATGTAACCCTTTATTCCTGTACAAACAATCACAATTACGCAATGAGATCTAGTATTGTAGAAACAGTATCCAGTAAATTACAAAAAAGAATGGCATAATGAATGTCTCCAGGGCATCTATGACTAACAATTCAGTGATGCAGTTCACAATGCATCTGCCTGGCCGCATTTACAGGTACCCTATTTTGCGGACTGCAAGTTGTTCCAGAGTACACTGTAAGTCGCACCAGTCAGTAAGTACAGTAGAGCTTGGACCAAAAATCCCCATTCCCTAGTCATGTTGACTGTAGCCAACGAGTGCCGGTTGGAATTAAAACTTCCTCTTCTAATTATGGAAAAATATTTTATTTTTTGTTTAAAATGGCTGAAGGTGAGGGAAGAAGCAGAGCGAATGAATGTTGATGACGCATGTAAACAAACATGTAAATGACCATTTATCAAGTCCAGTAAAGAACCATAGTGCCAGTCTTATTCATCGAACGATAAGCCTATATAGTAATTATTGTGACGGGACCTAAACTGTTAATATGCCAATATTTTGAATATAAAGTTCACAGCTGAATGCTACTGTGGTAAATTTCAAATTCCCATAATTTCATTTCATACATTTGAAGTAAAACAATGTCAACTGGAACTGTAATTTTTGTTAATGGAAATGAGGGTAATTCAAAAACACCGTTTAAAAGTAGCAATCAAAAATGCGTAATCGAACTGCTAAGAGACTCTCATCACAATCACAAAGTTATCATTACTTGTTAACGACATTTTTCAGACTAATGCACTTGGAGGTTTCCGTGTCCTGCCAAAAAACAATACCAGTGATCATTGAGCATTTAAAAAAAATTGTGGTGATTGGTTGTTACCCAAGTGGTTGAGTCCTAAGCCAAGAGGGAGCCAGCGAGCATATGTGTCTTTCAGCTCCTGTTCGTTCTTCTCCATGATAGTCTGCACAATGGTGGAGGTCACATCACCGTTACACGACCCCACAGCGATCATACCACACGCCAACGCGGTCACTCCAACCACCTGGATGAAAAATAAACAGACATTTTTATAATTTTTTTTTGCATATTCCTTCACGTGAAGAAAGATCAGCACATAAACCAATCATGCACATAAAACACACCTCCATGCTGGATTTCGAGTCTCCCATAACAGGCAGAAGCAAGGACAGAACATCTTCTCTATTGGAGCCAGCATAAGCCAGACCCAATCTGTAGTTTAAAGGAAGATGGCAGGTAACATTTAGCACACGGCTCACCCACGGGTACCAAGTAAGTCCCAAGGACCACAAGAGTAGCCCACAGGTCTGGTCTAAAAAAATAAATAAAAAAGGCTGACCAGTGACAGGGCCGTGTCAGTTTCCAGGAATGTTGTACAAGTGATCATTTAAAAATTTAAACACTGTTAGAGATTTATAGAAATGAAGTGTTGCATATCGATAGTTGCCTGTTTCCTATTGTGAGAAAAAAACTGTCTTCTCATAAATTAATATAATTATTTTTATAATAATAATAACATATGGTTAAAGGTAATTTGACCAAATTTGTTATTTCAGAAGTGTGTATCAAACTGGTTGCCCTTGGCACTAATCAGTAGCCAAAAAGTTGGTGACCCCTGATTTAGCATGTATAGCTATGTGTTTAAAAACTACACTTCGAAAAAGTGATTCAAAGTTTACAAGCAGCTCAAGAAGGCCATCTCAGGCTTAGTTACAGATGCTTAGAAAACTATGCAACATTCAAGTTTTGTTTTTGTTTTACATTACTCTTAACTCACCCAAAAATGGCACCTATCCTCATGGTGTTACTGTTATGGAGGACATAGTCTGAGAGCAGGGCAAGTGCTGGGTCACATTCATTTCTTACACCTGAGTTTACGATGCCACAGGCAAGAAGAGCACCAGACTGCAAAAAGGAGATGAAAAAAGGTGAAGAAGAATTAAACAAGATGAAAACCGGATATATTGTTTTCGAGACTATTGATCTTGAGGTTGTGGCATGGCGTTGATCTCGACCTTACCTTTATGTAGTCCTCAGATGAGTAAAGATATTTATCAATCTGGGTTAGGCCACCATCCACATCCCACAGCAAGATCATCCCAAGAGAGGCTGCAGCGCTCAACATGCCTTGGAAAGTTCAATTCAGATAGATATGTTCAGAAATGCATGGATGGAAAAAAGATTATTAGCAGAGCTGGACACTTCCGTCCTCATTGACGACACCCACCTTTCCCAATGACACGAAACCAAGATAAAATACACGGACTGAGCACATTTTACGTCCGTAGATTGAGGTAAATACAGACGGTCTCTCTTTTTTTGTGAGGCTTCGCGTCATAAAGCATTTCCCCAATATACAGAAGCAGAATGACGAGAATCGAAGTGCTGTGACAAAAGTGCCCAGTTCAGAATATTAGTATACATATATTGTGTACCATGATCCTTGTTCTTGTACAACCATTTGTTGCCATCATCTGTTAATAGTTTATCCTGTCCAAATGCTGCATTAACAAAGCCATTCACAAAGGAAGAGGCCAAGTTCATACGGGCTGAGTCCACCTGGGAGCCACTACCTCCAAACCCTTTAACATAGAAAAAGAATTGTTCAGTTGACATTGATATTACAGTACATGTATTGGAAGTGACAAAAAAATAATTTGTCATTGGGGGTTAATGTAAAACTAATAGTGTAGTTCTATTTGAAGCATTTATCTTGACTGGATATGTACAATTACATTCAGTGATTATCACAAAGCCAATGTCTGACTTCCCTTTTCACATACAGGTTTATATCCAAGACTTACTGTTATTTTCTAGGTGTGTTTTGTAGATGTCATCTGGGACTTTGGGTTCCATGATGTCCAACTGTGGAGGTCAGGAATAGTGTTAAAAGATAATAATTAGTTAGTGTTATTAGTTATTAGTAGTATGTTGAGAGAACCAATGAATCAAAACTATCCAAATTATGGTTTGAGCTCATGGTATGACAGTATGTATGCACAACATGCAGTCTGTAGTACACGTTTCAAACAGATTGGTTCAAAATGAGATACAAAAACAAATACAATCTTACAGAAATTTCATGGCAAAGATATTAATGGCAGCAACGCCGTGTCACGATTGTACAACGAGCTGGGAAGGTTTGACTCCGACATTAACAGTCCACACGTGTGTGATGTAATTATGCATTTCAACCCTTCACCGTTAATTTTCCTACCTCCCTGGCCAAAGCCAAGAAATTGCTGTTGAGCTGCACATTGGACATGATCTCTGTCAGGTCTTCATAATCCTCTACATCCTCATTAAGCTCCAAGAACATGCCATGGCGACCAAGCATGAAGGACATCTGCTTCTGAATAACTCTTCAAAGTAAATGCAATGGAGTTAGTGGGATTATTATATCTGCCTGTAGCAGTAATTGCTAAATGTAATGCCACGGGGCAGCTTCTTCATCTAAGCCATTAAGTCCTCACATGTCTTTGCAGGATGTGAAGATGTTTTCTACAAGCTCCACATCATTGAGCATCAGGGCCAAACGCAGAGCCTCGGGATGACGGTTGAACTTCCTGAAGATCTTCAAGGAGCACCGCAGCAATGCAGAGTTTTCTGGCTCCGGAACATAGCTCACACAACTGGGACAGTGGTGAGCAAAGTGTCAAATACTTTGTTAGGAACTCATTAAACATGCCAAAGTAGCTCATTACAGTATAACAATTTATAAGCTGAACATACCTTGTGAGGTAGAGGCAAACCTTGCCATAGGCATTCTCATCAATGTAGTCCTCTAGCATTTCGAGCCTCTCAATTTCCATCAACAGGTCACAAGCCTCATGCTCAGCATTGTGTGCCATGTTGTAAGGTATAATTTCCTTCACCAGCTTCAGCAATGTCTCCTGCTGGGACTTATCATTTTCTTCCACTTCCTGCCACTCTTTTGCCACCTCGCCAGCCAGGTGTCTGTGAAATATCGAGAGGGGGAGGCACTTAATTGGTTTCTTCATGTTATCTTCATCTGAAAACCAACTTCAATAATAACATCTTTGAGACACATATTGCCAAGGACATTCATTTGGTGATTATATTTCATCAAAATGAAATACCTAACATATTCGTGTCCCCAGGAAGCCAGTTCTTCCTGGGAGCCCAACAGGCGATACTTGAGGCACTCCCTCTCCCCACTCATAGTCATGGCCAGCACCGACACCACATCTGCACAAAAATGCTGCAAAGACAACAGTATGAGCAATTAAAAATAATTCATTGGACCAGTTAAACATACATTCGAGTTTCTCCTCCCCAGAATTTTGCAAGTTGGTTGGAAATCTAAGTAAGGCCTGGCTGGTACACACACAGATTTTTCATCTGTGAAAAATCCCACATAAAGATAGGTCAGGAATTTATCAATTTTGGTTATATCGTGTGTGGTCTGCTCCGATAAAAACACAGAGCACCACACACATAACAATTATGTTCGACCACCAGTCTACAATCCTGTCTTTTGAGGCAGAGCTTCCGCATGATCACGTGATCTTAAAATCACAAAGACGAGCAGACTTTTCCAAATATACGACTTGCTTTGAAAAAGTAGGGGCAAAATCGGGTCAAAATCAGCCCAGTTGTTTTTCGATATAGTGTTCCCACGTTTCTTGCGAGTGTTACGGTCCAAAAACTACCCGCGATAATCTAAATCAGCGGTAATTTTATTTTTATTTATTTTCCATTAATTGTATATATTTTTTAACTCATTATAAATGCTTTTTCGTGTTGGTATGATTTTTAGTTTATTATGAATGCTTTGTCATTCATCATATATGTTATTTTTTCATGTAGTCATTTTTTTTTTCAATTATTTTTTATTTACTTATTCTACAGCACAGTATATATATTTTTAAATTTATTTTATATGTTTGTACATCACCACACACTTTATACATGCACTTTTCTTGATAGGCGTTAACATTTTCTCACATACTGTATCTCTTATTTAAATACAGAAGGCCTATCTATACACTCTCAGTGTTTAATCCTTTGAAGATTTTAAAATAATAATAACAATAAAATAGAATTAAACCAAAAGATTTATTTGCGAAACAAAAATATAATGGCGATCAATCCTCTTTTTTCCCGGGCCGGTATGTTTTCCTTAAAAAATTCATTTAAAAAGTAATTAAAAAAACACACACGCGCACAACAACAACAAAACAGCTGTTAGAAATGACACTCTTAATTTTAATGATGATGATGATAGGCCGGCACCTGCCCACGTGGGTCTATTCGTCTGGCAGTATCGGCACGACAAGCTGGTCGGCAGTCAATCCGCAGCGCATACGCAGCTGGTGTAATATGAACAAGCTGGAAATGGAAACAAATCGGCGGAGCGGATCCGCAATGCACACGCATGCGGTGTAATCTAGAGGTGAGCCATGGGGCGGTGGAGGACACACTCTGGAGCATTCTAGGGCATGAAATTGGGAAACTGTCAGGCCTCTATCTCCAGGTCGCGAACGTGACGGGCAAGATCGGAACGCGTCGGGCCATACCGTTGGAAAAATCTTGTCAAGACGAATCCGTGGATGCCCGTATGTCCTCAATAGGAGGAAGGGCTGGGGAGATACAGCCGGCCAAAGACCTCCAGGATTTTCAAAAAGATAACAAGCTGGTAATGGTTCCCAGCCCATCCCGGGTAAAAACGTGCAGTTTGTCTGCCCTTTATCTCCGGGATGCAGGACACCGAGGATTTTCAAACTGCCACGACTTGTACCAGGTGGGACGCGTAAACCCATACACGTAAACCCATTTTGACCGGGACTGTATCACTGCGGTGCCCCCGAAACTCCACCCGAGCGTTTGTGGCCGGCGGGCCCGCGTGAACCGTGGGGCGGGTGGTGGATGCATGATGCGCTGAGCCATCAACGGGCACGAGTGCATGTTTCGGGACGAACAATCTTAATTTTAATGATGAAGATATGAGGCAGGACACGTAAACCCATTTTGACCGTGGGACCGCATTGCTGCAGTGCCCCCGAAACTCCACTCGAGCACTGTGGCCGGCGCGGGCCTGCGTGAACCGTGGGGCAGGTGGCAGGCGGCGCGCGTGCATACACTGTAAAAACAAACAAACCAAAAAGCACGCTGTAAAAAAATCCGAGAAAAAGCGAGGCCGCGAAAGATGAACCCGCGAGAAACGATGGAACACTGTATTGCCATCTTGCTTTTTATCCTAACGAACATTGAGTTTATGCTTGCCATATGTAAGGAGCTGTACAAATAAAATGAACATTGACATTGATTGTCTTTATGTACGTACCCAGCCGGCCTGAAGACTACCAGAATTATGATAGGTCTTGGTGTGTGTCACCCTCTGTGTAATGAAATACATCAATGTCAATGCCATACCTTGTTTTGCCCTGGAGCCATGCCTTCATAGATGTCTTTAAGCTTGCCATAATGTGGGCGCAAAAATTTTAGAGGCTTGGGTACTGATGTCATGGAGGTGGTTGAAGAGCGAATCAGCCTGCGCAGCTCTTCCAATGCAGGGCGGTGCAACGCTGTGTCCTTCTCCTGCAAAGTTGTGAGTAAACGATAGCTTAGGGTTGCATGAGTCTAGTCAAGGGTTATTCTCAAATGCACGGTATAAAATTTGAATATTCAAATAATGAAATAATACTTACGCCCAGTCTCTCCACCATCATCTCCAAATCCTCTTGTAACTGCTTATCTTCCTCAGACTAAAAAAAAATAAGATAGAGACAGAACTGATGTAAAATAATGCAAGTCAATACTAATGTTTTTGAATTTGTAATCGTTAATTTAATTGCACATTATTATGAAAGTTGACCGTTAGCATGATATGCTAAAATTAGCTTATCGGCTAGCAAGTGTCGACGAAATAGGTTAACCCATGGAAATTGCCTGCGCGACCAGTAGAAAAGCACCCACAATAAACTTCCATATCAGACTTTATCGTCTGACAAATAATAACAACACATGTGTTATTTATACACGTGTGTTTAGAATTACAAACACTCTGGCCTGCTCAGCCATGTTGTCAAAGTGGCAGTGACATGGCAAAATAAGCCGGCAGACTCAGTTAGCTTTAATCATCAAGCACATCGCAGTATTCACCAATTCTTGCTCCTCTTTCTTCTCTTTATCCTTTCCTGGAGGCTTCGAGTCCTTTTCTTTGTTCTTTTCATTCTCATCAGATTTCCCGGCCAGCTTCTTCTCTTTGTTTTTGGAGTCCTCCATGGTTGCAAGCTCCTAAAACTACCGATAGCAAAATGATCTATGGGAAACCGGAAGCGTTTCTTCTTTGAGGTACAGATAATCTTTCAAGCAATTTCATTCCTGTCCCTATTGGTGGGGAATATTATTACCGCGTACCGTGTATACTTCAAAGACTGCAGTAAAACATATAATTTCAATGTTTGCGTTAAAATCTTGGAAGTTTTCAGTTCATGAAAATGCAACTATTTACATGACAGGCAACAGCATTGTATACAGTTAATTCCCCACATATTTCATAGGTTTAGTTTAAAAGTTCATAACCATTATATGTTAATGTTAGTTTGGTTTGTTTTCATCGTGGTGTTTGTAGTAAAATGTTTTCAAAATTGGTCGATGTAATCTGTGTCTGCATGTTGCTGGTTTTACGGCGTCAGTCAAATAAAACTAACGATATAGATGATTAATAAATAGCATTTCGTTGAAAATACTGTAATCGAACGTCTTGTAATTATTTGCAAATTTCGTATCCTCCTACATTCGTCGAGGGTCTTAAAGTAACAAAAGCGGTCATATGACCACATACTGACAATCACATGCTCGGTGCTGTCGTTTATGTCAACATGGTTTCGCCGAACTACATATTTGTTGTTTGTAAATTTACTATTCTGTTTGCTGTCTTTGTGGTTGGAGAGGGACGACTGAAGGGTTTTGGTCGTTTTTTTGAATTGGAGCGACATGTGTCTGACGAACAATGGTTCATACAAAAACTAGATCACTTCAATGGAGCAGACGGCAGAGTGTGGAAGCAGGTAAATTCGGATGTCTTTCCCTGATAATATATTTCGAAAAAATGATTCCATCGGATAACACTTTAGACTTTACAGTTGTAGAGTAAAATGAAAGTAAAGTTGATTGTAAAGCCTACAGATGCAATAAACCAAGTACAATTTTACTCCAGTTAGATTACTCAATCTCCCTTTGCTCTCCCAGAGGTACTTTGTAAATGATGCTTTCTACAAGCCGGATGGGCCGGTGTTTCTTATGATCGGTGGAGAAGGTCCAGCCAATCCAGCATGGATGCAACATGGTACATGGCTCACGTATGCAGAGAAAGTGGGAGCCATTTGCTTCATGTTAGAACATCGCTTCTATGGAAAGAGTCACCCAACAGTGTATGTGTGCCCCCCCCCCTGTAGATATCGGATATAAAAAGCAGGATTTAAAAGGATTTTATATTCAATAAATTTAAGAGAAAAAAACTAGGATAAGCTAAAATACTTCCTTTTCATTTTTCTTTCAAATTTGGTCCTAAATTTGTGTGCCACATCTAGTGGTCGACAGTGGAATTTGAGTTACAAACTGTTACAAAATACTGTATACTAAATATCGGGACTGCAAACCTGTAACTTGTGATGTAACTTGTGATGGAGTTGGGATTACTATACTGATCCAAGTGTAGCTATCGTGGGACATCTGCTCCCTAGGTGCTAAAGCAGCAACAGAGGTCAAATTTTGTACGTGTGTACATGACAAAGAAAATATTTGATTTATTTTAATAAGATGTAATCCATGAACTCAAGTTAGGACAGCCCTTGCCTTATATAATTTTCTTGTTTATTACGTCAAATTTACTGATGCTTATTGCCGGTATGTGTTCTTTCCATTCAGTGACCTGAGCACAGAGAACCTGAGGTTCCTCAGTAGCCGCCAGGCTTTGGCCGACTTGGCCCACTTTCGTACTGTGATGGCTGAGACCCAAGGCCTAGTCAACAGGAAGTGGGTGGCCTTCGGGGGATCATACCCTGGTTCTTTAGCAGCATGGTTCAGGCTGAAGTATCCTCATCTGGTGCATGCCTCTATGGCCACCAGTGCACCAATTCATGCCACAGTCAACTTTCCAGGTACAGTACAATGCAACGTAGTACTGTATTAGAACATAAAGAAATATACATATATCTGAAACAACAACTTGATGCATATAGAAGGTGACCCATGCCAGGATTAATGTATTTTATGTCAATGTAGTTTTTTTTTTTTGCGTGTGTGTTTGTGTAATACAATACAGTAGTACATAATAATGTAATTCTTTTTAAATGTAAAAAAAATTAAGCCAAAGAGGTCGCAGATGTATAGGGTCTTTGAAATGTTAATGCAATCTTTAAGAGTTGATTGCATTTATTTCAAGAAAATGTCAGACAAAGCACACAGAGTGTACATTGTGAACAGGTCTTATCTCTATTCCACCTATGTCAACACAACAGTGCCAAAAGGTGTTTTGTTTGTTTGTTCAAACAACACAGCAACATAATGCAGCTCGTCAGTATTATTACCACAGATACAACCTACTAAATATTACATTTGAGTGGTTCTTTTCTGAGTCACAGGTTTTTGTCAAGGAAAAATTGTTTTATTCTCAATCGGGGGAAACACATCATCATTTTGTTTTCAACCTTAATTTTTTTTCTTCCAAGCATCAAAGCCATACTTCATGTGTGGCTCTGTGGATTGCTGCCTTTGTTGTTTGAAAGCACAATGGTCCGATGCCTTGACTTCAGTTTTGGTATGTTATGTTCCTTTTTTAGCTGTCCTGTTTTTTAATTTCCGCCTCGGTTTGTCTCCATGTTTTTACCAGAGTACTTGGAGGTTGTGGGGCGCTCACTGGCTTCAGAGGACACTGACTGTCCTCTAGTGGTAAAAAAGGCTTCAGATACCCTATTAGAGCGACTCAGTGACCCTGCAACCTATGACAACATCACCAAAGACTTCAAGTATAGTGCATATCATTTCTTTGTAGTCACGTCAAGGTCATATTGTTCCATGCTTCTTTTTTTTTTTTTTATCAAATGCAATCATGCCGCGGTCATAAGGTACACCTGTACTAATGACTTGCAAGACCTGTACAGGAAAAAAGCCTCTTATAAGACTGTTCAATTCGAAATGACATCATCCATTTAATAACAGCTTGCTGCCAAACTTTTTGCCTCATTGCTTCAAGATATCATTTATCTACAACCAGTTCCACACAAAGATAGAATTTGTTACAATCAATTAACTCATCTGCTCCCAAAAACGTATAAATATGTTCTATGTTAAATGTTTTAAGTGTCCCAAAGATGTATGTATCTGTTTTTTTATGGTAGAGCATACAGTAGGCTTTGATGCAGCCTCTCAACGGTAGCAAACAGGTGAAGCAATGGTAGTAATTACCAAAATGGCAAAGAGGTGGCAGCAGAGTATAAAACCAGGGCCATCTTGCAAATAAGCTAATTTACCCACAGTTCGAAACAGATTTGTGAATAATGATGAAACTTAGCTATATTCTTATGCTAATGGCTGCAAAACGGAAACAGATAGAAATATACTATATTTTCCTGATGAAAGAAGAGACTCGAATCCAAAGTTTTTCTAGCAATAGAACACAATATTCTGTGGGCCTTGCAAAATCAGTCAACATCCAGTTAACCAGCCAGGAGCGAAGGGGATTGCTTCAGTGAAAATGGCTGGGAGAGAATGAGTTCATCAATTATGTCTTCCTAAAAGTGAGTGTATTTTGTGGGACAAATGAAAACTACAGTTATTGGATGTCTTTGGTTGTATTCTCTATTTTTGTACAGTATCTGTCATGTCTGGGAAGATCTGGTTTTGGTTGAGGGTCCCGATTGGTCCTTAGTGGGTTCCAGCCCTTCCGAGGGGTTAACCAATCCGGGCCCTCAGCCACTTGTGAAGTTACTCTAATCTTGTCCTTGTTTTTGTTCTCCTCCCTTTCCTTTTTTCCCCCATCCAGCTTGTGTTCCAAACTAGAGATTCAGACAGAGACAGACTCTGCCTATTTCCTGGAAATGCTTGCTGGCAACTTCATGGATGTGGTCCAGTATAATGAAGACAACAGGGGTTTTGAGGTAGGCAATAATAGACACATTGTATTTGAGGCCAAAATACTGTCTGTCTGTATCAGAAGTATTGTTCTCAAACAAAGTTAAGAAGACACAACTGCAGGGCATGTTTGTTTTATCTAAGAGCAGCAAATACATTTGAAATGTACCATCCTTACAACAAACATGGTGCTTTTCAAAATTAGGGGGAAAAAACCTTTACAATTGCATGTTCACTCACTGTTTTACTGTAAAAAAACAAAAAGTAGCACATGGTAATTTTTGTTTTGAAAGTGAAAATTGCTGATTTACTCCAAAGAGAACAATCTAACTGGGTCAATAATCAAGTATCAGTGAGCAACCAAAAGGTCATGTGAGTTCACTGTGATTGTGTCGCACAAATAATTGTGACAATGTCCTTGGCAAATTGCCAAGTTTTAGACAACCCACGGGAATGTACTGTTGATACAAACAGGAGTCAGATTTAACTTAACCAAAAGATATATTAGTTGCTTTCCTGAGTCCTGACTGCTAGTAAGTAATGAGTGGGTTGCTTTTTAAGATGTTTACTAACACAAGTGTATGACAGTTAGTCCTACAGTTTACTTATTACCCAGAATGGAAAAGCAATGCGGGGGAGGATATTGTATTGGGGATTGCAACATCATTTTAGTATGTGCAAAACAGTTGAGTCCATCGTCGGGTGTTTCCTGGTACTCTCACTTGGGCTTGCAAATGCAATTGATTACTCTGGGCACTGGCTGGCTGGGTTTACAACGCAGCTATTTCATTGAAATGAGATATATACTACGTTTTTACAATATACAGCATACTTATGAATATTTATATTTTAAAATGTGTACACACACACACACATGTGTATGTGTTTGTGCTGACACATGTGTGTGTGTTGTCAACGTTAAAGTGTTAACTCACTGATTAGTCACAAAAAAATATTGCATGAATTACACTTTTAATCATGACCGCAGATGATCTTTTTGGTTGACAGCGGATGGATACGTTAAAGGTATCATAAGTTGTTTGAGTAATATAACATGACTACATGCATTAAAGTAAAGCATTTAATTAATGTTTGCGTATGACATTCAGAATATTTGTTCATGTCAAAACATGGGGGCCCTCTTTTATTTCTTTATTTATTTTTGTTATGGAAAATAATTATTTAGCGTGTAGGCTATTAACATTTATTAACTGTTTTGTGGACACCTGTATTTTCTTTAACAATGGGCTTTTCACTTCTTGTACATGAAGCAATATCGAAATGACCTTTACTGATAAGTTTGCTCAGAACAGACTCAGGGTTTTTCCTGTGTACAAAATTCAGAGGTGGCCACCTCCCTTATTTGCTCGCCACCTCCAGTCTGAGTGACTGATAATGAATGAATGCTTTAACATGATAAGTCATATTCTTTTTGGAACTATTATTCTTATTATTATATGTTGCCTGTAAAAAATGAAAGCGAGTCAGTTGAATTTACAGAATACATGCACGTCATGGCGCATGGTCAGGATTAGGGATGTTCGATACCACTTTTCTCCCGACCGATACGCAACTCTTGAGTACAGTAGTCCCCGCTACTGATACCACTAGTAAATTTAATTCCCCACCCATAAATGACAGATCATTTTAAAGAAAGACCTTTATATCCCAATATTTGTTCCTTAAAATTGCATGACATTAATGGCAACTTTGTATTCACATAATTTCTAATTTCTTGCCCCTGATTTTAAAACGACCGCAGGAGTGCTGATAATGGTATCGGTCACGGCCGTGAGTACGGATACCTTAAAATAAGACTGGTATTGGCACCGAGGATTGGGGATTTGGTCCTGAGAAAACCCATGCAATCGCAGGGATTACATGGAAAGTTGACACAAATGTTCCGCTGGAGATTGAACCCGATATCCTGACTGTGAGCTGGACATAAAAAACATTATGTAAATTATGGCCTTAATAAAAACTTAGTGGCACAATATTTTATCTTTGATTGGTCGTTTGCTTGTTTTGTTTTGTTTTTTTGCCTATAGGGTGTAGTGGGCACCAACATCACAATCAAGGTGCTATGTGGGGTGATGGCAGACACATCACTCGGAGACCCGTATGCCCGATATGCCGCTGTGGCCCACCTCATGATGGACACCTTTTCAATGAAATGTCTGGACGTCAGCTTCAACAACAATCTAAGAGACATGACTAATACATCCTGGGATGGGCCAGCCGCAGGAGGAGGTGAGAATGAGTGATTGTCCCATGGGAAAAAGTAATTTCATGTCTGTAAATATAGGTTTTCCGTTTTGGTTTGGTATGTTCATAATGAAAACTGTAATTTTTTGCTGTTGTATAAACGATTTCAATTGACCTTTTATATTTTTGAGTCTTTGGCTATTAGGTGAGGTGGCATGTTTTTGTCGAAAGCAGAGGGCTAGTGACACAGAATAAATGATGTCATGCTGAAAAGTTCCAAAATAGCAGAAAGGATGACTGAAATGCGAGCTTGGGAAACCAGAAAATGAGAGTTTAAAGCTGGTTTTGAACAATGAAGTCTAGATGTTTTGACCATGTCACTGTGCTGTATTTTTACCCACAGAAAACACCATAATATTGTTAACAATCAGAGCATGGAGGAGCGCTGCAAGGATATTTTTGGATTTATCCGAAAGATATTTTTGGATTTACCCGAAAGATATTTTTGGATTTAGCCGAAAGATATTTTTGGATTTATCTGAAAAATGTCTCTAGTGCTCTTCAGTGGAGGGATCCGCAAAAGCATTTTCAGCAGAGCCTACCAAGGCCGAAACGCGTTGGCAATTTTTTATTAACTGGCCATGTGACAATAAGGGCTTTTTACTTGGAACACCTTTTGATTGCCTCAGTTTTCTCTCTCTTTTGACCGTAATATTTTTATTGTATTTTACTCTTTAGGTATAGTGCTTGATTTTTAGATTTCTCTTAAACAGAAAGAGTAAAAATTGGCAAATACAGTGAAAAGTTTATTATATTTTAGTGTTTGCCACAGCAAATCAAAAGCCTTTCTTCTTTCCACATTTGAAGCAGTAATACTGTAAACCAGGCGGTTGTTTTGGTTCCCAGCCTCACTTTCGTGAGTGGGAGGGCTGGGATCATCACAACAGGAAGTGGTCTCTTAAAAAAACATGCATCTGCATAAAATACCCGTACTAGCCTAATTTTACTTGCAACTTGTTTCCTCTTGAGGTCTAAAAACCTCAATGTCACATCTTGTGTGGAAATAACTCTTTATTTTGACCTGTTGTGTTTAGTGTGAGCTGTGTTGTCTGTCTCTTTAGTTCCCATCAATCAAGTGAACGTGGCAGTAGATGTGAGTAAACTGTGTGTGTGTGTGTGTGTCACCAGGGAGACAGTGGGTCTACCAGACCTGCACTGAATTTGGATTTTATCAAAGCACTGATTCTCCCAACCAGCCGTTTGCTGGCTTCCCTCTGGAGTGAGTAAACACATTTAAAAGGCGGTTCAGGTTTTTATTTATTCATTTGTTTAACTTATGAATAATTTTCTGATTCAAATGTAATCTTGCCACCAAGGTATCACGTGAAACAGTGTGCAGACTTCTACAATATTAGTGCTGAGCAACTTGCAGAGGCTGTGGCTGAGACCAATGAGTATTATGGTAGCTACGATATCCACGGCGCCACCAGAATAGTTTTCCCTAATGGGTCCATTGACCCCTGGCATGCACTGGGCATCACACAAGACATCAGGGCTGACCTTCCGGCTGTTTTCATCAAAGGTGGGTAAAAGAATAGTGCTTATATGGAAACTCCTGCCAAAGTAAAATATGTGGTTAGGTTTGGTGCTTAAATGATCCCAAAACAAATTCTGATATCCAGTAGCACCAATGATAGTAGTATTAATTACAGTATCAACTTAGTGTTAATAAGCATTTCCAATTGCAATTCTTCAACAAATTACGCCTCCCCGCATATGCATGATTTCTTTGCAATATAATAACCTTACCAAAGCTAAACAACCTTGTTAAAATAAAACTTTTTTTTTTCCTGTTGGTTTTTGTTGTCTTAACTAATCTTTACTGCCACTGCCGTCTGTCCCTTATTGTTTTTATGTAATTCAGGAACAGCCCACTGTGCCAATATGTACCCTGCCAGCTCAGAGGATCTTCTCCAGCTAACACTTGCCAGAGATCAAATCTTCTTACATCTGCAACAATGGTTGACGCAATAGATGCCATCATCTCCAAATCACATGTGTACTTATGACACTGCTTTTTAAATTAACCACTGCTTGAAAACACATTATTTGCAATCAAAGTTTTTTATTTTTTTTTATTTTGTAAATTGTGAGATAAAATGGACTGCTAATTAAAGATATTTTTATGCACTGTATAATAATTGTGTATTTTTAATGCTTCAAAGGTTTTGCTGTGTTACTTTTACACTTGGCGTTAGTGTTGCTTTTCTGATAGACCATGAATGTATAGGTCCTAATTACTATCGAGCATTTCCCAGACTGGTATTAGGACAGCTGTAGCGGAGTCACATCAAAGGAATTGCTTTATTCATTTAATTTTAATTTATTTAATAATTTAATTTATCTTAATGTGTGTTTAATGTTATTTGTATTGTATGCAACAGTCTAGTGCTTGGGGTTGACCAAGCACTAGACCCACATATGTTATTGTGATTTTTATTCTCCACACGTTTTTGCCGAACAACAACTACCACATAATACTTCCCATTTACTTCAAAAATTCACACCTCCCGGGTTATATATCATCTGATTCCACGTTACTTACAATATTTGCACAATTTAACGTTAAATATCAACTTTTCCCTATTCATTTTCAATGGGACTGACAATTAACTTTTTTTAAATACCTCTTTTCACACCCACTTCCATGCATACAACTTCTCATCATTGCCACGTGTCTGATGTGTGGTGGCGCAGTTGGTAAAGTGCATTGTCCAGTAATCAGAAGGTAGCAGGTTTGAATCCCACCTCTGACTCTGCATTGCAAATGTATCCACGGTCGTTATGCTGAGTGATATACATGTATACCGACTAACTATCATATCAGGAAATGTATTGTAATATCACTGAAATGATTAAATGCATGTTAGCTTTCAGCATCAGATGACATTTTTCAAAAAGAAATACGCCATTAGCCATGACTTTGAACATGTCATGTTCGCACAGTGCTTAGAGCAATTGCCTCCTGCCAGAGGGCCGGGGTTCAAACCTTGCTTACACCACATTTTAGTCCATTCGATGGTTCAATACCAATTGACTAACATTTTAGGAAATGGATCATAATGTCTCTGAAATTATTAAATCCCACCTCAGACAGATTGCAGTTCAAGTCTTCTTTTTATTCATTTGTCATGTAACAAATTAAAAATGTGTAATTTTCACATAATTTATCTTTCAATGTTCTTCATAAGCACATGCATTCAAATCTTAGCATTCCGCTTTTCAGTATTCCCACACAATTTCTGCAGAAATTGCACTTGTCTAGTTAAACTAACATGTTTGGTGGTGGGGGGGAGCAAGAGGACTCCAAGAGCGAAGGTAAAAGTACAGGAAGAACAAGTAAATGCAATATTATATACTCATTCACTGCCATTGACGGCTATAGACGTCAAAAAATCATTTAAACTATTTGTATTAGTTTAACGTTTTTCCCCACTTTTGTTAACAAAAGTATGAAAACATAGATTTTTTTTGTATTAGAACAAATATAAAATGTGTGATTAATCTAGTTAATTGTGAGTTAACTAGTGAAGTCATGCGATTAATTACGTTTTAAAGTTGTTATTGCCCAACGCCCTAAATTTTTAATAATCTTTAAAAAAGAACATTAAAAATGACAAAATAAATGTTTGAAAAAAAAAAGCTTATTAAAAATTAGAGGCATCAGGCGATTAAAATTTGTAATCGTAATTAATCGCATGACTTCACTAGTTAACTCACAATTAATCACAAATTTTATATCTGTTCTAAATGTACAAAAAATATATACTCTAACAATTCTAGGTTTTCATACTCTTAACAAAAATGGAAAAAAATGTTAAACTCATAAAAATAGTTCAAATGAATTTTTGATGTCTATAGCTGTCAATGGTAGTGAATGAGTTAAATCTTCGGAAAGATTTGGCTTTCTGCGACATGTGCACATTTGGCTATCATGCACACGTTCAGTCTTGTTAGTTAGATGATCATGAAACTAAAAACGTTCTCTTTGTAAAGGGCCTGATGGTAACTCCAGTCCGCAGTGACACAACTTTTAGGGAACGTGGGATTTAAGAACTATGTTTCAAGTCTTTATTTCAGGACCACAGCTGTCTCAGTCATATGCCTTTGAAACACACACACTGACAGAATAGTCTATAACCACTTCCTCTATTGTTTATTTTCACAAGTCACATCTTAACATCCCAGCTGCACATGCAACCCTATTGCATAACCATACATACACGCTCAAAAAGACCACCCATCCCCACAACACTGTATCCACTATATTGTAGTCTAATACTGTGCTGTAATGGTTGAGTCAAGACTGTTGACAGTGATTTATAAAGACATTAAAATACAACCATAATAACGTCAGTGTTGACCAAATGTTCCTTTTTTTTCTGCTACACAAAATGGTGCGTTTGGGATCTTGAATTACGCCTGATTTATTCAGTCGTGGAAATACCATTATTATTATTTTTTAAACAAACATATTATGCCCTTGAGCCTTGAGCATGAATTTAGTTGACACTAAAAGTATTTTTCCATTGTATAATTCCTATCCTGTTGTAAAAGTTCATTTTAAAGGGATACTTGACTCATTTAGTCATTTTCAGAAATAAAGCGTTAATATTTTGTCTAGAATTAACTTCTTTACAACTTGCTGACTGAAAATTGTCAAAATCCCAGGTGCTCAGAGCTCAGGTAACGACCACCTCAGCTCACCCGTTTTCTGGTTTTGGTGACGTGATGTTCGCAAACTGAGCCATAATTGGTTGTTGAGCCCTCCCTGAGCATTGGCGATTATAGGGCTGCTCGATTATGGGGGGTTAATAAATGATCACAATGATTTCGGTAATAATTGAAATCAGATTATTCAAACGATTATTTTTTAGTACCCCAAAAAAAGTTTAAACATTTTAAATTATTAAGACAAATACAATTATTTGAAACACTATAATTATGTAAGTTCCCATTGGACCAAACAAGATTTATGAAATTAGTCATTTTAAAATAAAAAAGTGCAAATTTAAACAACCCAAAATTATAATTAATAATTATGCCAAATTTGTAATTGTGGAGTTTAATAATTAAAATTGTAATTTAATTTCAATTAATTGCACAGCCCTACGCGATGCAATTTTCAGTCGCCAGCAAGTTGCAAAGTGTATTTTTAAAGGTATTAATTACAGTTAGTAGTGATCAAACTAATTATAGACTAAATACTAAATTCTTACTGATGAAAATGGTTAAACAGTCAAGTATCTCTTTACTTGTCAGGAAATAGAATTTCTCTGTTCTTTTACTTGTACTCATCAGCTGATGTTTTCGTTCCTTTTATTAGCAGTTAATGGATGTAATCAATATATACATGTATAGTAGGCCTATAAAATATATTGTTTATTCAATGGAAATGTAGTTGTATCCATTGTTATTTCCATTCGCTGTATTTTATTTTGAAACATTTGAAATGAAACAAACTTAGATGCCCTCCAGCCTCTGTACTTAATTTTGTAGTCACAAAAGCAATTTAGGAGAGAATATGCCCTTTCCTAATTCTGAAAATGTTTACCCCCTACATATCTTATTGTAAATGTACATTTTTAAAAATGTCAGGCAAAGTTATAACGATTTCTCGGTTCTTTACTTGTGTATTTTGTTTTGGAGGATGTAACGGAAGTTGTTATTGTAACGTGTTTTGTGGCACCCTACACGTTCATGCAATGTTTGCTTTGGAGGAGGAGTTGGGACCGTTAAAGTGGTATTAAAACGGCGTTGTTCAGTTTCGACTGGCGCTTTCTTGTAATGACCAGCATTTTAGATGTATATAGCACACGTGTGTGATATTTTGTTTGGACGACCGTTAAGACGTTGAGAGTTTGGTGGAGAGAGAAAGTTTCACCTGTGGTGCAAGAGTAGCACGCGTCTGAACGTCACAGTAAGTTAACGTCGTTTGTGAAAAATTGTTAATTATACAACGTCACACCTGGCTGAACTCCGTTTATCTTACCGAAACTCTTAGTCATTTTGAAGCATTCACTTCATTGCACTCTTTAGCCATGTTTAACTGAGCTCAAAGTGGTTGTATTCGTTGAGTTTTTGTCCGTTTGACTTGTAAGTACATTGACATGAGAGGTGTTTGATCACATTGCTTCGAAGCTTTATGAATGACACACATTGAGCATCAACAGACTATTGAGCATGAAATTATTTTAATGGTCGAAGGGTGCACATAAATTATATCTGACTGACCATAGATTACTCTTGGCAGGTGACCGGACTCAGAAAGGTGAATACAGTACTACATATTGAAATTCCTCATTGTATTGAAATCAATTGAAACTGATTCACTGGAACCGAAAGTCTGCTTTGTGGTCTCCATTTTGTATTGCAATAAATTTGCAACACTCAATTTGTTTGGCAAAGCAAAAATGTTTTTGTTTTGTGTGCAAATTGGCAAATGTCATTTGCAATCAGTGAACGTTTTTCTCTTAATAGTAGTCAAATTTATTTTAGTCCAAAAAATGTCATTGTTGTGGAGCAGAGTCCTGCCTCACAGCAAGAAGGTTCCGGGTTGGAAAGTGAGCTCAGGTCGTTCAGGGTGGTGTTTAAAACGCAGTGAAATTGTGACCAAAGAACATTGGACGCTTTTTTTTCTCTTTATTTTTTATTATAATTTTCTGTAAAGAAATGCTGTGGCTCTCAACTGTTTTTACCCTGGGACCCACATGTTCCTGTTGTTGCAATGTTTGACTCAATCTGTAAATTTTACCAAGCAGATTTTAATGAAACATACTTATTTATGATGGCACAACACAAAATCTCAAATTTCAGTTAAAAAATATTCAATCAATATCTGAGGATATTGATGCTTTAACTCCTCATTTATGCTATACAAACTTTTAAAAAATCCAGTTTGAAACTTTTTGCAGAATGTAAGATTACATTTCATGAAAATTTTTCTTAATCGCGTGATGCACAAGGTCAGCTAAAACAAAAGGTCAAAAAGTTACAAACATATGCAGCAATATTATAATATTCCCTTTTTAATAATGCCTGTTTTTGGGAAGTAGCACTCTATTTCAACATTGAGCCGTTGAAAGATGAGCAAAGGAGAAAATAGTTATTGTGACTGAATCACACACAAAAAAATAAATAGAATAAGCCTACTTTGCATCTTCCAAATCTTTTTTGAAAGTCCCTTTATCACTTGTATGATGCTATTCCACTTGTGTGTTTATTTCAAGGCGCTGTTAGTCAGAATGAGGTACCTGGCATTGCTGGTTCTGTATGCACTGGTGACCCTGTGCTTCCATACAAGTGCACTGTCCCAAGTTTCTTACGGCGAACGGGGATCAGATGTTGGTGTTCGGGTGTTTCAGCAAGTCGTCCGCTCCAAACCGCTGGATAATGTGGTCCTTTCACCTCATGGAGTGGCCTCTGTCCTTGGCATGCTGCTACCAGGAGGTTATGGGGAAACCCGCAAGCAAATTGTTGGTGCTCTCCGATACAAGAAAAATGGTGAGAGTATTTTAAATAAAAATTTCTGAGCAAAGTTGTGGGAGAGGCTTGTAATTTTGTAATTTTTGATTTGCACAGGACCTTTCAGAATGTTGAAGAAACTGCACAAGACTTTGACCGCTAAGTCCAAAGATGTCGTTCTCATTGCCAATGGCATGTTCAGCCAAGAGGGCTTCCCCATGCAAAAGAGATTTGTTGACACCAACAAAGCAAACTTCCAGGCTGAGAGCAGAAGCATGGACTTCAGTGACCCACAAGGGGCATCAGATGAGATCAATGCCTGGGTCACTAACAAAACCAGAGGTAGGTCATGTTATGAACTGCAGCAGCTCTATCGTTCGATGACAATGAACATTCACTTTACAAGTCAATTTACAGTGTACACCCCTAATTTTTGTTCAACAATGCTCCTAGAATTTTAAGTTGAAGTCTACTTTACTTTAAAATTTTAAAAATACAGTAAGGTTCTAGATTCCAATAAAATGGAGGGAAAAAAGCCCTTTGTCAAACTTCAGTAAGGCGAAACTTATAAACCAGTCTTTCCCAATCCTGGTCCTCAAGGGCTGGAGTCTTGCAGGTTTTAGATATTTCAGTCCTCCAAACACACATGATTCATTGAATCAGTTTATCAGACAGCTCTGCAGATACTTGAAAATGATCCTAATCTATAAAATCAGGTGGACAAAAAAAAATCTAAAACCTGCAGGACTCCGCCTCTTGAGGACCAGGATTGGTGAAGACCGGTATAAACTGTAGTTGACTCTGAGGAATGACTAAAAACAAAACTAATAGTGTGCAAAAAAGGTTGCTGTGACATGGAAAATGCAGCACATTGGCCTTTGTCTTGGACTCGATAAAAACAAAGGCTGCATAAAACGATGTGATTGGGACCTTGTAGATAATTATTATTTATTATATCTGCCATTTTAAAATGTAGTCTTTTCTTTTTTTGTCCAATTTAAATCATGCTTGTTAGTTTATATCATAGTTAATCTCATCCCGTTTTTTTGGTCCCTTTTTAGTGTCTCATTTTAGACTTTATTTTGGTACAAGAAAACATAATTTTATTCGCCTAGTTTTAGTCAACAAAAACCTGTCGTCAAGGTTTCTAGACTACAAGGCGCACCTGATTATAAGCCGCGCCAGCTAAATTTGGAGAATGCTCGAGTTTTACACATATAAGCCGCACCCGATTGTAAGCCGCAGGGCTTTTAATGTTACCGCACCCGGTTCCCGCTACTTACTTTTCCATTATGAGGATGTAAATTGTCTCGCTCTCTTTCTCTCTTCTACTGTATAATGGGCTCACTTGGTTTGTTTTGCGGTGCCTGACGCTCTTGCACTTCCTTATAGTGCGCCCCATTGTGATCTGATGGATAAGTTGCACCTTTGTATTACCCGCAGGGCTGAATGCAAGTGAAAAGTATAGTGCAGTCCAGAAATTACTGTAGTCTATAGTTTTTGTCAGGACAATCATTTTACCCCTGTATATTTTTTCGTCAGCAGATTATGTTGAAGATTTCGGATGTAAAACTATTTCACATAAACATTTCTCATCTTTTTGATGAAAAACAACTTCACACAAACAATGACAGCATATCAGGTGGCTACTATGACTCCATGCTGTGAGCTAGTAAATTAGCCAGCATTAGTTAGCGGTCGGACCGTCGGACATTATTGTTGGAACGATATAACCTTTGGATTAATGTTACGTTATAACTATAATTTACTTTTCTTTTTTTAACTTTTCGCCATGAATCCACCTCCTGTCTGTCCCATGTGTTTGCATGTGTTTGTGCATGTTGCACTTGCTAGCTGCAGATTTGAAAGCGGGTGTGACACTGTGTCACATGACAGTGTCAGTGACGGATTAGCAGAGCCAAGATCAAAATTTTCGTCTCAATTTTGTTCATGAACTAAAATGTCCATAGATTTCCGTTCCGTTTTTATTAAGTGAAGTACATTTTTGTCTTGTCTTTATTAGGTGACAAAAATGCATACCGATTTAGTTATTGTTTATTTTCGCTGACGAAATTAACACTAGGTATGAGCATACATAGCCTTCTACAGGACATGTTAGAAAGCCAGAATAACCAAATATGGCAAGAAGAATAGCCCATCCCAAAGCAAAGGTGCCCTCGTCGACTGTCCCAGCTTGGTTTAGCTTCCAATTTGCCTTGGCTTTCGTAACACACAAAACACTAGCTTAGAAACATGATGTGGGGGTGGTTGCTATGTAAATTATCCTCACTGTTGCATAAGAACGTGATACAAGTTTTTAGAAATGGGTGTATGGTGAAAAAAAAAATTGGGGGGGTTTGCACTTTTAATGGGTGCACTCCAGACACACAAATATTTGTAAAGAAGCAATAAACTGTTTTGAACCCCTCCTCCTCCCCCCAATAATGTATTAAATTCAATAAGTTTTGTTCGAAACACATTTTTCACACAATCATTTCATCATGCTGAACGATGATTTGTTCCTGTTAAATATTCATCCAGGTCACATCAAAAGCCTGATCAAAGCCGATATGCTGGATTCTGTCCTGACCCGCCTGGTCATTATTAACGCCATCTACTTCAAAGGCTTATGGAAGTACCGCTTCCTGCCTGAAAACACCAAGATGAGGCCCTTCACTGGGGGCGATGGCAATGTATTTAAAGTTCCTATGATGTCCCAGCTATCACTCTTCAACATTGGTAAGTTGTTACTTTTCTAAGTCACACTCACACACCAAGTCAGTCATTTCTTAGACTGCATCCGCTATGGGCATTTAAAGACATACACTGGACTCTTGCTGCCGAGGTGTTCAATAATGTCAAAATGTTACTCTAAAAAGACATACTGTATGTTACATATTTGTATATGTTATTTATTTATTTAAGTTATCCACACCACCTGTTACTGCAGCCTTGAAGGGTCCTGATTGGTGTGCACTTACATATTTTTTATTTTTTTTTGTATGTCCAGCCACAGTCAAAACTATTTGAAGGTCTTGATCAAGATCCTTTGAGACTGCAGTAACAGGCAGTGTGGATATCTCAAAAGAGCACATTTGTCAATGGAAGCTAGATAAATGAAAATTGCTCCTTGGTGATCAGATAGACATTTTTTTTTTTTTGGGTGGCCATCGGGTAAATTTGAGTCTGTTTAAATTCACTTGCGCCTATATTGAATTTGAAGGATCAATCGAAATGCTGAGTTTATTAGTTGTGTAAAACGTTAACATGGTTTTATGAGCTAGTGTTGCTGTAGTTGTATTTGGACGTATGGTCAAGTGTTACATTCATATCTGGTCGATGGTACATATTTTTCACTTTGCAGATAAATGCCTGAGCAGAAAAAAATACATCATTTAAAATGTCAGTGAGAGGAATTGTCAATGGGTCATAAAAACAAATCATTTGCAGATATTTTTAAGCTAAATATATTTCTAGATATACGGTACTTCTTTTTAGTATGACATGTTGTGATATATTTTTGGTAGCAATTTGACAAGTGGCCCGTCTTTGTGGAAATTTCTAGAAAACAAGGAATGAGCACTTGCATCTAAAATCCTCCATAACAAATAAATTCAGACACACAAAAAAAAGACTTACAGTACATGGCGTATTCTGCCCACACTGCTCTTGTCATGATTAATAATCTTCCATCTGCACTAAGTTGAGGTTTTAGGGCAAGTTCTGCATTTGGAACATCACACCATCACGTTAATTTTCACTTGTTGACGTCCCGGAATTTTGGCCAGTATGAGCAATTGGTGGATATTATTAACTGAAACTTGTCAGCCAATCTGAGAAGGGGGTTTGAGTAGAAGACAAAAGGACAGGGTTGAGGAGAACATTGCAAATAATGTTTTACTCTAATATGTAGACGATCTCACACAACATTCCCCAAAAGGGCAATTTTTTTCCCAACACAAAAAAACACAATTTCTTCGGAACCCATTGTCTGATTTTTCCAAATTTGTGGTGCGTTGTACTCTGCTTGAAGTGGCCATTCTAACCAGATTCAGTATTTTAACGGACAGGCTGAACCTAAAATAAAAAGTCACATTTTACGCTTTGTTGACTGAGCAAGTCACTAATTGTGTTCCACATTCCAACACAGCATCTGGATCGCAGTTGCTCCTTTATCTTCTTGCGATCCTGACTGATTGCGTCATGTTGATTCAGGCTCTGTTTTGTTCCTATGCCGCCTTCTTGCCACTAAAGATTCTGACACTTGCGAAATGTTTTGGGTTGGCAGTCATGCTGCACAATAAGCATGGAACAATTGGATAATTCTCTCTCTCAACCTGTAAGTAGTTCTCACGTTTAACAATACCACTAACTTAATCTTACCTTTTGGCTAATCCAAATTGCAAAAACCCCCAACAGTTTTAGTCTAGTCTTAATCTGGTAGTATTTCTCCACACCAGTTTCTGATGGTAAATGTATTTGAATATCTAACAGAGTGTGTGTTTTAGGATTAGGGCCCGACCGATTATAATCGGCCGATTATTGTCCTTCAAACATCTTCCAAAACAAGCGGCCAATTGGGCCAAATGGCCGATTATTTTCCCCTTTAAGCGTTATAAACGTTATCCATGAAACCCAAAGTTTCCGACACTGTGAACATACCCTGAACCATTTTGCTTGCGTATCATGATTAGCAACTAGCAAGTGTGTGGCGTATGTTATTCTGTTGTCCTTTAAGCTATTTAATGACATCCAGTTGGATTTAACTGTAAAACTAAACACACGGCAATAAGAATAACACCCACTGTATATTTAAATACAAAACATGCTTAATTTCTAAAACATCGCAAGCCTAGTGCTAATGCTAAAAGCAGAGGGAAGATCCCATTCAAATGCTAATCGGAAGTTAGCATCAACTTCGAGAGTGTTTTTCCTTCAAATAATGAATCTTCACACACAAATGGTGTAGGAACACATACCCATAGGTAAGATAACATGACACAAATTCTTCCTAATGTGTGAAAAATTAGTTTTTTTTAATAGATTTCAATGGATGCATGGCACCATACTGCCCCAAAGAGGCCAAAACGTACAAGAACAGTCAGTATTTGTTCTTACTGTTTTTTCAGTTGCTATTATTTGAGTGTATTCTATTCTTATTTTTATTTTGTCATTGTCCTTTCAAGTTATATTTAAAGTTGATATTTCAAGGATTCAAAGCATTTATTTTCTCAAAATTCAAGGATGCAAACATCCAAGGATTTGTTTTTTTGTTGTCTTAACACACATTTCCACATGACATGGCACAAAATAAATCCCCGAGGTGTACTAGGTTAGCCAAGTAAGTCCCAACACTTGTGAAAATAACACAAGATAAAAATATATAAAAGAAAAGGTTAATGCTTAAAATAAAAATGTGTAATATACATGCAAGAGACTTGAATTTCACATAACATTTACAACATAATTTGTCCTTAACAAAAACAAAGTGTAGGGATGAATGGGCGTAGCATGACATTTTTTTTAGTAGTTGAGCAGCCTTAATAGTTGAATAATCACTAAGTTTTGAAATTAAATTGTTTTAATCATGATTTCAATCTCAATCAAATAATCGTAATTGCTATTTTTCCAGCCCAATTATGTACTCTAACCCTATACAGTACAGCAGTTGTAAACAAGTCAGAGTGGTTTTATTATTGACACATAAATATTTACAATTACCTTGTATACTTCATGAAGTTTGTTCATAAGGTCAAACTATGGATTTGTCATTCAAAGTAGAGTAAATCTTAATAGTGAAAGTTAGGAAAGGGGGGGGGTAGTTTTATGCATTTTTTATATATATATATATATATTTATTATTATTATTATTATTTTTTTCCTGCCAAAAATCGGTATCGGAATTGGCCTAAAAAAATGCATATCAGTCGGGCCCTACTTAGGATACCTTGTATCTTCTGTCCCATCCATCCATCTTCAGAAAATTTGAATATCGAGTCCTTTTATTTCAAAAATGTGTTTGAAAAAGTGAATTTAGCTTGTTCACTACACACACAGTAAAATATTTCAAGCCTTTGTTTCAATTTGGATGATTATGGCACAAAGACACAAACTAAAACTAAATAAAGATAAATAATAATAATAAAGCGTCATGTGACCAACAAAAAAGGATCTCAAAGACAGAAATGCTGACCTTCCACAAAAAGTGTATTCAAGTCATATGCCTTCAGTAGTTTGTTGGGCCTCAATGACCGTATCAAGACACCGGCGGCGTGGCATGGAGATGATCAATCAGCCTTTTGCACAGTTCAGGTACTATTGCAGCTCAAAATGTTGAACTTTGTCATGATATTCTACTTTTCTGCAACATTGGATTTTTTTGTTGTCTTTCTGCCATAATCATCAGAATTGAAACGAATAATGGCTTGAAATATTTGACATTGTGTGTGGTGAACTAATATAAACATAAGTTTCACGTTTTTTAACTTATTATTAAAATGAATGGACTTTTTCTCAATCAAATTTTTCTGACACCTGTATTTTACATTGAAGAGAAGAATATAATGCACTTCTAGAAAGTTTAGAATCCGTATTGGTTCCAAAATGGGAACTGTGAAGTCTGAAGACTCTCTCGCACAAATATTTCATCACATTTTTACCATGAATAATATTGTTGGTTTTTTCTGCTTTATTTTTTATTATTATTTTTTTTTTTAAGGCCTGGGCAAATACAATTAATGTACATTCAAAATGTATCCATGAAATAAAATCAGAGAACACATTTACTTGCTATTGCCTCTCTTTGAATTATACAGTACATATTTAAATATTCAAATGTAAATTTGCTTGACTTGATTAGTTTAAATTGCTGTATGTGTGTATTAGGTTCTGTCCGATGTCTCATGCATTGATGTGTTAATAAATCGTAATAAAATTTCTTAAAACTTTCTTCCACCAGGCGTGGCCACAACTCCTCAGGAGGTGAAATATAAGGTGATCGAACTGCCCTATCATGGAAACACGACCAGCATGCTGATTGTTCTACCCACTGAGGAGGACACGCCTTTGTCCGACATCATCCCTCACATTAACACCGCCACTGTGCAGAGTTGGAGAAAACTAATGCACATGCGCAAAGTACACCTACTCATCCCCAAGTAAAAAAAATACAGGATTACACTCAATCCACAGTTTCAGTTTGCTCAAGTGAATGTGGGAGATAATGTGTGAATGTTTGTGAATGTCTCTAGGTTTACTGCTGATATTGAGGTAGACTTAAAGAACCCCTTGTCAGCACTGGGAATTACAGACATGTTCCGTAAGGACAAAGCAGACTTCAGAAATCTGAGTGAGTAAAAGTACCGTCAATCCCATTCCAAATACGACGTGATGTCTTGTATGTGCAGGATATTTATTCAGACATGACAAGGTTTGAAAATATGAAGGGAACAGTTGGCTGTTTACTGCTGAGAGCTGGTCAGACCAATGACGTCTAGATATTCAGTGTGAAAGTCAAACTAATAAATCACTTCTCTCCATTGATTTAAGACGCTGCAGTATACTAGTGCCACCTGGTGGTATAAAATATTAAGACATGTGACAACACGCTGCACAATAACTTTTTCTTTTTCTTTGTGTTCTTCTCTAAAAATGTACACAGTAAATTTGGCAAATTAGTATATTTGTGTAGAGGTAGGTCTGTTACACTAGTTAGACAGATGTTGTTGTTTTTTGTTCTTTTTAAACAAAGTTAGTATATCTATATACATCTGGAATTAATGCGTGTGCATGCTGCCTTAGGTGCAGAGCCTGTATATGTCTCTACGGCCCTCCAGAAAGCCAAAATTGAGGTGAATGAAGATGGAACAAAAGCAGCAGCTGCCACTGGTGAGTGTTTTGGTGCAACTGCTGTGCATATATTTCGTCAAATTATATCTAGACTAGTGAATATTGATTTCTAATGCTGTCATTTTCTCATGTCCAGCGGCAGTGTTGATGGCTCGGTCCTCTCCTCCTTGGGTTGCAGTGGACAGACCTTTCCTCTTCCTTATCCGGCATAATACAACTGGTACATCATTTTTCTCATCTTCATATATATATTAATCCTGTAATTACATTCCAGTAAAAAGGGCTCATTGGTATTTTAAGGGAAATACATTATAAATCTGATGCATTATTATTATTATCATTATTTTTATGCCTTCTGGATAAAGACATCACCCTTTTACTCAATAAAGCCTTGCATTTGTTGACCCCGCCCCCTCCTTCCTCTGTCCTCAGGTACACTCCTCTTTATGGGCCAAATTAACCAGCCCTGAAGTCGGTGTCTGCTGTGTAGCTCCCCCTAGTGGTATTGTGGAGTGACAGCAATTACTTGCCTGCACACAAACAAGCATACAAACTTTGCTGTTGATAGTATTTGTTTTATTGCCTTTTATGTTAATCATTTTCAGAAATGCATGATATGCCTGAAATGTTTTTTTTTTTTTTTTTACTTTGTTTTTTAATGGACTTTGAATGTCATTTGTGTGTTTTATTCACTCTGGAGTAGCATACATTGTTTACTAATCCTTTTTATTATTATTATTATTTTTGTGATTATTTTGCCCATTTCAATAGACATCACTCCAGTTGTTCTTAAGTTATGGCGATGCATGTCCAATTTTGAGGTATTGCTTGCAGCTGTTTTAATGAGAAGTTTATTTTCCTTCACTGAGGAAAATGTCTGTTGTAATTCTTACTTTATTTGGGAGCAATAAATTCTCATTTATAAGCTTGGCTAAAATTTGGCACATCTGGCAAGTTTTTTTTTTTTAACACTGTTCTGACACCATTCTTTGAGAAAGGTGTGATCCATCACTTTGAATGTGACCGTTAGATCTCATGTGTTCAGCATTTTATTAATTATTTTTGTACATATTCTATTGTAATCTTAAAACATGTTCCAAATTATGGATACAATTTTATTTTAACGTATAATAATAGTAATGTAGTTTATTTCACCCTGGTAACAGTATGCCATTCTTGATGCCTGGCATGGCCACATCAATATATGAACTCATGCAGCAAATGCTTATTTGGGGATGACATTTGCCTAACAATTAGAAAACAAATCAGCAGGAAGAAGAAACTACCTATAGACCATAGATATTTATGATAAAGACTAGCACAGCAACGTTGCATTGTTTTAATGAGCATCCCAGGTATTCTATTGTCGCCTTGTCAAAATTGGGCCATTTGTTCTTGAATCAAGAATCGTTATTGTCATTATGCAAGCATAACGAAATTTTGTTCTGGCAGCTTTCGACACAATTTAAAAAGGCACATGGCATAAAAATACCAAACTAAACTACATAATAAATTAAAAAGTGCAGACGAATTGTGCAAATAAGCAGGATATTGCAACATTTTGTTAAAGTGTAATATAACGTGGGTTTTTGCAGTTTAAAATACATAATCCGTAGGTGAGCAGAGGGTAAGTGTGTTTGGAGATGGGGTGATGTAATTCACCGCTCTGGGGAAAAAACTATGCAGCAGTCTGTTGGTGTGAGTCCTGATACTCCTCCTGTACCTCTTTCCGGAAGGAAATAGTTAATGTCCCGGGTGGGTGGGGTCTGCCCCTATGCGACTAGACCTCCTGCGAACACTGCCGTCATATATACAGTCCAGTGGTGGGATAGGACTGCCCACAATTCTCTGCTGTTTTCACTCCCCGGGACAAGTCCTTCCTGTCCTGTGCAGTGCAGCTCCCATACCACACTATTGCACCAAAACAGGATAGTCTCTACTGTGGCTCTGTATACGTTTTTTTTTCTTTTTTTAAGGAACTGAGGTGAGAGTCCAGTCCTTTTAAGCTTCCTGAGGAAGAAGAGCCTTTGTTGGGCCTTCTTCACCAGGTGTTGTGTGTATATGGACCAAGTGAGGTCAGATGTAATGTGGATTCCTAGGAACTTGATGTCATCCATTTTCTCCGCCTCCTCCCCATGAATGAGGAGATGGGTGTGTTCCATCCTCCTAGATCTCCTAAAATCCACAATGACCTCCTTGGCTTTTGAAAACCAGTCTGTCAGGTGTTGAATCTCCTCTCTGTGGTGGGTCTCGTCAATGTCTGATATGAGGCCCACTACGGTGGTGTCGTCTGCGAACTTCACAGTCATATTTGTTGGATGAATAGCAGAACAGTATTGTGTGAAGAGAGCGGGGCTGAGCACACAGCCCTGCGGTGTGCCTGTACTCTGGATTAATGTGGTTGATGTGCAGTCCCCAATTCTCACCACCTGAGGCCTATTGGTGAGAAAATCTTTAATCCAGAGACATTGAGGAGCAGACAGTCTTAGGTTGTGGAGTTTCAGTATCAGCTTGTCACAGTGTTGAATGTCCAAAAATAACATCCTGACATAAGTGTTAGGATGCTCCAGGTGAGTCAGTCACGTGCAGTGCTATGGAGACTGCACCCTCTGTTGATCGGTTCTCCCTTTCGGCGAACTGATATCTGTCCTGAGTTACAGGTATGACGTTCTTGATGTGATTAAAGATGATCCTCTCGAAGTACTACATGATTACCGGTGTCAACGCGACAGGGCAGTAATCATTAAGGCAGGTGACATCTGATTATTTTGGGCACAGGCACAATGATGGAAGACTTGAGGCACACAGGGACCGAAGAGAGCTTCAAGTAAAGTTCTGAAACAATCCATTTTGGACCATTTGGTTCAGTAGACAGGCAATTGTCAAACATCCTTGGTGTTATGCTGGCCTTTTCTGAGTGAAAATAGTAAACTTTAAAGAGAATGCCTGACAAAACGGGAACAAAATGCTGAATTGACCACACACAAGACTGGAATGTAATAACCCCCTCCCAGTAATACACCCTATGAAACGCCAACAAATACAGGTTAACCTGAAGCATTTGACAGTTGTATGACCTTTTGTCACATTTTACTACACGCAAAAGTTGGGGGATATATGGCTTTCAGGTTTTTTGATCCATGGATTGACTCGAAAAAATCCTGTTCCACTTGTAATCGTTAGTCTTTGTCATGCATTTTGACAGCAGTTTGCAACAGAGATGAAGAGTTACAGAAAGTGTCAAAATATAAATACCAATTGTTTCTAACAGAACAGAAAATATTCAGTATTGGTCATTCATGTTGCTGTTCAGTTGCTTGTTATAAAACACCAAGTTGTACAAAAAGTCGTGAAGCATTGAACAGTTGGACATGTGCTTTATAATGTCGTGAGTACGGTAGCGGTAGTGTGCCACTCTACATGGGTTTGTGGTCGCATGCCTTGGAGTCATTACGGTAATCTGAGCAGCGGCTCAGTGTGTCAGCTGATCCTCCTGGACTGGACTGGGCGAGGAAGAGAATTAGCAGCAGGAAAACATTGTTGCTGGCTAGTTAAACCATGGCTGCCGAGATCCATTCGAGGCCTCAGAGCGCCAGGCCAGTTCTTCTGAACAAAATCGAGGGACACACAGACGCTGTCACCGTTGCCGTTTTAATCCCGAAGGAAGATGGAGTGATCACTGTCGGCGAAGACAGGTGAGTTTTCCAACCTAGCTAACGCTCTTGTTAGCTTCATTGAAGTAGCCTGCAGGGTTGCTGTCTTTTGTGGGCACTTGTTGTGTCGTATACAAGTGGTTTGTATATAAAATCATAATAATGAGTGCAGGGGGGGGACGGTAACGTGACAGACCTTTAAAACTCTATACTCCAGTCACAGATAGGAGATTGTTTTTGTTTTAGAAGTTAGCCGAAGGAATGAATAAATTGCTACTTAAAGACTAGTTTGTGGAAGATGATACGCTTGCAAAAATCGTTTCAGTATCGTAGCCTATGTTAGTTAATAGTCGCCTTTTGAATGACGGTCCTTGGGACACTGAACAGCTAACTGTAGCAGTAAACAACCACAGTTTATTTTCCTTGTGTTGCCGTATAATCCCCCAAATCGAGGTCTCAATTCTGTGTGCGTGGTTGTTGTGAACGCACACTTGTTTGTTGCCCATCCCCAAAGGAACGGCCTCTGGCTGTGTCCCGTGAACATCACATTTGGGTTGGAACAGTTACATGGTTAGTCTGTCAAACAGCAAATGCAAGAGGTTAGGTGCTCGCGACACATTCAACAGCTGTTTATCGCATCCAGTGAAATCGCTACATCTGAATATGGCTACCAAATTAGTTTGCAAGTCTAAGAGCAAGCGTTAGCGTTTCACATAAATGTGAAGTGGTGCATCATACTTGATAATTCTACAGGGAAACGAGCTGATGAAGGTTCTGACCTCCAGGAGAAATACTTGGCTTTTATTTCTGTTGTGACTACATGTTTGATTAGAAATGACACTAATTGTGCATATTCTTGCTCTACAGAGTTTTCTGTCACACGATGGGTATTTGGCACAATTTGGAGATGAAGATCGGGAGGATAAACTTGGCTATAAACGGAAATTAATTTCCTTTTGTTGGTTTTTGTCTGTATAACCCTAATCAGCTATTTATAGTTTCCCACCCACTCTCCTTAGATGTGTTAAAACGAAGGCTAAAAGTTGACAGTATGGAGAAACTGGATGCAATATAGCAAACTATATACACTTGAGGACCACCTAAAAATACTTAGCTCTCCAAGTACCACCATACTGACATAGTAAAAATAGTCCATCTAGCATAGTAGGCCTGTGTTACTCAAAAACGATGCAGAGGCTTTATTCCTCAAAAGTAATATTGTAATCACTATACTGTTTGAAAATGAACATTGCACTTAAATACAAGGGTGAAAAAATACCCATGTAAAATACTTATTACTTGACATAAAAAAACTACGAATCTGTGCTTACCAAATAAACTGTACTGTATTGGATTAAAAACAAAACTTGAAGCAGCTGCAATGCACACTTTTGAACACTTAATTCTGTATTTATTTGCGTACCATTAGAGGGAAATTGCGTACCACGCTTTGAGATTCACTGCACTCGTCCTGGCCGTCATAAACAACTATGATCCTTTCCTACACAATTCAAACAACACTCACTGACTAACTGTTTGGAAAGACGCGGGGAAAATAATGAGACTATTTCACATAATGACCTGGAATAGTTGACTGGCTTACTTTCTCAGTCGTGTTACTTGCGTCTCATCTAGCCTTAAGATCCACAAGTGAGTGACAGCGAACTAACGTTGCATGCGGTATATCTGGTCATGACACGTTTTTTGTTTTTTTTACAACCACAATGACAGATCACACGTAGAGAGTAGAGACACACAACCTTTCAGGGGAAGTCAACCCCAATTTTATTTTTATTTTTTGCACAGTAATTTGTTCTATGCAGCCATATTAGTCTAATTATGGCATTCTGATTGATATTGTGTTCCAGTTGTTTTTATCCATCTCAGGGGGCGGCCATTTTTCCACTTGCTGTCGGCTGAATATGACATCGATGTTGCGCAGGTCTCAGGTAACAACCAATCACAGCACAGCTTCAGAAAACAGTTGACCTCTGATTGGTTGTTGCCTGAGCCCTGAGTAACTGTGATGTAATCTTCAGTCGACAACAAGTGGCAAAATGGCTACCCCCTGAGGTGGATAAAAAAAAAAAAAAAAGAGGCTGGATTTTGCTTCATAACTCATATTCCACAAATGTAATATTAATCAGAATGTCATGTTTGGACTAGTGACGTCCACATATGACATATTATTGTCAAGAAATGTTTAAGGTTTACTTCTACTTTAAAATACAGTAGTGCTCAAATACATTGTGACACAGAATCATACCACATTTATTTGTCTTTTTTTGTGGAAAGAACTGGGGCTGAGGTTTCAGCTGAAAATATGGGCTGTTTCCAATTGATGCATTTACTTTCCCTGATTACAAACTAAAACTGTATCTTTCTCAGTTGTTCTTGATGTTGTGTGATTCAAACAAATTAGCGATCCTCCATTTCCCACGTTGACCTTTTTAAAGCATGGATCATAAAACAGGGGGAAGCATAATTGCGCAATTTTCTGATAATTGCGTTCTGCATTTCATTTCAAGAACCATTCGTGTTTGGCTGAAGAGAGACAGCGGTCAGTACTGGCCAAGCATCTACCACACAGTCTCCTGTAAGTAAGACTGCACCACAGCAGCTACAAATGTAGCATGATTTATATATATATACTGTACGTGCTGTAATGTGCTAATGGTAAATCCTTTCCTGTCTCAGCTCCCTGCTCATGTATGTCATATCACCATGACAGCAGACGCATCTTCATTGGCCAGGACAATGGAGCGGTTGTGGTGAGTGGAACATCCTCAAAACAAATCCTTGTTCTCACTTTGGTGTCCAGCTTACCGCCGGTAGTCTTTTGCTTGTTAAAACTCAACTTCTTTTCGTTATAAAAAGAAGTTCATTTAAATGGGTCTCCTCCAAATGCCTTTGAGGGTGGCTTAGTTATCTGATTAGAAACTTGTTTTTTGTTTGCTTGCCCCAAAGGAGTTTCTCATCTCTGAAGATTTCAACAAGATGAACCATGTGAAAACATATCCAGGTGAGAGGTTTCGATAATGAGGTATTTGCTTGCCAAAGAGTTTGTCTTTGTGTGTGCATTTGCCATATTGTTTTGAGTTGAAGTAATTATGTTTGATGTATAATTGGATTAAAAAAAAATGATTTATATAAATTGTTTGCTTTCTTAATGGTAAAAAGAGCGTGCAATTATTTATTCATCAACAAAGTGTGTCAGGTGTTTAATTGAAGTAAGGCTTTTGAGAGATGGATATGCTTTTATTGCATATAGTTACCCTAAAATGAAGGCTCATGACTAGACGGCTAAAATTAATACTAACTTTTATGTACTGGTGACTAACAACTGTGTGTTCTAGTGTCACCATCATCATCAGCAAGTTGAGTTACTTGACATCAGTTTTGTTCAAGCTGCTTCACACACACAATGCACCATTAGTGTTTTTGCCTACACAACATAAATCGGAAGTCAACCCAAGAATGTTCTTTACAATATGTTCTTTGCTTCTCCGCTAATCTAAACACGGTAGTCTGATTAATATCGTGTTTGTGGAATATGAATTCATAAGTAAAATCCACCTGTTTTTATGCATCTACGGGGGCGTCCATTTGGCCTCTTGCTGTTGATCGAAAATGACATCGCAGGGCTCTGGTAGCAATCAATCACAGCTCACCAGTTTACTGACTGGTCATGTGACATTGGCAAGCTGAACCGTGATTGGTCATTACCCGAGCCCTGAGCAACTGTGATGCCATTTTCAGTTGACACAACAGCAAGTGGCAAAATGGCCACCCCCTGAGATGAATAATAATGGTCTAGATCTTTCTGTCTAATTCGTACTCTACAAACACAATATTGATCAGAATTCCGTTTTTAGGCTAGTGGGGGCACGTACAACACATTATTGTAAAGAAAACTTTCCCATGCCAGTAAATATTCACATGTAATTTGTTGTTCTTTAACATAATGCTGTATGCCATTGTTAGATGGCAAGGAATATCATGTTTTTCTGACACTACCACAATTCAGCTTACTGAATGGAAAATGATGCTGTTGTGGCAAACAGCCAGTCTGTTGTAGTGCACCACAACACCACTGGAATCTGCTTGCTCTCCACCACTTGGGAGAGAATCACACAGAAGAGACAAATCCCACTCACTTTTCACTGTCCCTTCTGTCTTTCTTTTTTTCTCTCTCAGTTCTTGTCATTAGTTAACTTTTAATAAATTATTCATCGTACTGCATGACAAAAACATAAATCATTCCTTTAGTTATCACAATAAATATTTAGAAAAAAACATTTTCCTTGTATGTGAGCATGCTATTATCATTATTACATATTTTGTGTAAGTGTACACTACAGTCTGACATCCACCAAAAAAGTATTTAAAAAAACAACAACATTAGGTCACTCTTAACCTATGGAGCTCACCCTCAGAGGAATGGATTATTGACTGGTGGTGGAAAATGATCTTTAACTAGTTACAAATGCCAGGCACTAATCCCACCGCTCACACCAATCTAGCATGCCACGTGTAGGACGTTCATAAAGATTCTTTGACCGACAAGAACACTTAGGAAGTTGTACTCTTTTGGAGCAAACATAGTATAAACATATGAAATACGTTTTCGACGGTCAACAGAAAAAAATATTAATAGTGCAGCAAATGTAGAACAATGTAAAATAACAGTGAGCTACTAAAAATGAACCCCTCAGTATAAATGGATACTCCTTAAAATGTAAACATGGTCACTTTTAAGTCGTTGCTACTTGCAAAATGTTCATGATCAAAAGATGACATGATTGGTTGGTGTGGCCAAACTGCTTATGCTACTTGGGCAGTCTGTGCAAACTCCGCTCACATTTTCATGTTTTCCGCATTATCATTTGGGTGCTACTGGTTGAAATGATTCAACAGGATGGTTGCCTGTGTATGAGGGCATACGTTGCACAGTGGCTTCATTTTCTCTACGTCGCATTGCCGTTATCGCCACACAAGCAATGTGAGGAAGTTCTCTTGTCAAAATGGCTTCATCTCTGGATGATAACGCCATTACATGAATGGCCATTCGTTCGGCCATTGTTTGCTTCTTCAACTTGAAAACCAAAGTAGAAAAGAAAAAGCTGGACTCTGATTGGCTGCTGTCAGCAACATTTCCGCTCCAGCTGATCGAGTAAATATGCTTATTGTAATGTCACAATTTTCAATCGTATAATCACCCAGCTGTACGTATATTGCTTTTTGGTAGATAATAGGCGGTTGTGGAGGGCAAACAGGTTCTGCACACACAAAAACAGTGTCTTTATGTGCAGCCTGGAACCCAAACTCAAAGTTTCATTAACTTTATGGTTATTTACTAACACTTATGGTGCTACAAAAAAAAATAAAAAAAATCGTGCTCCCTTTAGTATAAACAAGTGATAAAAGTAGTAAAAGTTCAATGAATCAAGTGGCAATAAGAGAAGAACCTCCAAAGTATGGAGTTGAAAGAATTATTCATCTACATTTAACTGCAGCAGTGTCCTCGGGAGAGAAACTGAAAGTATTGGTGTCCTTACACTCATATTGATCCAATTTAATACCAGCGTTGGTATCTGCCCACCATTAGCGTGTTAAAATTAATGTTACCTGGACTGGTCGCCAGCTAATTAATTACAGGGCATAAATAGACAAACACTTCTAATGTTTTCCTCTTCAAGGTGTGATTTGACATGGCACATGTATATGCGTGTGTGTTTTGCAGCCCACCAGAACCGTGTCTCAGATATGGTGTTTACCCTGGAGAGCGAGTGGGTAGTGAGCACCGGCCATGACAAGAGTGTGAGCTGGATGTGCACCCAGAGTGGGAGCATGCTGGGGAGGCACTATTTCACTTCATGGGCCTCCTGCTTACAGTATCCCTCATTCACCTTTTGTTTGTTAGGTACAGAAGTGAGTGGTTTGAAACCTTAACTTCCTGTTCAGATATGACCATGAGACTCAGCATGCCTTTGTTGGCGATTACTCTGGGCAGATTACACTGCTGAAGCTCGAGAGGCAGACATACTCCATTATCACTACACTGAAGGGCCATGAAGGTATTTAATGCATTATGTCAATGAAATGTCCCCACTAAGATACAAAGACAAACGTGTGTGCGTATGTATATTTATTTATGAATATACTCTAGATATGCATGTATGTACTGTGTGTGTGTGTGTGTGGGGGGGGGGGTGTATATATATATATATATACTCTACTCAGTTTGTGTCACCACCGATTTGTGCACAGCCCTCATATACATATGTAAATATACAAGTGTGTGTGTGTGTGGGGGGGGGGCACAAATCGGTGGTGACACAAACTGAGTAGCGAGTTGCAACAACCACTTACAGTTTATTTATTTTTAACCACACGCTGGCAAAGACAACAAATATGGCTGTCAAAATTAAAGCGTTAATTTTAAATTTCATTAAAGCATTTAAAAATAATTAACTCAGTTAACTCCATGTGCAGCCAAACTTGGAGGAGTCACTGGCAGGAAGATGAATAAACAATAAGCACTTTTACTTTCAGGTTTACTTGCTTGATGTTTGTTGGAGAACTCTAAAGTAATTTGCGCACTTTGCAGAGCCAAATTCAACTTTATTATATTATTTGTACGTACACCTTTAGCATATCATCTGAGAGCAAAATACCCTGCTCATGTTACCTCCGCATGGCCTCGCAAATCTACCCTTCTGAAGAGTGCTGCTTGTGGGCACAACTAATTGTTTCTATGAGAAAAAAGATGACCTGGAGTCCATTTTGATCGTTTTAACAGTTGCATTTTACAGGAGAAGCATTCTATTGAAAGAGCAAAGAAAGCTATTAGAACAGTCTTTTGATTTCTAAATATACTTTCTTATTGATAATTTTACATTAATTTCAAGATTTTACTTTAAATATCTTACAAGCTTTGAAGAAAAACGTAGAAGCAGAAGTAGAAATTTTTGATTAATCGTGATTACTTCATTCAAACATCATTTTAATTTTAATCTTTTGTCCTTTTCTCCCAAAAACTTATTTATGTGTTTTTTAAGCTGGAGCATACTGAAGGCTTTGACACAGCTTTTGACATGAATAGGTCACTTAAAGCAATGGCAGTTATTACAAAAAACGGCCAGCAGGTGGCAGCAGAGTATAAGCGATCAACCAGGGCCATGTTGCAACAAACTCTTTTTTTTTGCCAGTGTTTTCAAGAGATCTGTGAATAATGGTAACACTTAGCTATAGTCTGATTCTAATTGCTGCAAAACGGAAATGGAAGCAAGTATACTTTTTTTCCCTGATGAAAGAAGAGACTCTAATCTTTCTTTTGATAGGTTCCATGTTTTTATATCAGTAGAACAGAATATTCTGTGGACCTTGCAAAATCAATCAAAATCCAGTAAAACAGTGAAGGGGGTTGCTTCAGTGAAAATGGCTCAGATTGAATGAGTTAATCGCGATTAATTACATAAAATGGCATGATTAATTAATTTAAAAATGTAATCGTTTGACAACACTAAAAGAAATGCTTAGTGTAACTTAGTTTTTCAGGCTAGAACGGATTATTTTTATTTAAGATGTCAATCTATAATTGTCATTTAAATCCCATTACTTCTCTAAATAATAAAGTACTATAATTTACCAGAAACAATTACAGGACATTAAAAAAATAACATAAACATGATGATTATACAGTATATACTAAAAAGAAAATAAAAGAATGTGGTGCGAGAACGAACTGGGCGAGATGAGAGAGATGAGTATTGGAGACGCGTGTATAGAGCAGTGCTGCTCCGCCTGGGTTGCGGCAGAAAGGGGATCTTGTTGGATGTGACCTGCGGTTCAAAATACAAGCCTGCGAATGCAATACGGCATTGTATGAATATTTATGGGCATCACTCAGCAATTGTTCATATCTTCAAATGTTCATAAGTTGGATGTTTGTATCTCAGGGAACGGCTAGTTTTATATTTGTATGATTTCTCAATTTGTTCCAGTGCCACTGTGAACAAACTGAAGCAATAATTTCCTTGAACTCCCTGTATGTCTTGACACCGATTGTATCCAATTATTTGATTAAATTACTGGAATAATCTAATCTAAAAAGATTTCATTGTGACAGTCCTACTATCATCCATGTAATTTTAATGCACTTCAACCTGTTAACCCTTTAAATGAGCCTCATGGCTACTTTGTGAAACTCTCACATGAAGTCACTTGAACATAAGCTATTTGTGCAGTCTTGCTGTTGTCGCCGCCTTTTGAAATTTATGAGTGTAGCCTACTTGTAATCGTATAAAAGCAGTTGGACTTGACAACATCACTCAAATACTTGCCTTTGATCTTGTTTGGCTATTTTGAAGTTTGTTGCAAACAGTGCAAATAAAGATGAGTCATCTAACCAGATGATAAACTTGATGACTCAACATACTTAATTTTACTCTAACTGTATTTTTACTGTTCAAACACTTAATTACACAAGCTAATAGTTTGCTTATGAAACACTCATGTTGCCAAATAGTCTGGGAGTTAAAAAGCCTCCAATGCAGATGCATTCCTTCCTTATTTTATCTACTAATCAAAAGTCGAGGGTGTGGTACTCTGTTCATACTGGGTACAACCTCCAGTTCCATATACATATATAATAGCTTAAATGATTATTCCAGTTATGAAACTACAGGAAAAAAGGTGTATAATTTTTTTTTTTTTTTATCTTTTCCAATAAGTTTGACTACTGTACTTTAATAGCACACAGGCTTTAGCAAATTTACAATCTGCAGTTATGGGACTGACGATAATATGCATAATTGTCTAATAAATTATATATAAAAAAAAGTTACTCCTTTTACTATACTCCAAGGGAGTATTAGGACCAGACTTGTGTGAATGAAGTCATATATTTTTGATAGAATTTATTTTTCGCCTCAGCCCTAATGACACCCGTCCTTCACTTCCTCCCATACCGTTACAACTTTATGCTCATGTGTGAGTGTGGAAGTCCCTTCTCACCCCCTGATATTTTATTTTTGGGAAGAAGTTGTAAAAAATTGATATATTTAACACTGTTTCTGTTGGCTAGGAAATTAACCAGTAGTACATACACACTATTTCTGTGTACATTAAATTGTGATTTTTTGTTTTTGTTTGTTTGTTTCTTTATTGCCACTTGAGATGTAGTTTCATTTTATTCCAACAGATAGCAGTATTGAACCTACGTACAGTGCTCTGGTTGGGAATCAGGCCATGAAGGCTAACAAAAGTCCACTAGGTGGCGCCAAGAAGCCAATTCTTGCATTATACTGCTACATGTCACAAATGACGTCCTCCCTGTGGATTTTCCAGGCACTGTAGCATCGTTGTGGTGGGACCCCGTCCAGAGACTGCTGTTCTCAGGTGCCTCTGACCACAGTGTCATCATGTGGGACATAGGGGGACGCAAAGGACGAACCTTACTGTTGCAGGGACACCAGTAAGTCAGGCAGTCTTGTACTTGTGTGAAAAGTTAACCAGTAAATGTGCATAAAATAATGTCTTAAATGAATGGGTGAAACCAGTAGTTTTTCCCCTAGACTCTGTCACACGCAGGTGTCAACAATGTCACTAACAGCTGACTATTTAGTCTTGTTCGCCACTTCTCTGTCCCCATCCAGATTTCAGCATGGTCAAGCACCATTGCCTTACACTTACTGTGGTTTGAACGTGTGATTGTTTTTTCAAAATGTGAGAATACTGTCATGTCAATATATACACACAAACATTAGACAATGGTGATATTTTATGCAGGAGAGAGAAACAGTCAGGCAAAAAGAAAACCCAGCCACTAAACAAAGCCAAGCTAATAATATACTGTATGCACCAAATGCCATCTAACTTGAAATTTTGAGCGCAGCAAAATTTGTCCAAGTAATGAGCAATAATTCACTAATGTTTGTGTAAAAGTGTGATGGACCACCATTTTCTATTCTTCAACTGTCCTAGTGAGCGCGTCCAGGCACTGCGCTACCTCCAGTTTACGAGGCAGTTGGTGTCATGTTCAGCTGATGGAGGCATAGCAGTGTGGAACATGGACACAGCCAGAGAAGAGGTTTGCATCAAGATTAGATCAGATACATCTGTGAAATGTCTGTGGCTAATTCATTACGTTGCATGACTGATGGGGAGTCCTTGTTGAGGTGAGAGCAAGAAATCCAAATCACTGGTTGTTGAAAAACGGACTTGGTGTCGTTTACTACAATAATATCTTAAATACTGTGGGGAAACAATTAAGTATGTGACAATTACAATTAAATTGTGTAATTTCTTGAGAAATAAACAAAAACGATTAACATACAGCACGATTAATACCCCATTAACTCATTTGCTACCAAAAACGTATAAATATGTTTTATTCGAAATGTTCCAAGTGTCCCAAAGACGTATTTATACGTTTTTATGTTGTTGTTGTTTTTAATGCTAGAGCATACAGAAGGCTTTGATGCAGCCTCAACTGCAAAGAAGGGTTGAAGAAATTACACAAACGGCCAGCAGGTGGCAGCAGAACAAAATAGATCAACCAGGGCCATGTTGAAAAAAAAGATAATTTACTCACATTTCTAAATAAATTTGAAACCGATAGAAATATACTTTTTTTCCTGATGAAAGAAGATACTCTAATCTTTCTTTTGGTAGGTTCCATGTTTTCATAGAAATAGAACACAATATTCTGTGGGCCTTGCAAAAATCAGTCAAAATCCAGTGAAACAGCCGGGAGTGAAGGGGGTTACTTCAGTGAAAATGGCTGGGAGTGAATGAGTTAAGGAATGAATTTAAAATTGTACTCCAAATCAAAGTGGAAAAAAGATCTTTTGCTTACTGTATATATTTTATGTGGCTCAATTGTGTGTGTGTGTGTGTGTGTGTGTGGGGGTGTGTGTGTGTGTGTGTGTGTGTGGGGTGTGTGTGTGTGTGTGTGTGTGTGTGTGTGTGTGTGTGTGTGTGTGTGTGTATAGCCTCCATGTGCCTATATTCACTCTCGACATGCATCTTATCACATCAGATTTTACACTAAGAAGCTGATACGTTTTTTCCTGCATCTGATTTTAATTCATTAAAAAATAAAAAACGGCTCTTCTGTTCTCAGGCACCTCAGTGGTTGGAAAGTGACTCCTGCGAGAAGTGTGAGCAGCCTTTCTTTTGGAATGTCAAGCAGATGTGGGACACTAAAACTCTGGGGCTCAGACAGGTACGAGTGTTGTGTCAACTACAAGGTACATTTGAAGCACATATTACTTTATGTTGTTGTGTATCATTTAGCTCTGTTGTGGTTTTTTTGTGTTCCAGCACCATTGCAGGAAATGCGGCAAAGCCGTGTGTGGTAAATGTAGTTCTAAACGCTCCACATTTCCAATTATGGGCTTTGAGTTTCCAGTGCGGGTGTGTGACACCTGTTTTGAGTCTATCAAAGAAGAAGAGTGAGTCAAGTGGATATGTGTATACATGTATCACTTAATATCGCAGTTTTTGTTGCGAACTAGGGACAAGCCTGATGAGCTGTGCATTTGTTTGTGTTTCAAGTCGAACACCATTGGCCACGTTCCATGAGGGGAAACACAACATTGCCCACATGGACATGGACCTATCCAGAGGCCTGATGGTCACCTGTGGAAGCGACCGCATTGCCAAGGTTGAAAACGGCACTTTTGAAGCCATACAGTACTTGATCATCTGCACTGTAAACAAAGGTCCTTTGGGACAAAATTATATTCGCAACAGTGCTTTTTTTTTTTCCAATTCAAGATTATTAGTCACAAATACATTGCAATGAGGGTCAACAAGGAATATTAGACTGTATGGAATGCATCGCCATTGAGGGATTATTCGCTCTAAAGCAGGGTTCTCAAACTTTTGTGGGCCAAGAAGAATTTTTTTTCAAGGATTTAAAACTGAAAAAGGCCAAAGGAATTATCATTTAAAACTATACAACGTAGTTACTAAAGATGAACACAAATGAAGTTACCAATTATGTAAATACTTTTACACACATTTATCCAACTTTTATATTGATTTCATATCTGTTTAAATTTTCAAGCAACAGTAAGAAGACTGGCACAGTCTAAATTAGGGGTCACACTTGGGCACCAGGTCGTCCCCAAGGACCCCATGAATTGCTTGTGGTCCTGTCGCCCAAAAAAAACTCACCAGTGATGGCAAATTGTGATTTCTTAGGAATGTTGTAGACATGATCATTTGAAAATGTAAACATGTAATAAGTTATAGAAATTGGGTTACATCTTGATATTTATCATCAATACCCGGCCTTATTTTAAGGTACCGGTACTCAGGATGCTCTTGTGGCGGTTTTGGAATCCGGAACTACACATTACAACTTAGAAGAATAGAAAATTGGCATTCATTTCATGCATTTTTTAAGGGCAAATGCTATATTTGTATATGTAGTTATTTATTTAAAATTGTCATTGTTTTTTTTGTTGAGAGAAATATTATGTATCAAAAGTACTAGTGGTATCGGGACTTGTTATCAGTGACTCCTCGAATTGAGTACTTATACTGGTATCGGTCTGAAAAAAGTGATATAGAATATTTCTATTGTTGCTAATTACTAAGAGCCAGTGTATTCATATAAATGAATAATACATTTAGAGATGTCAAACGATAATTTTTTAAAAATCAGATTAATCACATTTTAGAATTTGGATTAATCACAATTAACCACTTAATTTATAAAAAAAAAATGTCACCCGCCAAATTTGAAGAGCCCCTGTTATGTGTTAATTCTTTCGACATATATCGGCCCGATATCAATACCTGGTATTGGTACTCGCCCACCCTTATATTATTGATAGAAAACCCCACTAAAGTGCATTTTCACACTATGAGACCTTTAACAAACGATTTCCAGAATCTCGTATGGCTGCCGAAAAAAAAGAGTTGTTTATTTTTCCATATGTGTACAGTATAATGGTCAGCTGTCCAAAAACTTATGTATAAAAATGTGCGGCAGTATGTTTTCTGAAGTTCATGAAGACTTGCCATGACGTCTATAATACTGTCAAAGAACCTATTTAATTGGTTATTACACTCATAAATTCTACATAATTGAACTGGAAATTGGCTTCATATCAGTCATAGCTACAGAAGGAACAATACTTTTTGAAGCAGTTGCTGACTAGACCGTTAAGAGCAGGTTCATGTAGCAGCAGCTTCCCAAAAAGTTGTTGATAAATTCTTTTCACATGATCCTATAAGTGTCTAATGGACGCCTAAAAGTAGAAGTGCGTCTGCTTTGTCTTGACGATAATGACAGTAACAATGTCGCATGTAAAGAGTGACCTTAGTACTCTGTGTTTGTGACTTGTCACGGGGTGTTTGTCTCTCCAGATCTGGGATATGACGCAAGTGGTTGGCTGTAGCTTAGCAACAGGCTTCTCTCCACGCTGATTGGTCAAGTCACTCCTCTGGTGTCATGGAAACCCCTCTGTACAGTGCATCATCGCCATCATGCCTGGACTCTGCAGCTTCTGGGGGATGTGTACGTGTGCGTGTGCGTGTGAGTGGATGGCAGTAGCGTAGGTCTCCATGTTTTTGTTTTGTTTTGCTTGATCCTTTGGAATGATCTATTTCACTACTTCCGTTGAACATGAAATTGTATACGAGTGTGTGTGTGTGTGTGCACGCGCACCTGACCCCGCACAGAGCACTAAGCACAATGGTGTGTGTGTGTGCGTGTATGTAAATGTGTGCATGTGCCCTAATGTTGATATTAGTGTTTACGTTTATTATTTCTCTTTTGACAAATGTTGACAATGGTCCGTTTTTTTTTTTTTTTTTTTTTTTTTTTTTAAATCCTCATACTGTAATATTAGGATTCCTGACCTGCCACAGCTGTAAAAACATACACATGCTCCTGTTGCATATGTTTGCTGTCCACTAACTGTCTTACTCAGTAACATGTATAAACACAGCACCTGTACGTACCTTGCTTCATTTTGAAAGTGAAAATAGTTGATTGGAATGATTTTCTGGAACCCCCATAAGCTTTTGCTTTTTGTTTTGTTTTTTGGTTTCTTTTTCACCAGATGGCCTTAAATCACTCTCAGGAGGTTTTACATCAATGGGTTGTCACTAGGCGGGGGCTCTTCATTTTCGGTGTGATCATGACCACTTTGTCAACACAACCATTTAAATGTGTGAATCAGCGATACATCATATAATGGCTACATTTTAAAATGGCTGCTGCTGTTGACGCTGTGATGCAGCGGCTGTGACGCTGACCCACCCTTGTGTTGATCCTAAGTGAGGCAAGAAAAACTAGTGTGTTGCTATAGCAACAGATCATCTTTGCGAAGTCTGACACTGTTTAGTCGCGGCATCAAAGGTGCTGTTGCTAAGGTGGGGAAATTGACTGTTCGTAGGTAATTTATCACATGTGACACTGATGGAGAAAACTCTATTGCCTTTTGAGAGAATACTAGTACGATACATTCGTTGAGCTCAATTGGATTTTTACCACAAAGGCATTTGGACAGGTGCTAGAATTTTGTGTAACACTAAATGCTGCACATTCACTTTTTTTTTTTCACGGCTGTATCAGGGCTGTTGATGCTCCTTTAATTGCCTTATAGACAGGAGGACACATTCTCAAAGCTTAGTTAGTGGCTTGTCAGTACTTGTGATTGTCCCCATGCACTCTTGTCATGAACTTCTGGATGCCCCTCCCCCCATGTCATCAAGGACTCCACATTGCAGGAAACTCATCCCTACACTAAGTCAACGTATATATTTGGATTTGTAGCTCCTCTAAGTGCTGTGCTTATGTTGGATGCCTGCCTTATTCGGTTCTGAAAAACGTGAACATCATATATTCCTGATCACATTCCAATTTGATGTAGTGCATATTTATATTTGTTAGTAAAGTATTTATGTGTAAAAAGTTGTTTAGTTACAGTATGTTTTTCCTTATTGTAGTAGTATAATGACAAACAAATGCCTTTGTATTACAGTATATTCAAATCTAAAATGTTATTTCTCTTCACTAAATGTAGTCAAAATGCTCAAAGGTACATGTGGCAATCTATAATTGTCATATGTCATGAATACTACTGTTCTATGATGGTTGTTGGTTTTTTTTTTGGGGGGGGGGGGGGTTACGAGGATATATTTATCCGAGTCAACAAACCAGGGTGTCCAAAATATGGCCTGGGGGGCCCCACTGATATTTTTTTAGTGGCCCGCAGCACATACAAAAAATATGTTTTTGCTTTTGGATATTAAAATAGTGGAGGGGTGCGACCCACCTGACAACTACCAAGGTACTAGTAAATGGTATTTCATTTAAATAGCGCTTTTCCACCTTACAAGGCCCTCAAAGCACTTCACATTCGCCTACTGATGACGCAGCATCAGGAGCAACTGAGGGCTCAGTATCTTGCTCAAGGATACTTTGACATGGTCACAGTGGCATGGGATCGAACTCACAACCTATGGGTTGGGAGACGACCACTCAGCCACCCACTGTTGATATTAAAATGGTCTTATGTAACTTTTTGAAATATGCAAAGAAAATGTCTATACAAAGTGACACTTGAAAAAAATAAAACAAATTCTCGTGTATATTAGTTATTGCCCTCCGATTCTGGATGTTTTTGTTGTTTTTTTCAGCCCAAAAAAAATTTGTAAAAAAAAAAAAGCGATATTGTAAAAACGGATTTAAAGATTGTCAATTTAATACAGATTGATCATGTTTGGTCCCCAATATGGAGATTTGCTCAGGGCATGAGGCAGATTTATTTTAATGGCAGGGCTGCAGGCCACTCCAAAATCATGACAAAGCCAACATTATTGACCATATCACTTTTAAAAGAAAGGTTTGATGCCTTTAAAAAAAAATTAAGAATTGTAATACATAATTGCTTGATGGATTGATTGGATTTAGCGTGTTTAATCAAACTGAAGGATGTCATAGCGGCCCTTGCATCCTGCAATTTTCTGTATGCAGAACTTGGAGGAAAAAGTTTGGACACTTGAAATCCACTGTAGACATGCTAAAAGTCGCTTTTGGTTATTGACTGCCTTTTCTTGAAGTATCTAGGATCCATTTATAAAAGGAGACATTGAGGCTTAGAAAATTGAATAAATGTTCTTTGGCAGTCTTCAGTCAAATCACAGCACTTCATATGCGCATGACACACTATTTGAAATCTGCACTTGATTTTGGAATTTTGTTGTGTTATTATCACCCTATACCCCCCCCCCCCCCTGCAGCTTTCCTTACCATGCTGATCAGGGGCGGAGTTTGGGCACTGGGATGAGAGTTATTATAGTTATTGACGAATACAGCGACTTTGACCAAATATTAGTTATTGTTAAATTAAGCGACTTTTACAACCTGTGTTTTCTTTCCGTTTTATCCCGATTGCAAATGAAATCGCACAAAGTCACCCTTAGCTAATTTAACCATATCTCCCCCAACCAAGCAAAGCAAGCACTCAGATTCAATGTATGTTCATTCTTTTTCCAATTAGTGTGCTGATTTAAGCTCCACCACCAAACGCAAATACTGCACAGCATTTTGCCAAAAACCTGTGCAAAGGTTCAAGAATGTTATGAGACGTTCAGACTGTTAGCAAACTCTAATCTATGCTAACACTGTCCTTAAACTCTACTAGACAATTCTCAAAATTCTACCAAACTCGCTTTTTGTCACAATTTTAGAATTTTACAATGAGCAATCATTTTACTTGGTTACTTTCACACCTAATGGCTGGTCAGGCCCTCCAGAGATCCAACCATCTGTATTCAATCAATTCAAATGTACATTTTCCATAATACTGTATTCTTCCCTTTTAAGTTGGCAATTGTAGATTCCTTGTCATAACAGGCTTCTACCAACTTACTCATGTTGCAGTGTTACTTTTAGGGATGAGGCGGAGGAAAACTGTGACTATTATAGCACTGCTAATATTCCAAAATAGACTCAACCCTTAAAATAGCAACAACATATTTTTACCATCATTTCCATACAGCGTGTACCAATCACTCTTGTGCTGTTTTTACAACAAGGAATTGATGCTACTATTAGACATTTGAAGGCTTTTCGGGTTCCTGCCACATCTTTGGTTGGGCCGTGTAATGGTGTATTTAAAAATCTGCAACGCCCACAGGGTATCTGACTATGCTAATCAAGAGTCAAGTCTTTTTTCCTCGCGTGTAATCATGCTTCTTGCATTTGGAGCATCTCATGCATTCTGTGCTCATCAGTGGCACTCTTTCACATCCTTTGTTTTTGTCCACTTCCTAATGGTTATTTGCTTTCATGACATCTAATGGAGCACTTAGTATATTTTTGAAGTGCTCCATGTCTTGTTTCGGTCATCAAACACTAGAGAAGATGAGGGGCTTGGTGTTTACACGTGGCAACTGTATGAGTCACCTGAAATGATTACTCTACAAGCCCTTTTAAATGGATTTCTGTGTAATTTTACTTTTTATGTTTGCAGTCTGCTTGTAAAAATAATGTTATAAATAAAATGACAAATTCATTTTTAACCAATGTTCTTCCAGGGACAACAAGTCATTGCTTGATAATAAAGATATCACAGTATGTTTTATTGTTTGTCGTTTATTTTTGGTGATTTTGAGAATCAGAAATCACTCAATTTCCCCCCCAATTTTTGTCATTTTATTTGAGAATGCATTTACAAATTTAAATCACGTCAGTAGAGAGCTTGTTGTCAAATGTGCTGGCTAGTTACTATTCATGAATACATATATTGTGCTTGTGTTGCATTTGTGGACTAGAGAGAGCACTTTTGACTCCAGCTTGAATTCAACCTGCAACACAGCAAGACGGCAAACAAGATACACATCTGTTAGTTACACATATCAACTAGACACAAGAACGAGGTTGAACCCATAGCTGAGGTCTATGAACAAATAGTGGCTGAGACTTTGGTCTGATCAGATTCCCATCTGATTGACAGCTTTCAAAAAGTCACAGTTCGAAAGAGTGTGCGAGAAACTCTGAATGCTCTCTCTAAGTAAGTTACTGAAAACATCACTCATTTAGTAACAGTTTTACACTTTATAACACAAAAGTCAAGCCAAATAAGTTATTTCTTCATTAAAAAGCAATTCATGTTTAATGTGGCTTATGAAGGCTGTCTTAATATTATGCATGAATGGGAGAGGTGGGCCACTGGTTGCAAGTTTGATGAGTATTACTGGTGGTACTGGTGAGTGTACACTTGTGCCCTCCTTGACCCTTAATGTGGTTGGAACATCTTGGCCAAGTCATCCAGTGCAGATATGAGCTTCTGCTCCTCCAGCGGGGAGCTGTGGGTCCAAGCCAGTGGCAGGTGGGTGGCCACCATCCTGCGGTCTGTGTGAAAAAAAAAAACCATTTTTTTTTGTATTTTGGAGGGGACAGTAAAAGTTTCTGCAGTTCACATAGTACAACTGCACCTGTCTGAATAGCAAAGTTGGAGAAGAGACGGGAATTGTCTTGCCTAAATTGTAAGCCCATGTGGTATGGTCATTACACTTCTATAGTTTAAAAGCATTACATAGATGTGCACTGTACAGCAATATGTCTATTTAACCCTATAAAGAAATATATAAGAGAACATTCTAGTTCTTTGTAATAGAATATTTATTGGTCCTTTTGAACAAACAACAGCAACATTTTTAAATCAACTTCCACATATGACTTTTGATTTGTGTCATATTTGATACATCCGGTCACAATGGGCTCAAAATGTCTTGTATTTAATATGATTTGAATGGCTTTATAGGGTAATGTTTACTTTTGCTGATGCACATTTTGTTTGTTTTAAGTAATACGCTTTTCCTACCCATGTAATCTATTAGATGGTTTGCTTTGACTGCATGAGCAAGATATAGGCCGTGTTGCTACTACCATACATTTTATTTTATATCCATAGTAAAATACATAAGAAAATAATACTGTAATAAGATTAAAAGAATATCTGAATATATTATATAAAATACTCAAATAGTAAAAAAAAAAAAAAAAAATATATATATATATATATATATAATATAGATTTTTGTTAAGATGGACATTAGGGGAAAAAAAAGACTAGAAGCATGAAACCATTCATTTATAGTTTCACTTTTAAACAGCTGAAATCAACTTTAATAACATTTCAACGCAAGAGCAACTATACTGCTTTGAAATACTCAAGTTCCAATAATATTTATTTATTTGACACCCCAATGCCACATGGGGGGGGGGAGAAAGAGGGAGAGGTAGGAAGGGAGAGAGAGAGAGAGAAATATAAATTGAGGGAGAGAGAGAGAGAAATATAAATTGAGGGAGAGAGAGAGTGTGAGAGAGGGAGAAAGAGAGAGAGTAAGAGAGGTAGGAAGGGAGAGAGAGAGGGAGAGGTAGGAAGGGAGAGAGAGAGAGAAATATAAATTGAGGGAGAGAGAGAGAGTGTGAGAGAGAGAGATACAGAGAGAGAGAGTGAGAGAGGTAGGAAGGGAGAGAGAGAGAGAGGTAGGAAAGGAGAGAGAGAGAGATACAGAGAGAGATACAGAGAGAGATACAGAGAGAGAGAGAGATGTGCTGCTTTTAATATTGTGACATGACGACAACCATATCGTGGCAATTTTATTAATATCGCAAAATGACCATATTGCCATTACTGTTACATCCCTATTCACTGCCATTAGTTGGATACCCAGTTGCCATACCCTGATAGAAGCGTCCGCTGGGGTTGGCCGCAGCAGCCTCAGACACAGCCAGCCACACCACAGTGTCGGCACCCTGCTCTGGAGTCCGCAGGTTGCTCTTCATAGAGCGGTGGAAGTCAGGCATGGCGTTCGCCACCGCTGATACAAACACAAAATATTTTCATTATAACGTTTAATCAGACAAATCGATTTAAAACAATACACCTGTGGCAGAACTAATTAGCATCGTTTGAGGAAACAAATCGCGAGAAAAAGCTGTTGCCGCCTCCCCTTCTTGAAATATGACCACAGTACAGCACTGAATTTTTTGGGGGGTCAGGGGTGTGAAGACTTTTTATATCCATTGTAATAAAGACTTGATGTACCCGGAGTGTCCACCCAGCCGGGATGCATGACAGAGAAGTGGACGCTTGGGTGAATCTTTGCAAGCTGCTCCGCCATCACCACCTGCTGCCTCTGCAAGACACACAAGCAGAAATACCATCATTATGGAAGTACCACATTTTTCAAACTGTTCAGCATCAACAGGCCTGCTGTTGCGACCTTTTTGCCTCTAATTGAGGTGACCAAAAATATTGAACAATTCTGGTATTTTTTTTACAGTTCTGCCAGCGCTGGTCGCACCTTGTGTTGGGCGTAGACCATGGACCCATCATAGCGGCCCCTCTCGGACTGCAGGTTACCTATCCTGAGCTTCTGCACCAACATCCCGCCTGATGACAGAGTGATCTGCACAAGGAGGAATCATGCCAGAAAATGACGATGGATTTGTTAGATGACCTGATCAGAGATTCTCAAGAGCTTGTTGACAATGTGTTGCGGTCTGATGAGACCAAGGTTCAACGTGTTGGCTTCTTTATTTTTATACTATTATTTTTTATTTAGGTGAACCAAGTTCTTCCTTTTTGAATTCGCACTTCTCACCACTCTGGGATCCGCGCTCTTCTCCAGCAAAGGAATGAGACTCTTGGTGAGAATGTAAACCCCTGCAAGAGAAACAAGGTTGAAGAGATCCACTGCACTGACAGTAGTCTCCCTTCCAGTCGCTGACCTTGACATGCGACTCACCGAGGACATTGGTGGCAAAGCCCTTCTCAAGACCTTCTGCGTTCACTTCCCGCTCACTCATGATGGAGCCTGCGTTATTAATCTACACATGATCAATCAAGAGCTAGTAACACTGCACGGATGTGACGTTAAGATCAAAGTGTGATCATTTTAAGTAGAAAATGAACATATGATTCATCATCATGATCATCATATTTTCTCACCAGAACATTTAGAGCCTTGTACTTTCTCTTGAAGGCCTCAGCAAACTCCCAGACCTTCTTGGTCTCAGATAGATCCAGGATGTGCACGTAGATCTCCTGGGATGATATTCATTCTACATGAAGCTTTTCTATGTCTTTATTTATTTTTTGAAAATGTCTGGAGAAACACAAACTTTCACTATACTGTACTTTATTTCCTGTCTCCTTGACAAGTTCAGCTCTCGCCTCCTCAGCCTTGTCCTTGTTCCTGCACACCACGTGAATGGTTCCACCTGTGGGAAACTTCATTGCTCAACAGTGTCTTTTAATAAACAGCATTAAAAGCTATTAAATTAAATGGAATAAATTCACATGAACAACTTTCACGGTAAGCAAATGTCGCACGCTCTTGCTGGAGACCTCATTGCCTGGTATCCCCCAAAAAACTAGTGTCTGTTCTCATCAATGACATATTTTTCAGACTCTCTTTGTAGTTACTATTTCCATAAAAGGAACTCTCGAATTAGTTTACCTACCTAGCTAGCTAAAAATGGATATTGAATGTCCACAAATAAGCATTTTGATCACAAGTTACATTTATATTGATTCCAAGAAAAAATAATAAAATTAACTCATTCACTGCCATTGACGGCTATAGACGTCAAAAAATTCATTTGAATCTTGAATTTAAATAATTAAGTAATTAAACAAAAAAGAAAATATTCAAAAAAAAATTGAGGCGTCGATTACATTTTTTAATTGTAATTAATCGCATGACTTCAATCGTTTTTTAAAATATCTGTTCTAAATGTACAATACATTTTTTTCTAGGTTTTCATACTCTTGTTAACAAAAGTGGGGGGGGGGGATTAAACTCATAGAAATAGTTCAAATGAATTTTTGACGTCTATAGCCGTCAATGGCAGTGAATGAGTTAATGTGCCCCTATTTCAACTTTCCAACCTGGTCCTCCAAATGTATCAGCACACCCCTGATTGTTTTTACAGTCTGACAAAAATGTTTAGTGGGCAAAATATTTAATACAATTACAACATATTCAATGTTCTCATTCTATACCCAATGTTCGAAATTAAGTGCAGTTGATTAGAATGCTCCATTCTAGACTAGACTGCCAGGCGGACACTTAGGGCCCCTAAATTGTCAGATATAGAATAATGAATAATTGAACATCCATCAATTTTCCGTACTGCTTGTCCTCATTAGGGTCACGGGTTACTTTGGAGTTAGAGACACGGTACAGCCTGAACCGGTCGGCAATCAGTTGCAGTGATTTTTTTCCTTTTCTTTCATTTGTTTTTCTTTTAAATATAAAAGCATATCTGTAACATAACTTCTCAAGATACTCTTTCAACATTCATCCAAAATGTATTGCTATAATATGCCATAATTGCTATAAAATGCCATAATTCTATGGATCCTGTTCACCGTAAAACTGTTAACCATGTCAAACAGTGGGTTTGGGACCTCATAGCGCCTCTCTAGGCATTCCAGCGGAAACAGCTGCCATGCCCCAAGCACATCTGGCAATTTGGTAACAGAGAGTAGACGGCGCTCGGCCTAAAAACGGGCACATCTTAATTTTTGTGCCAGTTTGATGTGTTAGTGAATTTGGCAGATGCCCAATGCCTCCCTGGGCGTTCTGAGGCACCGAGTTGCCTCACGCCCTGGCGTACCTCCAACTTGGTAAAACCAGGACTAACTAGTGGCGCAGGTGGTGTAATGTGATTTTGGTGGATTTGATCGATGTGCAAGCAGACCGATTCAGCGCTCCGCGGTCATGTCTGGTGGATGTCATCGACTGTATTTCATTCAGAAATATGGCACCAGCGTGGCACAGACGCTCTGAATCACTGTAGAAGTCAATTCATTTGAACTCATTCACTGCCATTGACGGCTATAGACGTAAAAAATTCATGTGAACTATTTCTATTAGTTTCACATTTTTTTCCCACTTTTGTTAACAAGAGTATGAAAACCTAGAAAAAAAATATTGTACATTTAGAACAGATTTAAAATTTGTGATTAATCGTTGAGTTGACTATTGAAGTCATGCGATTAATAACAATAAAAAAAAATAATCGCCTGACGCCTGTAATTTTAATAATCTTTTCATTAAAAAGAAAAGATTATTTAAAAAAAAAAGTCTAGGATTTCATACTCTTGTTAACAAAAGTGAAAAAAAAAGAGTTAAACTAGTAGAAATAGTTACAATTATTTTTTTACGTTTATAGGCGTCAATGGGAGTGAATGAGTTAATAGCACCACCCAAACCACGCGGCTATTGCGGGGGCTCACACACGGATGTCACATGTGCAGCCGACTACATCCTCTGATCTTGCAGTTTACCTGCCAATGTCATGTGCAGACCCCAATGAGTCTATTTTCTATTTGTAATGTCACGTCAGAATTTCAAGGCTTAGATCCATCGCCCAATTCTACCATGCGCAAAGTCTACGAAAAAAAATGAATCCTCTCATGCGCATTATAAGGCGCTTTCCACTTGACTGGGAACAAAGATGGGGCCCGTTGTGTGTGGTCTGCTTGCATTCTAATAACAGAACAAATGCTAAAAGGGGCTTGTACCTCTCCTAGCAACAGCCATCGCCGTGGCTTTCCCGATGCCACTGTTGGCTCCGGTTATCATGAAGGAGCGTCCTGCCAAAGAAACCTCCAGGTCCTTCTCCACAAAGCGCTTGGAAGCTGACAAGAAGGCGTTCCTGTGGAGAATCAACAAGGACAATTCTGCATCACAGGTCTGTCCATGGGTAAATTCAAATCAGCTTCAACTGGTCTCGCGCTGGAACTCAGCTGACCTCATGTGACAGTGAGAGAGAAAGCGGGTGTGTTCAGATCAAGGAGGTCAATGGGCAGACGTGGCACACTGTTGTGCCTCGCAATTTTACTGTACATACGAGTGAGAGATTGTGCCTGGCAGCGGATGTGGCAAGAATTGTTGGAGGGCGGCTGACAACAGGATCGGAGTATGCGTTTGAAAGTGTGTGTGGTAAGCATTGTCCTGGACGCTATTGTTGTGGAAGGCCGCACAAGGCCAAGTGAGAGCGTGGCTAAATACCCGCTCTGTTCGGTGGTGTCATGCAGAGAGCTATTAGTGCAGGCACAGAGCGGGTCGCTCTGTTGGAGAAGCAACAACACAGAACAAAGGGGAGAAGGGAAACAATCACAAAAGCACCTTTTCAGAAAACTCGCCTCACTGTATACTAATGAGGAAAGCCTCTGATTGACTGTATTTAATCAGATGGACATATGTATTGGGACATGCAACAATATATAGGTGACGGTGTTTCTTAATATTGTCTGAATCATGTTAAAACATTGAGACTGGCTTACCAGAAATACTTTGCCTACACGAGAACATCAACTTACAGTTGGTGTCAGTTTCTGTCACTTCATCTACAATCTATATGTAATGTATTGCCTACATATTTGATAGCAATTTAAGCCAAATATCAATGTAGGAGGCCGTAGTCATATCATAAACATGTCAACCGTTTTATGACTTCATCTTTTATATCAATACTTCTTAACCTTTCGCTATGTCTCGAAACGTTTTAATATGTTCTCACACCATCTATGGAAACAAATATCTCATTTAAAGATGAGGCCGATTAATTTATACAAAGTATAATACTGACAACAACAAAAAAATTAACACATTTTTATTTAATTTACATGTAACTCAAGCCAAAATAAAATGGCCCACCCAAAATACTACACTTCAATTTTCACAATCAGAAAATAGTGTCAAATCATGGGCACAAAGCCTACCAGATAGATAGATAGATAGATAGATAGATAGATAGATAGATAGATAGATAGATAGATAGATAGATAGATAGATAGATAGATAGATAGATAGATAGATAGATAGATAGATAGATAGATAGATAGATAGATAGATAGATAGATAGATAGATAGATAGATAGAGAGATAGAAAGTAAAAATCCACACATTCAGCATACCTACAGTACTATTATTGTACTGTACTGCACTGTAAACATCTAGATGCTAAGTACAGACAAAAACAAAGAGCATCATTGTAATAGGATTCAACAAAATTTAACTGTATATTATATTCTGTAAAAATAAATAAAGAAAGATAGTGATCATTCATACCTGGTGAACTCTGTCATCCCCTTGAGGAACCAGGCCAAGTTGCGGTACAGTGACATGGTGGCGCTCTGAGTCTGGAAGCATCAGGACGTTCTCCCCTCTTCGCTGCTCTTTTTAGCTGCGCTCGGACACCACGTGGAGCCGAGCAGCCTGCTGGGCCAACAACACCTTCGGCCTACTAGTGGTAGGCAAAGGGACAGCAATTCATTCATTCACTAACTTGCTCCAAGTGGATTTTTGTTTAGTTTTATTTAGTTTAGTTTTATTTAGTTTAGTTATATTTAGTTTAGTTTTATTTATTTTATTTTATTTAGTTTAGTTTTATTTCGTTTAGTTTCGTTTAGTTTTATTTCGTTTAGTTTCGTTTAGTTTCGTTTAGTTTCGTTTAGTTTCGTTTAGTTTTGGTTTAGTTTTGCCCAGCAGAGATGGCAAACGTAGTCGAAGTACGGACTAGTAAAAATGTTGATTCAAGTCCTGTCCTGAAGTAAAATTAATTATGACTGTCAATTGCACAAAAACTATTTTTAAACTTAGCCCAATGAAAAGTTTGTGGGGAAAAAATATCTTTGTGAGCATGACCTCTGTGCATGTCATTTGTTAAATGTCTTTCAATAAAGAAAGTTTGCCCCCCCAAAAATGTTATAACTTGGCACAATGAAAACAATTATGCATACATACTCACATTGAGGGGGTAAAAAATCATGCTAAGAGATAGCTAGCATTGGCTTGTCTTTTATGCTTTCAAAACATGCTACCATAGCTTTGCTAACATTGCAAACTGTGTAACAAACATTGCTAAATTCATAAAATGATTACAGAGATTAGACAGAGATTTTCTGAATACCAGAATCTGTTGGTTTTTAGGCTGTCAAAGACACGATATATTCACCATCAACCTTGTTTTTTTGAAGAAAATAAAATTCCAGCCTGTTTTTAAATAGAAAAAAATATTTTGAAAAACAGAAAATACAAATAAAAAATACTCAAAAAAACAAAGCTCCCCCCCAAAAATTAGTCAGAAAAACAGGAGTTGTTTTTTTTCAAGTAAATGCAATACACTTTTTTAATATATTAAGTTTAAATAATTATGAGCTCATTAAGTTTGATCACTTGAGTTCATTAAATTTATATTAACATGGATTAACTTAATTCAATCGTGTGTTATCACTTGAAGAAACTCAATTAAGTTGCTCAACAATTATCTTTTTAGAATGCAGGTGGATTTTTGATATTTGGAAACGTAGCTACAAAACATGGTATAATCTGTAATGCGTAAGTTTTTATAGGTCAAACTTTAAAAAAAATTGCAATATCTCAAAACCCTGATGTTTTCTTAAATCTCATGTTGATACTTCAACTTGAATTCAGTTAAATCCTAATATCTGTAGTTCTATTTGAGTATTGAACATGAATACTTTTGACACCTCTGCTTTAAAGTAGGCTATAAAAATGCACAACACCCCCTCTCTCTCTTTCCCTCTTACTCACTCACTCACTGACTGTGTGCGCGTGCGTTTGCGTGTAGGTGTGGCGAAGGTGTGATGCACAATGTGAGAAGCCGGAGCGCAGCAGGAGCACTTTACCCGTCCATAAGGACATTTTGTTTCTTACTCCTGTAGTGTTTACAAATCTCATGATCCTGAGCAAGATTCTTGGACAAGATGGTGAGTCTTTGCTGCTCGGGTTCTTCTTTGTGCAATAATACAGTTATCTTTTAAAGTTAAGGTGGTTACTCACTATACATTGCTCAATGACAATAAAGATTCTGATCCTACAAAAAAGCTTCAAATGCATTTAAAATGAGTCTCCTAAGCAAAACTGTTGGCTGATCGGTACAAAATGGTTGTTACTCTTTTTCTACATAAGCCGGCTTATCTTGAGGTAAGTGCTTGCAGATGCACCTCAGGGCAAAGTGCCTTCTGTAATCACCCATTTATTGTGGTTCAATATTGCAATGGTGGCACTGCTTGCCATTTAGTAGGTCAGAGGTCACCAACAGGTAGTTTACAATGAACAGCTTTGAAGAGGAAGTCTTTTATGACTTTGTACTAAAAGGGTGACTCGCCGACAAATTTGTTATTATAACTCTTTATATTATAATTCTAAAAGGAAACATATTTCACAGTAGGGACATTGTTCTTTTGTTGGTATGTTTCCTTTTTGCATCTATGTGCTGATGTGCCTTACCAAAAAGTTGCGGTTTTACCTCATCTGTCCTTAGGACATGCTCCCAGAAGCGTTGGGGCTTGACAACAGGCAGTTTGGCGTTCTTTTTAATGATTAATTTTCAACAGTGGTGTCTTCCGTGGTCGTGTCCAATGAAGTCCACTTTGGCTCTAACAACTATGGTGCAATCTTACACTGATGTACCTTGAACTTGTAGTTCACCATTCAATTCTTTGGAGGTTGTTATGGGCTTTTTGTTTCCATTCATATTAGTCAGCTCTTCAATTTGTCAACTTGTGGCCATGTCCAGGTTGGCTACATTCTCGTGGATCGTAAATATCTGAATAATATGTGCCTGTGTTGTCACAGGAACATCAAGCTGGTTGGTGTTGGTTGTATAGCCTTTGCCTGTGCTTGTCTATAATTTTATTTCTGATTTTCTGAGACAACTCTTTCCCTCGCACCCTCTGGTCCATGTTTAGTGTGTTTACACACTATGTCACCAAATTGCACAACGACTACGAGTCACCCTTTGAATAGGTCCACTGACTTCTTACAAGTTTAAAGACACATAATGACACACCTTGGTTGATGTCTTGATGGTCACATTCTTTTCAATCATTCTTAGGGTAGATTCATTTTTGTCCTGGTCTGTTTCATGATTTATTTTTTAATTTTTCAAATAATTCTGTTGAACCACAATTCAAAAGCAATTATGATTTTCATTGTTTATTTTCTCATATCATTTTCATTATTGAGTCATGTTTTGGTTCTGTGGGGTTGGGTTTTTATTTACGTTTTGGGTGTTCTTGTTTTTGTCTGTGGTTGGTGTTTTTATCATGTGTTCCTGGTTTCTTCCCTTGTCTCGTTATGTCTAACCATGTCCATGTGTGTGTCTTCCCTTCCCAGTGTGTGTGTGTGTGAGAGACCAATCAGTGCCCTCAGCCACTTGTGTTTCCCCAGGTGTGGCTCATTAGCTTATTAGTGTTAGTGTATTTAGGCCCCGTCCACACAAAAGCCAGTTTCAATGTATCCTCACAAGTTTCTTACTGTTTAGGCCGTTTCTCCACATGACGGCGCCGTTTCGGCGCTTGAAACCGATCACTTTTGAAACCGGGCTCTAGAGTGGAAAGATTTCAAAACGCGGCTCGTACGCATCCGTCTGGACACCATATGCAGGATACTCCTCCAGTGATGACGTAATGGTCGCAGCTTGATGACGACGCATTGTCGCAGATTGATGACGTATGCGCCAATTCTCGCGTGACTCCGCGCGAACCGTCAGTCTGTCAACAACAATGGCGGATAGCCGTGTCGTAGTCGTTTTGCGCAGCCTCCTTAGCTTGCTTATGTTTTTGCAGCAACATATTTTGCTTCTTTATTCCCACGTTCAACAAGCGATGCACTTGAGTCACCCGCCGTTGTCACTTCTCCTGTCTTCGTCTTTTTCATGTTTTGATACATGCAAAGTCATGTTTGTTCTGTAGATTCCAATGAAGTTAGGGGGTTTAACGTGTTCGTCTTCTTCACTGATTCTTCTTCTACGCTTTCCGTTAACTCCCAGTGGCTGTGCTACAGCGCCACTCCAGACTTGGCATTCACATTACAGCCGATAAACAACTTCAGCGTTTTCTTTTGGACACACACAGGTCTTGAAATGCTTCTGTGTGTACGAGATTTGTTTGAGGAACGAAGCCGGCTTTCCTTCCATCTGGACGGGGTTTTAGTCTGTTGTGTTTGTCCAGTCGGTGCATTGTTGATGTTACATGTGACATGTTGTGTGTTATGTCGTCTCAGTTCAGCTAAGTCTTCCCAGCCACAACTAGTCAAGTAGTCTCCCAATTTCCTGCTCACCTTATGATTTCCATTCAATAAACTCACCACGTTACTCTGTTCCTCTGTCTGATCGCCGCGCTTGCTTTCGTTTGGGTCCATAATCCCTCACACCCCCACATTGTGACAATCATTTTTTTCTTTCTGTTCTTACTTTTATGACCAACAATTTTGTTCACAATTATGTCTGTTCAAAAGCTACCCATTAACTACTATTTGTGATTCATATACTTTGTCGTAATCACTGTATGCAACTGTTTAAACTCAGCAGAGCTTAATTATACTGCCTGATGAGTCTTTGCTTTAACATTTTGTTCCCTCTTATGCCCTCTGCAGATTCGCTTCTTGCTGCTGTTTAGCAAGCAGGGAAAGTTACGCCTGCAGAAGTGGTTCACACCATTAACAGATCGGGAGAAGAGGAAGGTGATCCGGGACATGATGATGATTGTGTTGGCCGGCACGCCGCGCTCGTGCAACTTCCTACATTGGAGAGACCTCAAGATTGTCTATAAGAGGTTTGTGTGTATGAAATGTGGCAACTGTTTATTTCACCTAGCATTTTCCCTTTGTACCCAGTAAGGCGGTGCCTTGAGATAAGGGTTCAATTTTTCCAGTGACAATGCTTGTAACATAAAACACTCACAAATAATCTTTTCTTTTTGAAAAAGTTTTATGGAAATGCCATTGATCCTTTCCAGCCACAACAAACAACCACTTTTTTTTTTTATCAAAGGAAAATTGCATCTTTATTATTGTACTTCATGAAAATATACATACATTACAATAATGAAATAGAATGCAAGACATTAAAGAGTTTTTGCCACATCCACGCTCCTTTTGGTGTGCATTTTTTGGCCACCTGGAGGAAGTATAATACTGTACAGAGAGAGACGCATGATGAAGAGTTTCACAACTGACTCTCACAGGTCAGTCTCGGTACTACAAAACTCTTCGAGTTAGAGAGAGGAGAGCGGTTGTCGGTGGCAATATCGTTTTTATCTGCCTGCTTATAAAATGTCTATAAAATTGTTGGAAGTAGACGTCTGCAGATAAGCTAATACTCTTTGCACACTAAAACAAGGAGAGCGTGGCTGCCACCTACTGTAGTGGATGTGCAATTACACTTAATTCTTATCGAGCAAAAAAAAAACATCTTTGTAAAAAATAAATAAATACCAAAAACCATTGCACAGCCCACCCCATTTGAAAACGAATGCTGTAATAGCATCAAAACATAAAAAATAAAAAAAAAGACATGTAAGTGTACAATTATGTGTGTGTGTCTGCCTAACTGTAGCTGCTAAATATGACTGTATTAGGTTTGCAACATTGCTAATAGCTGTTGGATATGATGTTTGTCACTGGTACAACAATGATCCTCTGTGTGTATTGTGTTCACAGTTCCACAAGTACAAATGTTCGTACGAGCACAATGAAAAGTCCTTTGTTGTTTGCAGACTTTTGTAGTTGGAAAGTTTAAAATGGATGCTTGTCCGGCCTTCAGACAAAGATATTACATTCTTCTCTTAATTGCACAATATACAAAAATTGATGCGATGCATAATATTGCAACCAGTGAGTTGGAATTGATTGGATTTGTATTTAATGGCAATAACTAATCATTATTGATGTACTACAAACAGTGATCAAAACACGATTTCTTTAAACGGTGTCAATTCTGTGAGGCTTGTGTTTTAGCTCTGCTCTGCGCTGCAGGACTGTGTTGGTAATTTCGTGTAATATGGCAATCTCGACATGGCGGAGCGCATATCTACCCCATGAAGTGCACAATTGGAGATCACGCCCTCACATAGCTTTGTGGGATAATATAAAGTGTGATAATATAAAAAATATAATAGAGCTGACGATTATGATACTACTACTACTTACAACAACAACGTTTGTATCAATCTGCCCTTGCACCAATCAAATTCCCCAAAAATTGCAGTAGACCAGCTGTCTGCCCTACACCAGCACTTGGTCTGAGAGGGTGTAAGTTTAGATTGACTTTACTCCCTCTGCAGCACTGGCACGCACATCTTGGCAGAGAGCAGTCTTCCAAAGGCAGTCTTGCGCTAGCATGAAAAATAAGATCAGATAGCGCCCCACTACAAATGTACTGCCTAGGAAAATAGAGTGATACAGTAGGCTGTCGTGGATTCCTATATTTGTTATTTTTTGCTTTGTGTATTTTCATCAAATAATTCACAAGGGAGTAAATCATCCACTGGTCCAACAATATTTTATGTTTCATCTTACAATAATTAGGTATCTTTTTCCGAGTCATATGTCACATAGGAAAACCTGTTCTTTCCAAAGTAGTGCCAATATATTCACAGTAATTTCCTCCACTGCAGGTACGCCAGCCTTTATTTCTGCACTGGTCTGGAGGAGCAAGATAATGAGCTGCTGAGCCTCGAGGTGCTGCACAGATATGTCGAACTACTGGATAAATACTTTGGCAATGTAAGTAGAGATGAATGCTGTTGTTTTAGCCAAACAAAATGTTCTCCGTGTTGTCATTGCAGATAAAACATAATGTATATGCAGGGCGCATCTGCATAATTTTGATCTTTTTATTTATTTATTGCATGTGACCCAGTTAGGAAATGTATCATGGCTATGTAAGCAGACATGATTTGGTTAATAATACAAAAATACACTATTTTGTTTGATTAGTAATCATATAGGCTGCAGCACCCTTGCGACCCTTGTGAGAAATAAGCGGTTAAGAAAATGGATGGATGGATAGTAATCATGTTGATATAAACAAAATGGTTGGGTATAGAGATCCGGACGTCACGTGACTATTCCCCGAACACGCCCCCCTGTGGCAGTGTCAAAGCCTATTACTTGCAACGGGTGTACTCGCGTTTATCCGTCGACTTTCCGTCCAAGAGAATTGACACTCACCTTGATGAAAAGGACATGATGAGAAGGACGGGTTGGATGATATTACCAATGTAGATGAAGTGTTAGGAGTGCTTTTTCAACAACGCGGCGACCCTGGTACCTGAAATTCCCCCTTCACTTACACTGGTGAGTGTTTGCAAATGTGATCATACAAAGGCTTAACAAATTTGTAGCAGATACCAGGAACAATACCCGCCATCTCTGGACGGAAGAGCACAATACTGTGAACAGCTTCTGGTAGAGGACCACAGATGCCAAATATGAATGAATATGAGTTAAGCAGCAAAATCCAACCATTTTTATCCATCTCAGGGGGCGGCCATTTTGCCACTTGCTGTCGACTGAAGATGACATCAATGTTGCTCAGGTCTCAGGTAACAACCAATCACAGCATAGCTTCAGAAAACAGGTGAGCTGTGATTGTTCGTTGCCTGAGCCCTGAGCAACTGTGATGTCATCTTCAGTCGACAACAAGTGGCAAAATGGCCGCCGCCCCCTAAAATGGATAACCTAATTTTGCTTCATAACTCAGTATTCCACAAATGTCATATTAACTCATTCACTGCCATTGAATGCCATAGCAAAATAAGGAAACTAAACGGTACTGTACATTATAGCTTTGCCTTCCTCTCTTCCCCAGAAATGAAACATTATTGATTTGATTGCGTTTTAAATAGAACATATATGAGCATACCTGCAAAAAATTAAAATTGATAAACGTCAAAAATGTATTTGAACTATTTCTATTAGTTTCACCCCCCCCCACACACACTTTTGTTAACAAGAGTATGAAAACCTAGGAAAAAAATATTTATTGTACATTTAGAATAAATATAAAATTTGTGATTAGTCGTGAGTTAACTAGTGAAGTCATGCGATTAATTACAATTAAAAATTGTAATCGCCTGACAAGATGATTATTAAAAATTAGGGGCGTCAGGCGATAATTTTTTTTAAATCTGAATTAATCGCATGACTTCAATAGTTAACTCACAATTAACCACAAATTGTACATCTGTTCTAAATGTGCAATAAAAAAAACCTAGGTTTTCATACTCTTGTTTACAAAAGTAGAAAAAAAAGTTAAACTAATAGAAAAATGTACGTAATTTGTAGTTTCAGTTTCAGTAATCAGTCATTTGACGTTTATAACCGTCAATGGCAGTGAATGAGTTAATCAGAATGTCATGTTTAGACTAGCGAGGTCACAGTTGACATACTATTGTTAAGACATTTTTAAGGTTGACTTCCACTTTTAGTGTTAACCACTAAGTTCCGTTCCAATTCCCTTACGGCTGTATGCGGTACATTGTGTTTTGCTTCCTCACCAGGTGTGTGAGCTGGACATTATTTTCAATTTTGAAAAGGCGTATTTCATCTTGGATGAATTCTTGATGGGAGGAGAAGTGCTAGAAACCTCCAAAGTGGCCGTGGGTGTCTCTCTGCAGGAGGCTGACGCACTCCAGGAGGTGCAGTAAGCTTTCACACGCCCTCGTGAACGTAGGTTTGGAGAGAAGTGACTCATGTGGACCTTCGGTGTAACTTTTGCTTTTTGTGATTGCAGACAATGGAGGAATATATGCGCAAACCTTCTTATTGAGCCACAACAAGAAAGAGACCTCTCACATCTCAGGACATAAACCAAAAAGTTAAATCTGTGCAATATTTATATAAACTATAAAGAGTGCTACTGTAAATTTGCTTAATTTTTTTAATTTTTATTTTTTTGCAGGTATGCTCATATATGTTCTATTTAAAATGCAATCAAATCAAGAATGTTTCATTTCTGGGGAAGAGAGGAAGGCAAAGCTCTAATGTACAGTACCGTTTAGTTTCCTTATTTTGCTCGTTCAAAGGAACAAAATAATATAAAAACCTCTCAGTATGTTATCCTATAGTTTTACATGACCACGAACTACATACACAATAATCAACATATTGTTTAATGTGATAGGCAGCCGAATGGGTTGCACTCCTGTCTCAGAGTTGTGAGGTTCTGGCTTTCCTAAATGGTGTTTTCATGCTCTCATGTAGTCCTGCTTCTTTCTTAGGTTTAAGTGAAAACTCTAAATTGTCCACAGGTGTGAAAGTAAGTATGAGTGGTTGTTTATATGTGCCTCGTGATTTGTTGTCTCTTACCCTGTCAGCTGAGGGAGGCTCCGGTCAGCTCTGGATATTTGTGAAATTGATACTGCTCTCACAGTGTCACGCAAAAACAGATACCACTCTTATTTGTATATAAAGGGGTTCCTAATGCTGTGGCTGTGAGTGTATTAAAGAAAACAAATGAAAGTACAAGTGCCTTTTAAGTCTTATATTAATTCGTTTCAGAGTGTTGTGTCTAAGAATTTGCTTTCAATGTAACAATATTACATCTCAACTTCTCATAATAAATATTTTCTCAAAAGCTTTTCATTGTTTGGTGATTTAAAAAAAAAATCTATGTTGATGAGAGAAAAAAGAACATGACTCAGTAAGGAAAAAATAAAGTCAATGCTTTATTAAACCTCAAATATGTCACATAGGTCCACATTTAAGAAAGAATTACCAACAAACACAAGTGAATCTAAGGGGTCCAACACTGATTGTGTGTGCGTGTGTGTCAAGGCTGGTGAGTCACATGTACGGGATGTTGAGCAACATACTCAAATTATTGTCAGGACACGCACATTTCTGCTAATAAATAAGACATTCAGCAAACCTACAGAGGAACCACAGTTGACTGCATGTTTATATCTTGGAAAATACTTTGTTTTCTCTTTCTGTCCACCTCCACCGACACAATAATATATTCATGTAAATACAGGGACATCTCAATCAATTAGAATATTGTGGAAAACTTAATTGATTCCAGTAGCTCATTACATGCGTATAAACTCACTACACACAGAGGGAAACATTTCAAAATTTCTGCTGATTATATGCACTTTGCAGCTAATAAAAAGCCGAAATGCACCATATCAAGAAATTTGAATATTACATTAAAGGGGAAGTCCACCTCAAAATGTTCTTTATGTTCTATGCAGCCCAACTAGCTCATTAATAATTGTGTTTGTGGAATATGAATTAAACAGCAAAAATCTCCCATTTTTATCCATCTCAGGGGTCGGCCATTTTGTCACTTACTGTCAACTGAAGATGACATCACAGTCGCTCAGGGCTCAGGCAATGGCTAATCACAGCTCACCTGTTTTCTGAAGCTGTGCTGCGATTGGTTGTTACCTGAGCAACATTGATGTCATCTTCAGTCGACAGCAAGTGGGAAAATGGCCGCCTCCTGAGAAGGATAAAAATGGCTGGATTTTGCCGCTTACCTCATATTCCACTATATGTGGAATATTAATCGACCAATCGTGGCTCCACTTTAGAAAGCAGGTGAGCCTGACCAGCTGAGCCACGATTGGTAAGACTCACCTGTTTTCTGAAGCTGAGCCGTGATTGGTTGTTACTTTAGCCCCGAGCAACTGTGATGTGACAAAATGGCTGCCCCCTGAGATGGATCAAATCTAGTAATCTAGAAACCATGCAAAATGTAACCTCCCGAAAAGTGTTATCCTGTGTCCTATCTCTACACCACTTGAGTTTCACTTTTTGATTGAACTAATGAAATAAAATTGATTGAGATGCACCTGTACATGATATATATCTGCCACTTGATTTATATGCCATCGCCTGCTTTGGCTTCACTCTCACTGTCTTCACTTTCTGGATTGAAGTAACTCATCAGTTTCATCACAGCCTCGTTATCGAAGCCTTGCGTGTCGCCGCCCCTCTCGCCGTCCTCAGACTGTCTCTTTTGATTCAGCTCTTTATCTGAGTCCATTTGATCCAAATAATCCTGCATGGCCTGTTCAAACGAGCCCGCCGTGCTCTGCCCCGCCCAGTCCCGCTTTTGGCCGGCCTTGCCGTAGCGATACGCCGGGCCGGGATAGCGCCCCAGCATCTGAGCCGCCAGATACGCCGCCAGCTCGCCATCTGCCGTGTCGTCGTAGTCCTTCAACTTGCTAGGAGGGAAACGTCGCTGCGTGGGAGCGGCATCCCCCGTGCGCCCCGCTGCCAAAGCGTGAAGTCGTGACGCGGGGCTCCTGTACGGCTTCCTGACGGGAGTTTGATCTCGGTTCTGCGTGTTGCCCAAGCCCAGGATGTTGAGGATGGCGTCTCTCTGCAGGCTTTTGGGGCTGCTCTTTCGGGCAGGAAGACGTCTGTTGTAGAATTTACTTTGAGGAATCTTGTAGACCATCTTTGGGGACGTCTTCCAGATTTTGTTTTTGTCTCTGCTGTCTTGTGTCATTCTTTGACTAGTTTCTCCCATCTTGAGCATATCCAGGAGATCCTCAGGCGGAATTTGGTATTTCTGGGAGATTTGAATGAGCTGATAGATAACTCGCGGGTCAATGTTATCTCTGTACTGACTTACTCGCCTCTCAGCCCTCTTGTTCTCCTCTTCTTCTATTGCTCGCTTCTGCTCTTCCTCCTCTGTTTTCTCCAACACCTTAAGAAGGTAGTAGTCTACCTGGTCTGGATCATCTGACCTCCTAACTGGATATCTTTGATCTTCATCCACCTCTTCTTGATCATCAACATAATCGAGGCTCCGGTCCAACTGGTGTTTGTCCTCCTCCTCCTCCTCTTCCTCCTCCTCCCCTTTCTGTTCCGGCGGACCCCAGTCTGTAAGGTCCTCACCTTCGTCGTCGTACACCACGTTTCTTAGACTGAACAGATCTTCCCCTTCTTCGTCCTCTTCCTCCTCCGCGTCATCCTCCTCATCCTGTCGTTTGCGCGCGCTCTTCTCATTGGTAAACTTGTCCAGTTCATCAAAGACCGACTGCAGTGTCGCAAGGTTTTGAGGCGTGTACTTCTCCTCCACATTCTCGTTGGTGCGCTTGAAAGGGTTCTCGTGATCATCCTCCTCCTCTTCATCGCCCACGCCTTCTTCATCATCCTCAAACATTAAGGGCATCTTCTTGTGAGGCATGATGCCCTGTTGTTTCTGCACCTTGGGGTACACGTCGCCACCACCCAGTGAGGAAGGATGACGCAAAGTTGGCTTGGAGGCCTTTTCGGTCTGCTGGAGCGTGCTGAGTACGGCTTGGAGCAGCTCCTCGCTCTTATCCTCGCTTCTCTCCTGGTCCGCGTCGTCTTCCTCGCCGTCATGTTTTAGTCTAAGTGTGGCGCGAGTCTTCTGGACATCATCCAAGTGGCGACCGTCGTTCCCCGTGGGGAGGAGCGGCTTCTCCTGTGATTCCGTCCTCTGACGGAGGCTTTCGATGTACTCCAAGGCTTTGATGATGTCTGCATTAGGTGACTGGGGCGGGTCTGATTCACTGTCCCGCAGTCGATGCTCTCGGAGAGCAGCCCCATGAATGGAGCCGAGACACAGAGTGACAAAGAAAAGCTGCGCCAAACACACGAGGTTGCCTCTAGTGGAGTTGCAGGGGAACGGCAGCATTGTGAAACCTGCGGAGGACATTCCAAGATGCACAAATCAGCACTGACATTAAATGAAACTGAATCAGTTTTATGGTCTCAAAAACACTTTAAAGGGGAAGTCAGCCTTAAACATTTCTTGACAATAATGTTTTTTTTGTGACCTCACTAGTCTTAACATGAATTTCAGATTAATATTACATTTGTGGAATATGAGTTATGCAGCAAAATCAATCTCAGGAGGCGGCCATTTTGCCACTTGCTGTCGACTGAAGATGACATCACAGTTGCGCAGGCAACGACCAATCACAGCTCAACTGTTTGCTGAAGTTCAGCTGTGATTGGTCGTTACCTGAGACCTGATTAACTGTGATGCCATTTTCACTCGACAGCAAGTGGCAAAATGGCCGCCTTCTGATATGGATAAAAACTGCTGGATTTTGTTGCTCATATTCCACTCGCACAATATTAACCAAAATAAATATTTAGACTAATGGGGCTGCAAAGAACATATTATTGTCAATTTTTTTGGCCGGGGTTTACTTCCTCTGGGCTCTATTTTTGTGACTGGCTAAAATCCTGCATGGCACATGTAACTGCATGGAGGTGGGTTAGACCCGATGTTGGTAATTTTGTAGATGAGCAAGGCTGGTGGATCGTGAGTGGAAGATCTGTGCTGCTGTAGGAATAGTTACACCCTATACTTCAATCGTGGTTCCTTTCATTCCATTTAAATGTGGCACAATAGTCGGGCAATAGAGTCTCATGGAGGAGACTACCCCCTCATCACAGATCATATGTGTCACCCCCAAAATTTTATTTACAGTATGTTGGATGCTTCCCCACTAGTCTTAACACGGCGTTTATTAATATTACTAATTAATATTTTTGATGAATATATGTAATTGAGTTAAGCAAAATTCACCCCTTTTTATCCATCACAGTGGTGGCCATTTTGCCACTTACTGTCAACAAAAAATGACATCACAGTTGCTCAGGTCTCAAGTAATGACCAATAACGAAGCAAGTTTGGTGATGTGACGTTCACAAGCTGGGCCGTCACCGGTTGCTACTTGAGCCCTGAGCAAGTTTGATGTCATTTTCAGTCGACAGCAAGTGAAAAAATGGCCGTCGCCTGAGATGGATAAAAATGGGTGAATTTTGCTGATTTATTCACGTGCCATTAATATAATATTAATTAGAATACCGGGTTTAGACTAGTGGGGCTGCATATTATTATTATTATTATTGTAAATAATTTTTTGGGGGGTTGACTTCCCCTAAAAAACATGGTTAGGGTTAAGTTACTTGTGTACATGTAAACCAGCTTTCACCGAGTTTTGTCATTTTACTATACAGGTATGTATGTACGCTCAGTATTGGTAGTTTAAGGAGATAATAGTCAACCTTGATATACATGCTACAAGTCCCCAGCCAGAATTTTTTTTTTTATATGATGGATCGATGGAAGATGTATTTGCACTATGTTATCCCTCTCTATGATGCAGTGCAGTTCACCAATACTAAAGTACAACCACGGTACTTTATTGATAATGATTCTTTCATTTGGAAAGTGAAAACATTATTTATTACAGTTTTTGCAACATATTTACAGATGTTGTAATGTTAAGACCAGTGAGCTAATGCACAATCAATTTTCTTTAATATACAAACAACCTCTTTAGTTTCATTATGTCATGTGTCACTCCAAATGAGCAGAAATTGCAATTGAATGAGAATATTGTATTTATTCATCTTCTTCTGCGCGCTGCTTGTGAATAATCCTCCGTAAGTACTATTAGGACTGGTGGGAGCTGCAGTGATGCTATCGCTGCCGCCTGTTGCTTCTTATCTGACGATGACATCCTGCCGCATTCAGCTCCCCTACAAATCTCATTAGTCGTTAAATTGATGCTCACCGTGAGTCACGGCCCTGTTGTCAAGGCAACCCGGTAAGACTGATGTTCCCACATAAGCCACATTTATGCGCAAACCCTTTTAAACAGCAATTATCACTCACTATTTGCCAGCACACAGCAGTTTGAATGAATAAGTAATGCCTGCGTCTGTATGAAATGCCGCTCTTTCAGACGCACCGGCTTTGTAAAGACATAAAACTGTGCTTTTTAAAACAACTTATTTCAAATGAGCAAATAGTCATGATATCTTATGTTCACATTTTTTTTTTACTGGTTTTCGAAAACTGAAAGTCTGAAGAGCTAATTCTGTGTAAACTGTAAACTTGCAAGTACAGAAAAGCGGCAAAAATTCGCAAATTAAGTGATGATAAGACCAAATAATGTAACAAGACACGCACGCATGCTAATAAAGACAACATAACATCAGAGCATCAGGTTGGTTCTCAGCTGCCTTACAAAAAGCCTTTAAACAGAAAATATTCCAAGTCTCACTCTCTTCATGTGATGGGAATTATGTGTGGGCTCAGCTTTGTCACGACTAAACTAGAAATTCTTACCTTTTTGGACTTAGTTTGCGTGGACGGTCTTGCTGAGTGGTGTGATCATTTCTGTCTCCAGCGTGAGTGTGCGCTCAGCACCGCGGACAGCTCCCCATGCTATGAGACACACACCACGTGACTTGTACGTCAGAGAAGGCAGGAGGCACACGCACGCATGTTTTTTCATGCTCGCAAAAATCGAATTGCTTCTATTTTGGAATTTAGGAGCAAGACTTCAAACAACGTTTACATTGTGTTTTAATAGGATAAATATTATCCTGCAATATTTGTGTACCAAGTCAGAAGTTGTAATTGTTAGGTCAAATGTGTCATAGAAGTAAAAAAAATGCTTCTTTTGTGTGTTTTTTTATATTACAGTACGGTTATCCAATGCTGTGTCTATTTTGAACACCCACTTATGTTGTAAATGCTTCCCTCCTCTTATAAATAGTTAACATGTTCAGACGCTTACATCTTTGTTTGGTCTGTCAGATAAAATTAAAAGTTATTGGCTCTTATAATATTTGATGTCTCTCGAATACAACTGGGATTTGGATGAAACTTTTAACTTTAACGTTTGAACCCTTGGCAGAGGTTTAGGACCTCTCAATGCTTCTATTAATGTTTATTCTTTTTATATAGTAACTGCTGTTGCCATTGACATGTGCTGGAGCTCTGCTGCAGCAGTGAGGGACAGACGTAGTTAAAAGTCCAGCGATGACTCATGTTCCGACTCCACCAAAGAACCAGATGGGCGGGGGGTGATGGGGGACTGCAGACTGCAGTGTGTGTGTGTGTGCGTGTGGTAAAAAAAAAAAGAAAAAGAGAGAGAGAGAGAGAGAGAGAGAGAGAGAGAGAGAGAGAGAGAGAGAGAGAGAGAGAGAGAGAGAGAGAGAGAGAGAGAGAGAGAGACCTTTACTTGTAAGCATGCACACACACAGAGTGGCCTCTATTTCTGGCAGCTTGTCAAGTCTTTTTCTGTTATGGATCACTGCGAGTTGCTTACACTTTCATTCATAAATTCGCCTCCTCGCTGCCTTTGATGTGAACGCTGGCTATCCCCCAATGACCTGCTTGTCTCATTTTTCATGCAAGCTTATTCTATCTTAAGATTGTTCACAGCTGGATTACAAAAATAGATGAAAATGGCTCTTTGACAATTTCCGATTAAATTTCTACTTGCAATGCTCGCAAACAGCAACCACAAGTATCTTGGCAAGCTTTCAGAATCAATGTGTCCTTATCAAGTCAGCCATAATATGTTGGATAATGAATATAATTGTAAATTATGAGGTTTCTTTAAAAAAAACACTTTAAAATTGAACAGTGCTGCAATAACCGAACTGCAAAGTAGCGAGGGAACGTTGTACTGTATACTTGTCGTCAATTAGCGTTAATATGTCACCACAACCAATCACGACTCAACTTGCGAACATCACACGACCAAACCCAGGAAAGAGGCAAACTGTAATTGGTCAGATGGCGGCCATTTTGTTACTTGCTGTCGAGTGAAAATAACATCACAGTTGCTCGCTCAGGTAACAACCAATCACAGCTCAGCTCTAAAAAAACAAGTGAGCTGTGATTGGTCGTTGTCTGATGCTGATCGAAATTATGGTAAATACCAGATGTCGAGTAGAAAATTTCATATTTTCCACTGGACAACTGGGAATTTATTTTGATACCCGAGTTTCCGAGTTGAGAGAACCTTTCAAGTTTCAACATGGCCGAGAATGCCAAAGGATTTGTGAATGGCGAGAAATATTAACACTTAATAATAAAGGCGTTGTCGTCCGCTAGCAGGTTGTTTTATAATCTACACAATCATGTAGCGTTTACAACAGTGTTCGCTCGCTCAGTGTTTTAAATGAGCACAAATGAACATTTGGTTTACATTGGTTATGGCGGCACTTTTGGACAAAAGCAGTATTGTTTTCACTTTAATTTTCTTTGAAAGAACCACATTTCCCATGAGGCCAAGCGCATATCATCGTGAAATCCGGACGTCCAAGGCGGCCGCAGTTGGATTGAATAACATTGTTTCCTGTGGCTATTTTACATTTTTTCTTTATACAGCACTGTAACGTTTCTCAAGTATGTTAACAGCAGACGGTGGTTGTGATCTTACTTTCTTTATTGTGCACAATGTTTGTGTTTTTTACATCCGTACATTTTTTAACCCCGCCCCATAGACAACTGGGCCAATTGCTAGGCTGGCTTTCACTACCACTACAACCCGGCGGCAGAGCCATGGCATTGCCATGAGAATGTTTTCTACTCGCCAGAGTATGGAAAATAAACACATTTCCACAAAGACAATGAAATAATTTTTTATGATGCATGGACAGTCATAATGAGCTACCATCAACAACTTCACTGGGAAAGGGCTGAGAAACTCAGTGTGACAGTTATTATGTAAATAAGCCACAGAGTGACATCTCAAATTCGAACAGGTCACTCACACATTTTCAGTAACAGGAAGACAACAAAAGATGTATTTACTTTGCTTAATGTCACACTTAATGAGTGGGCAGGAAGTCCAGAGCCCCAACTACTTGTATTCAAGCAATTAAAA